>NC_089252.1:166336865-166672802 GCF_963930625.1 Muntiacus reevesi | reverse complement strand
TAAAATTCTAGAAAATTCTCTAGGAAGAGGAAGGGGCACAGAGAAATGGAGTAAAATTCAATTATCAGTACAGAAACTCCAACTTAATTAGCAACAAAAATTATTTTGCTAACTCCAAAGTGTTCTTCAGTTTATGAATAATTCACAATAAGTTTGGTACTAAGGAAAGACTGAAAAAAGTGTAAAATTGTCAAAACTTTAGCACAGACTTAATCGAAAGTATGAGGTCCATAAAGCTTAAAAGATATGGCCAAACTGACATATATAATCAGTTGCAAATAGAACTAAATATGTCTCCAGAGACTCTCTTCAAGAAAAAAATGTATGCTACTAGTATGGATTTGCTATAATTTTGTACTTAGTAAAAGAATATTTGTAAGAAATTACATTTTAAAAAAGGAAGATAATTTTTATTTTGAAATAATTTTCAACTGCAAAATAGCTACAAAATTAGAACAGAAAGCTCTTTTACTTCCCCAAGACATTTGAGAGTAGATTGCAGATGTAATGACTCATTTCGACCTAATACTTTAGAGTATAAGTTGTACAAATAAGGATCTTATTCTATGTGCAGACAATAAACCATGAAAATAAAAAAATAAGTCTGCTACATTATTACTATCTAATCCATAGATCTATAGAATCTTTGTTGCTTATAGCTGCGATAACGTTCACAGAAAATTGTGCCAAGCTCATGTGTTGTGTACTCATTTGTTATGTCTCTTTATTATTCTCCAATCTGAAACTCTTACTCCACCTTTGACATTCATGATTTTGAGATATTTGCATTTGTGTAAATAATTTTTAGAATATACCTCGATTAGGATTTACCTGAACTTTCACTATTATTAGTTTCAGGTCATACATCTTTGACACACAATTTCCCAGGCGGCACTAGTGGTAAAGAACCTGCCTTCCAGTGCAGGAGACATAAGACACGTGGGTTCAGTTCCTGGGTCGGGAAGATCCCCTGGAGAAGGAAATGGCAGCCCACTCCAGTATTCTTGCCTGGAGAATCCCATGGAAGAGGAGCCTGGTGGGCTACAGTCCATCAGGTCACAGATATTTGGACTTGCATCTTATTAAGTCCCATGTGATTTCAATGTTCTCTTTTCTTGAAATGTTAACACTGTTCACTTGATCAAATCCACCTCTGCCATTTTTTTTTTCCTTTGTGAGATTACTACACTTTCTCCACTGCAATTATCATTTTGATGAGAGATAAATTAAGTCTCTATAAGAATCCTATTTCTTAAATATTTTTTTATCTTCTTTGGTTTTTCTTGATTGAATTAACTATTATTATGATGGTTACCTAACAGTACTTTTCTAATTCCATTATTATTTCCTACCATTATCTGTTGCATTTTATTGCAAAGAATATCTTTCTAGTCATTCATTTACATCAGTATCAACTCATGAGTTGCTTTTTAATCAATAGGTTACTTACTTGGATACACAAGTGTGTATCAGTAGTTCTAATTCTAAACCAATACTGCAAAGTTTATCCTAGTGGTTTTTCATTTCCTATTTGTATCTTCTTTCTCTGACAATGATAAAGTTAGTTCTCACTATTCTCAATATAATTACTTACAGAATTAATCTCTAGAATATGGAACTAATCTCTAATAGGCATCACTGACTCCCTACCCCCATCAGCATCTCCACTCCCTTCCTGAGCTCTGACAACTCATCCTGGGCCTTCCCCACGTTTTACCCTTCCTCCTGCCCACTGAATCGCCCACTCCTCAGGAGGATGCATATCTATCTCAGCCTCTACCTAATTATTTTTTAAATTATATTATTAGGATGAAAAGGAGCATGCTATACTTCTGGTTATCTCTCATAAGGATTGCTGTTATCTTCTCTGTGAAAACATGATCATTTTTCAATGTTGGTTCTTTCCAAGGTGTGATTTCTTAATTTAACTGCTAATCTGCATTTTCTTCCCATCTTTCTTACAGTTTCCAAAGGGGAGCAAGTTACAAACTGATGTTGTTATTCTTCAATTCTGATGACAAGTTTACTCAAGAAAGGTACAGCTGCAAAGATCCAGTTAAGACAAGCATAGTAAAACTATTCTTCAAACACTGACCAGTGCTCTGTGCTCAAGCTTTTAGAATCCTGCCCATCACATTCACAGGGAATTTCACTAAGACCCACTAAACTCCACAAGCAGTCATATATCCACATGCATACACACTTACATTCAAACACACATACATTTATAGAGAAGCTCCTGCCCACATCCTGTACCTTCCATCATTCTTAGAACATTTTGGCACTTCTAAAAGCCAACACTTCAGAATATCAGTGTAAGCTATTTATTCTCAAGTGGGGTATTTCTGCCCCAAAGGAAAAAACAAAGTAGTTCTTATGATGTTAAAAAAAAAAAAAAAAAAGCACTCTTTTTTATGTATAAAGCACAACTATGCTATACACACAAATGCACACACACATACACTTGGGCATACACACACTATATTTATGATATTAAAATTTCATGGGAAAAAGTGAGTAGGAGAAATGTAAAGTAAAAGGCTCTCAGCAGGGGAGAAATGGAAAAGATTTGAGATACTGTGTATGCCTATCACTTTATGGAAAATTCTCTATCAACGAAATAAAATACCATTTTAGTTGAAAGTTCACCTGTGTTCTGTGACTTTCTGGCTATACTGCCTTGATGCCTGTGATGGCTTGAAGTGTATCTGAGAGATACATGTTATTTTAATTCTTTCAAAGGTAAGAAACTAACCTTTAGATTTTATAGCTATCAAAGACACACTCCCTTTGGGTAACTCTGCTGCTGCTGCTGCTGCTAAGTCGCTTCAGTCGTGTCCGACTGTGCGATCCCACAGACGGCAGCCCACCAGGCTCCCCCGTCCCTGGGATTCTCCAGGCAAGAACACTGGAGTGGGTTGCCATTTCCTTCTCCAATGCATGAAAGTGAAAAGAGAACGTGAAGTCGCTCAGCCGTGTCCGACTCTTAGCAACCCCATGGACTGCAGCCCACCAGGCTCCTCCGTCCATGGGATTTTCCAGGCAAGAGTACTCGAGTGGGGTGCCATTGCCTTCTCTGTTGGGTAACCCTACAGCATCGCACCTCTTGAAGATGAGGTCCTATGTCAAATATTAGTAATTTCCTAACTAAGGAGAACAAATGCTAGTTAGGTAGCTAATTATTAGGCTAGCTATTTACTTATTTTTCACTTGTAAAATAAATATGTACTTATTTCACATGTACTTATTTTTCACATTTTTCAGATGTTTATTCATCTAGTTGTATATTCATTGGAAAGAGGCTTGATGGGAAATCAAAATTACTCAAATTTAGATATATCACTCAAATCAAAATACTCAAATCTAGAATCTCAAATTCTCCTAGAAGTTATGGTATGGTTATTAAAAGTTAGTAGCATGTCATGTGTTAATCTCAACATTTTAATCCTCAAACACTCCATTATAGAAAGCCTACCAGGTACTGAGCCAGGTCATGAGATTACAGCTTTAAATAACACACAGTTCCAGCTCAGGATTTTTTTTTTTTTTTTTTTTTTTTTACCATATAACAGCAGATACTATGCAAAGGAAACAAGCCATCACTCATCACTTACATGAGCTGACCAATGTATTCCTGCATGATATATAGATTGATAAAATACAATTTCATTTTCTTGTCTTTATTATAATTAATTTACACTGTTACTTTCCTACAATATTATATCTACTATATTAAGGAAATAGAATGAAATTTATAAAGGAAATAAGGTGGAATAGAAGCATATACTGTATTTTAGTAAGCAAATAGCTGTGCCATAATAACTGGTCAGAGTGTTCACAGAATTTTATAGCTGGCAAGGATACTGGATAGTTTATTCACAGCAAAAAGTATTTTACTTTTATAAATATTTCCTTATACCACTATAATGAGCATTTGCTTAAATACACATCAAACCAGTTTCTGACACTAGAGCAAAAAAAAAAAAAATAGGTGGAGAGATAGTAGCTTTCTGTGCTAATTTTAAAAAAGAAAGTCATACTAAACCAAGATTAAAGTAATATACAATGTACAGTAATCAAGCTGTACATCTAAAGCAATGCTGGGCCAAATAATAAATATTTTTGTCATTTTTCAGAGTTTAGAAAATCATGAACATAGGGCTAACAGATCCAACACGTATTGAAACTTTGATGACTTTCACAAATTTTTCAAAGTACAATATGAAACTATGAAAGTCAAAAAAGACTTGAGGCATACAGTTCCTCAAGATAATGATTTAGAAGATGGTTTCACCTCCAGGTTTATCTGCTCTGGGGCACAAGAGCAGATACAGGAACATTTCACATGCATGAAAAGTTTTTCGTTTTTTGTTTTTTTTCCTAAGTATATTCTCTTTATCTCTTTGGCAGGTAAAAAAGCTTACTCTTTTTTTCACTGATTATTAAAAGTTACATTAACTATGCACAAGAAGAATGTTGCTCTGTAATTCCATTAAATGGAGGACACTGTGAAAGGAATAGTGAACACTGACATTGCAGGCTGAATGGTATCTGTGAGCAAGTATTACTTTAAGCAGGTTAAGAAGATGTCACTGGAAGCTGGATTTATGCTGGGTAATAGCACTGAGTATTCAAAAGAACTTCAAAGCTGTAGAAATGGAATAACGTAAATTAGTTATTTTAAAAAAATTAAAATGAGGTTTTAACATTTCACTGAGACTTCTGTACCATGAAATTTCACTCAGTTTTAGGTACATATTGTGTCTTTGGAGGCTTCCCTGGTGGTTCAGACGGTAAAGAATCTCCCTGCAATGAAGAAGACCCATGTTCGATTCCAGGGTTGGGAGATCCCTTGGAGAAGGGAACAGCTGACCCCCCCAGTATTCTTGCCTGAAGAATTCCGTGGACAGAGGCAGCCTACAGTCCACGGGGTCACAGCGAGTCAGACATGACTGAGTGACAAGCACACGGTATTGGGTCTTTGACATTAATTAATTCACATGAAACTGTTTTAAAGTTAAAGCATAATTGACATACGACATTATACTAGTTTCAACTGTACAGTATAATGATCTGATATCTGCATATATTATGAAATGATCACCACAACAAGCCCAGTTAACATCTGCCACCATGCATATGCACAGAATGTTTTTTCCTTGTGACAGGAACTTTAAGATCCACCCTCTTAGCAACTTTCATATATGCAATGTGGTGTTATTAACTACAGTCGCCACATTGTATATCACATTTTATATATTCTAAAACTTAATTTTAACTGGAAGTTTGTACCTTTTGACCTCTTTCACCCATTTTGCCTACACCGCCCCCCCAACCCCCATCCTTCACCTCTGGCAACCACCAATCTGTCCTCTGTATCACATAAGAATTTTCAAATGCTGGATAATACTGTCCATTTACTTAAAAACCTTTATTAAAAAAGATGGGATGTGAATAAATGGATTAATAAAATAGCTCTGTAATAAATTCACAAATAGGCAAGTGAGAGTATAGTTATAATCACAAAACTTAGAGTTTCTCTATATTTATACCATATATCACATAATTATAAATCATATAATTATAGTTAAAGAGAGATAGAGGCAGAGAGAGTGAGAAAACCATTCTAACATTCATAGAACTATGTTGGTTTCTAATATTGGTGATCATCAGAGGGGTAAATTCTGCACATTTTAGAAGGAGAAAGTGTCCCCTTTCATAAAGCAATTAAATGGATATCAGGTTCATTTTGAGTACAAATTACAAAGTCTTCATGAATACTCAACAACAGGTAGGTTAAATGAGTACTCAAAATACTGTAATTCAATTTCATAACTCTAATGAATTTAGCCCTATTATAACCAATCTCAGAAACTGGTTCTGGAACTCCAGTAAATATGACTGAGGAGCTTATGTGGAAGAACACACTTTATGCTTTAAACAATGCAAATGTTGGCTAAAATAATAAATTTTTTTTAAAGTATGTATATATAACTGAATTTGATAAAAAGAGAGCGAAATCCTTGTTTTAGAAATGAAAATGAGATTAATAGCCAGTACTTAATCACCTAAGAGTGCTCACCAAACCTCAACAGAAAGGGGGAAAAGTCAGGGCTTTAAGCTATAAACATTTCAGTGAGATTATCGGAATAAAGACAAAAACAATAAGAAAACAAGAAGAGAAGAAACAACCTCAACCTACCACTTTAGAAAGCAGCATGAATTTTTGCCATCTTTTATGATTTTAAGTGAAAACCACCACCTCTGAAAAACTGGAGTTTTATGCCAGCATCTTACTGCAGGGTTAAAAATCACACTAAGAAGACAAAGAAATTAGTATAAACACCGATCCATGTCCGTAAGGCCCTGGCAATGCTAGAGTTCATCCCACAGTTTAGAGCCAACAATCCCATGGAAGGCAACACCAAGAGAGGTTAAACTCGGGATCAAAGATCTTACACATGGCAAAGAAATGAACTGCCACAGAAAATGAAGTATGAAAAAATTTGAGTAACTTGACCCTCAAAAGCTAAATCTTAGGAAAAAATCTTAAAGAACTTCAAAATAAGTAGCTTATTATGTTCAAAGAGAAGGAAAAATGAAGGCAGATTTGACAATGAACCACATAGAAATTAAAGAAATGAAAACTATAATCACTGAGATTACAATGAAAATAAAATCGTAGGGTATTATTTGAATTAACGACTAGCCATAGGTGTATAAAACATTAGTGAACTATAAAAACAATTTGAGCTCCCTCAGAGAAAACAATGAATACACACAAGATAATATAGACATGGAAGACAACTGAACGTTATAACAAGGGAGAGAATAAAAAGGATGGAGCAAATAAAAGGTTCCAGTGATCAAAGGTTGTTAACTTTAGGTAATTTTTATAAGATGGCAGTGATGATTTCTTGAAAAAAAATAGATCAAAGTACGATTTTTTTTTTTTTTTTTTTTTTTTAATTTTTCAGTGGGTTTTGTCATACATTGATGTGAATCAGCCATAGAGTTACACGAATTCCCCATCCCGGTCTCCCATCCCACCTCCCTCTCCACCCGATTCCTCTGGATCTTCCCAGCCCAACAGGCCCGAGCACTTGACTCATGCCTCCCATCTGGGCTGGTGGTCTGTTTCACCACAGATAATATACATGCTGTTCTTTCAAAACATCCCACCCTCCCCTTCTCCCACAGAGTTCAAAAGTCTTTTCTGTACATCTGTATCTCTTTTTCTGTTTCGCATATAGGGTTATCATTACCATCTTTCTAAATTCCATATATATGCGTTAGTATACTGTAATGTTCTTTATCTTTCTGGCTTACTTCACTGTGTATAATGGGCTCCAGTTTCATCCATCTCATTAGAACTGATTCAAATGAATTCTTTTTAACGGCTGAGTAATATTCCATGGTGTATATGTACCACAGCTTCCTTATCCATTCGTCTGCTGATGGGCATCTAGGTTGTTTCCATGTCCTGGCTATTATAAACAGTGCTGCGATGAACATTGGGGTGCACGTGTCTCTTTCAGATCTGGATTCCTCAGTGTGTATGCCCAGAAGTGGTATTGCTGGGTCATATGGCAGTTCTATTTCCAGTTTTTTAAGAAATCTCCACACTGTTTTCCATAGTGGCTGTACTAGTTTGCATTCCCACCAACAGTGTAAGAGGGTTCCCTTTTCTCCACACCCTCTCCAGCATTTATTGCTTGTAGACTTTTGGATAGCAGCCATCCTGACTGGCGTGTAATGGTACCTCATTGTGGTTTTGATTTGCATTTCTCTGATAATGAGTGATGTTGAGCATCTTTTCATGTGTTTGTTAGCCATCTGTATGTCTTCTTTGGAGAAATGTCTGTTTAGTTTTTTATCTCTTTAACAAGTGGTGCTGGGAAAACTGGTCAGCCACTTGTAAAAGAATGAAACTAGAACACTTTCTAACACCATACACAAAAATAAACTCAAAATGGATTAAAGATCTAAATGTAAGACCAGAAACTATGAAACTCCTAGAGGAGAACATAGGCAAAACACTCTCCGACATAAATCACAGCAAGATCTTCTATGACCCACCTCCCAGAATATTGGAAATAAAAGCAAAAATAAACAAATGGGACCTAATGAAACTTAAAAGTTTTTGCACAACAAAGGAAACTATAAGTAAGGTGAAAAGACAGCCCTCAGATTGGGAGAAAATAATAGCAAATGAGGAAACAGACAAAGGATTAATCTCAAAAATATACAAGCAACTCCTGAAGCTCAATTCCAGAAAAATAAATGACCCAATCAAAAAATGGGCCAAAGAACTAAACAAAGTACGATTTTAAAGTAATTCTAGTTGAATTCAAGGACAAGCAAAATGGCTCCTATCTGATTCGAATGTATTTAATTGAGTTTACCTTTAAATCAGTTCAGTTCAGTCCAGTCACTCAGTCATGCCTGACTCTTAGGAGCTCATGGACTGAAGAATGCCAGGCCTCCCTGTCCATCACTAACTCCCAGAGCTTGCTCAAACTAATAACCATTGAGTTGGTGATGCCATCCAACCATCTCATCCTCTGTTGTCCCCTTCTCCTGACTTCAATCTTTCCTGGCATCAGGGTCTTTTCCAATGAGTCAGTTCTTCGCATCAAGTGCCCAAGGTATTGGAGTTTCAGCAACAGCATCAGTCCTTTCAAAGAATATTCAGGACTGATTTCTTTTAGGATGGACTGGTTGGATCTCTTTGCAGTCCAAGGGACTCTCAAGAGTCTTCTCTAACACCACAGTTCTAAAGCATCAATTCTTTGGTGCTCAGATTTCTTTATAGTCCAACTCTCACATCCATGCATAACTACTGGAAAAACCGTAGCTTTGACTAGCTGGACTTTTGTTGGCAAAGGCATGTCTCTTCTTTTTACTATGCTGTCTAGGTTGGTCATAGCTTTTCTTCCAAGGAGCAAGTGTTTTTTAATTTCATGGCTACAGTCACCACCTGCAGTAATTTTGGAGCCTCAAAAAATAAAGTCTCTCAGTATCCACTGTTTCCCCATCTATCTGCCATGAAGTGATGGGACCAGATGCCATGATCTTAGTTTTTGGATCGTTGAGTTTTCACCCAACTTCTTCAGTCTCCTCTTTCACTTTCATCAAGAGGCTCTTTAGTTCTTCCTTGCTTTCTGCCAAAGCAGGTGTGGGTTGGTGGTGGGCCCCTGCAGGGCTGGGGGCACTGAGTGTGGCAGTTCTTGCACAGGACCTTTTGAAGGAGGTCACCATTATCTTTATAACCTCCACATAGTTTAGTCTCAGGTCAAACAACTGAGAGAGAACACAGCCCTACCCACCAACAGAAAATTGGATTAAAGATTTACTGAACCTGGACCCACCCATCAGAACAAGACCCAGTTTTCTCAGTTTTCTCTCCCATCAGGAAGCTTCCATAAGCCTATTATCCTTTCCATCAGAGACAGAATGAAAACCACAATCACAGAAAACTAATCAAAGTGATCACATGGAAAAAAACCTTTTTTACTCAATGAAATTATGAGCCATGCTATGTAAGGCCAACCAAGATGGATGGATCATGGTGGAGAGTTCTGACAAAATGTGGTCCACTAGAAAAGCAAATGGCTAACCTTCAGTATTCTTGTCTTGAGAACCCCCTGAACAGTATGAAAATGCAAAAAAAAGATATGCCTTTACATAAAAAGTTATTAAAATAGTTGTATCTATTACTTTTAAGCGAGCAAGGACTGTGTTAGTCGCTCAGTCATGTCCGACGCTTTGCAACCCCAGAGACTGTAGCCCACCAGGCTTCTCTGTCCATGGAATTCTCCAGGCAAGAATACTGGAGTGGATTTCCATTTCCTTCTCCAGAGGAACTTCCCAACCCAGGGATTGAACCATGGTCTCCTGCCTCTCAGGCACATTCTTCACCATTTGAGCTACAGGGAAGTCTAAAGATCTTGCTACATGCCAAATATATCAACAAACATTTTACATTTAATATCTCCTCCAATCCAGGCAACACCTACATGAGATAGGTACTATTTTGTCTCTCTTTACTATCAAAGAAACTGAGGTTTAGAAGGGGCTAATTAACTTGCAATAGTTTTAGAAAATTCATGGGTAGAATCTAGATACTAACTGTGGTTATCTGGCTCCAATCCATGCTCTTAACGAACATCCTATACTACACATTCTCAAGCAAAAGATTTTGAAGCATGCCAAAAAGAAGTATTCCTGGCTAAAATTCTACTTTCCTTAAACTTCCAATCTGTTCTCCTCACCCTTTCCCCTGGCACACAGAATTGATTCTTTTGAACTGTGGTGTTGGAGAAGACTCTTGAGAGTTCCTTGGATTGCAAGGAGATCTACCCAGTCCATCCTAAAGGTAATCAGTCCTGAATATTCACTGGAAGGACTGACACTGAAGCTGAAACTCCAATACTTTGGCCACCTGATTCGAAGAACTGACTCATTTTAAAAGACCCTAATGCTGGGAAAGATTGAAGGTGGAAGGAGAAGGGGACAAGAGGGGATGAGATGGTTGGATGGCGTCACTGACTCAATGGACATGAGTTTGAGGAAGCTCCAGGAGTTGGTCATGGACAGCGAAGCCTGGCATACTGCAGTCCATGGAGTCACAAAGAGTCGGACATGACTGAGCCTGAGCGACTGAACTGAACTGAACTGAAATGTATGGCTGAATCCCTTCGCTATTCACCTGAAACTATCACAACATTTTTAATCGGCTATACCTCAATACAAACAAAAATTTTAAAAAGTAAAGAAATAAAACTACTTTTTACAAAACTTTAAATACCAGTTTCTTTAGAATATAGATACTATACTTCTGCTGTGGTTTTAATGTGTCTTGCTTAACAGATGCCTCAGTCTCTTTTAGTGGCTTTCACTATGCCAAAGAGTCAAAAAGCCCCTTTAAATTTATCTGATAACCTTGACAACTGAAGAGATAAATGGTATTAACTGTTTCAGTTGTTTTGTGACAAATCTAAAATGCTCTTAAGTTCTCTTATAAAACCCTCGCATTATATCTTCTGTTGGTACCCAAAATGTGTTTGACTTTTTTCAATTTTCAAGATTTACTTTATTTGCCTTCTCAAAGGGTTTTGCCCGTAGTCTGAGTCCCCGGTCGGGAATGAAGACTCCTCGAAACAATGCAACTCGCAATAGGGGAATTTATTACTGACTCGAGCCAGGGCCTCCTGCCCTCACCAGGTGTGTGAGGATGAAAGGCCCCGAGCCCCAGTTCTCTCGGGTATTTATTAGGTCAAAATAAGCAGCAGGTAGTTGGCGCAATCGGATTGGTTGCACAGTGGGTAGTTGGCATAAGTGGATTGGTTACACAGTTGCAAGGTAATTTTTGTTGGCCCTACATGGGGCTTTCAGCTTTCCCCTGATAGGTTCCCTTTCTTCTGGCTAGGCATATGTTGATTGGCTGGCTCCAGGAGGCCTGATAATTATGTTACCCCGGGAAACCAGGCCTACTCCTACTCTAGGCTGCCTGCCATGGCGTTAGCCATGACAGCCTCACAAAAGGACAAAATATGTAAGGAGTGCAACAGATTTTAAACCATAGATAAAATTACTATCTATGGGTCCAACCAATATAAAAAATTCAATTAATGAATAAATGTGCAAGGTGGGATAATGCTTCTTTACAGTAGAATTCCCAAATCACCATTAGGCAACCAGCATAGTACTAATACCTGCAGGCAATAATGATCAATAAATGGTGAATTGGAAGATTAAAGTATAAGAAACAGGATATTTGCATGGCCTTAGAGTTTTTCTCAACAAGCGGATTCCAAGGAGAAAAATAAATAACTTTACAATGGAAAAACCCAGAAGACGTCACCCTAACAAAGCCATCAATGTTATCACCAGTAATGAGACATTGTGTGCCTGCTAATACGATGCACTGAATAGGACATTGATTACTTCTAGGGTATTGCAGACAAAACAAAAATCCCCAAATAAACACATGACTTTAATCATGTGAAAACATCAGGGAAACCAAAACTGAGGGGTATTCCACTCAATAACAGGCTAGTACTCTTCAACAGTGTCAAGGTCATGAAAAAACAAACAAACAAAAATCTGACAGATGCTCACAAATTGGAAAATACTAAGAAACCATGATATTAATTGTAATCTGAGAGCCCAGATGGAACCCTGGAACCAGCAAAAGAACGCTAGTGAGTAATTCCAATACTGACTCAGTTATCAGAATTGCGACAATGCTAATTTCATTGTTTCTGTAATGCTACTAGCAGATGGCCAATGAACACATGAAAAGTTGCTCAACAGTGCTCAACATTAGAGAAATGCAAATCAAAACCACAATGAGGTATCCCGTCGTATCAACCAGAAAGGCCATCGTCAAAAACACTACAGACAATACATTCTAGAGAGGATGTGGAGCAAAGGGAACCCTACTGCACTGTTGATGGGAATGTAAATTGTCAAAACCACTATGGAGAACAGTATGGAGATTTCTTAACAAGGTAAGAATAAAACTACCATATTACCCAGCAATCCCACTACTGGATATACCCTGAGAAAACCACAATTCAAAAAGTACATGCACCCCAATGTTCATTGCAGTACTATTTACAACAGACAGGGCAGAGAAGCAACTTAGATGTCTACTGACAGATGAATGGATATGGAAGATGTGGTACCTATATACCGTGGACTACTACTCAGCCACACAAAGGAACGAATTCGAATTTGACTTAGTTGCAGTGTGGTGGATGAACCGAGAGCCTGTTAGACAGAGTGAAGCAAGTCAGAAAGAGAAAAACAAACATCATATGTGAACACATATATGTGGAATCTAGAAAAAACAGCACTGATGAACCTATTTGTAGAGAAGAAATGGAGATGCAGACACAGAGAATCATCTAGTGGACACAGCAGGGGAAGGAAATGGTAGGACAGATTGAGAAAGTAGCACTGTCATATCTACACCATCATGTGTAAAGCATATAACCAGCAGAGAGTTGCTAAGTAATGCAGGGAGCCCAGACTAGCTCACTGCGATGACCTGGAGGGGGGGAATGGCAGGGGCGGGGGCAGAAGAGGAAGGGGAGATATATATATATAGAAAATTATGACTGATTCACACTAATGTATGCAGAGACCACCACAGCACTGTAAAGCAATAATCTTCCAATAAAAAAAATCTACTATGTAAAACATTTTATGCATATCTAAAATTATTTCAAAATGAAAGGTAATACAGGATAATCATACAATAGCTTGTTTATATTCAGGGGGATATTTGGTATTTGCTAAAGAATTCTTTCCCTCTTATGAACCTATAAACTATCATTTCTTCATCAACTTATTTTGTTTATCTTGAAACATACATACATTCACATAATTACAGTTTTCCTTACAGATCTCTTCTGAGAGTAATATTACTTACTTTATTAGAAAAAAATCACTGCTACTCACCACAGACTATGACTAGAGCTGCCTAAGTGAGAAGCAATCTGACTGAAAACTTCATTTGCAGGTGCTACAACACAGTAGTTTTCAACTGGATAATGCATGCCCTCGAGGGGACATTTGTCAATTCTGGGGGAATTTTGTTATGACCAGGGAGCAATGCTACTGGCAACTTCAAATGCTGTTAAAATTTCTACAATTCACAGGAGACTCTCACAACAAAATATTATCCTATTCAAAATACCAGTTGTGCCAAGGTTGAGAAACTACACTGTAGCCAATGACTACAGAATTGATGCTTCTGAACTGTGGTGTTGGAGAAGACTCTTGAGAGTCCCTTGGACTGCAAGGAGATCCAACCAGTCCATCCTAAAGGAGATCAGTCCTGGGTGTTCATTGGAAGGACTGATGCTGAAACTCCAATACTTTGACCACCTGATAAGAAGAGCTGACTCATTGGAAAAGACCCTGATGCTGGGAGGGATTGGGGGAAGGAGGAGAAGGGAACGACAGAGGATGAGATGGCTGCATGGCATCACCGACTCGATGGACGTGGGTTTGAGTAAACTCCGGGGGTTGGTGATGGACAGGGAGGCCTGGCGTGCTGCGATTCATGGGGTCACAAAGAGTCAGACACGACTGAGCGACTGAACTGAACTCTCTGAGGTGCCTGTGTGGCCCCCAAATTGATTACAAACATCATATGTCACGTATCAATGCCATGTCATCTCAGATATATGCACAGAATTTAATGAAAAGCAGTTCAGCTGTATTTGTGTGGTGTAAGAAGAGAAAATAAGTATAAATTTAGTTGAACTTGTATCAAAAAAGGATACAGTACATAATGTACCATGCATAGATGTTTCATTTCCATCCCTTCCTATTTGCTTTTCCTTTTATGTGGAAGCAGACTCTTTGCATTTCAGTGAATACAGTGTTATAAACCAGTATTATAAGAGCTGTATTAGGAGCATTAAAGGACAGAAATATATCTGTCACGACTTCACTATCTCCATTTCAGTGACTCTAGGGTTTTTGCTCACTGACTAGCAAATTCAATCCCTTTCAAGAGTTTCTGAATCTTCTACTTTTTGCTAAGTTCAGATGCACCCTCTTCCAATGCAATTCCAAGTGGTTCTTTAAAATTGGCCCTCTGAAAAGGCTGTAAAACATGGTTATTGGAATTTTAATTTTGAGATTCAGGCTGCCTGAGTTCATATTCTGCCCCTTACTATGCATTAGCTATATGTCTGAGGGCAAACTAACTTTCATACTTTATTTTTCTCATATATAAAATTGGAACAGTAATTCCACCTCCTAATATTGTTGTGACGATTAACCATAAATCACTTAGAATACAACTTGGCACATCTGTAGAGTTATTACTTTATTATTAGTAGTAGTAGTAGCAGTATTACTGTTATTCCTACTACTATTTATATTACTATTCAGGGCTTCCCTGATGGCTCAGATGGCATAGAATCTGTCTGCAATACAGGAGACCCATGTTCCATCCCTGGGTTGGGAAAATCCCTGGAGAAGGAAATGGCAACCCACTTCAGTACTCTTGCTTGGGAAATCCCATGGACGGAGGAGCCTGGTGGGCTACAGTCCATGGGGCTGCAAAAGAGTCAGACACGACTTAGTGACTAAACCACCACATATTACTATATTCAGAAGGATGCAACTCCTTACTTGCAAGGTAGCTAGGATCAAGCTCAATGTATGATGACTCAAAGTTTGCTTCATCCAAAATGTCCTTCTGGAGCCTGCCCAAGCAAACGTGGGATAGAACTTATGTGTGGATCCCTCAGGTTATCAGGGTCCAAACATCCTCTTCTTAGCGGTTATTTTCTTTTTCCATAATAATTTTCTATCAGTTTTTATTAATTCTCTCCCAGCTCCTGTGGTTCAGATTACCTGGAGACTTGTTCTGGACTTCCCAGGGTCTTTCCCACAGATGGTTACACTTAATCACTAACATGACAGAGTGCCATTTTGATGCTTACAGCTAAAATGTGCCATAACCATGAAGATATTTTGGACTTGCATACATAGTTTCATGTATTTATAAGATGATCTCAAATTTATAACTGCATAACAGTTGAACCACAAAAGATGTTTAAAGATTTAGTCCCTTATTATTTTGTGGCTGTTTCAAAGCTGGCCATCTGGGATATTCCTTTTGCCTAGAAATAACCTCCATTTACTCATTTCTAAATCAAGACATTTGTTAAAACCTTTATTTGGGGAACCTGAGTCAGTAAAACGTGATCTTATTCTAAATGCTATAATTAAAATGCAATTGCTCTTGTCTAAAATGGGATGTATTAACTAAATGCATGCACCTTTGTTCTATAAGTTATATCCAAAATGAAATCAAAACCTTCTTTTAACAGTCTAGCCCTTTTCTATTTTTATAACTCTAAATACCTTATTGTCTTTGCATTTTGACTTTCTTTTGTTACATAAACTGATAGACTGTAATATAATTGCAACTGTGTTTTTAAGTTAGGCACAGATTTTTAAAGTACACTCTAAGTAAAGCTTTTCTTTTCCTTCACATTTTTACTTCTTAGTCTCGTCCTCACTGTGCACACCAGAGAATAAAGCAGAAAGATATAGTGTAGTACATTTGAAACCACTGCCATGATTACTACCACTTTTATAGGGTAGAAATGAAGAAGATAATCTGTTCAACAATGCCTGTCAAAAGGACTTTAATAAACATATGCTAAATACTTAAGAAATTATGAATTATTTAATATGATATGCAAGTAGATATTATCTTAGTTCAGGCTTTAATAACAGAGTACCATAGCCTGGCGGACTTACAAACAACAGAAATGTATTTCTCGTAGTTCTGGAGGCTTGCAAGTTGGCAGTCAGGTCTCCTGCACCAGTCTGGTTCAGGTGATCGCCCGCTTCCAACACAGGCTTCTCCTCGATAGCAGAGCAGGAAAGGGGCCATGAGAGTTTCATTAAGCAAAAGCAGGTCACCTGGGGATTTAATGTTTTCCTATGATGCAAAGATCAGGAACAAGGAAGCTATCACTAAAAGAATAATTCTTTGTAACTGGTATAATGTTATCCAATAGTTTAACTCTTGGCTGAGCAGTTTGTGTGGACTATATCTACTTTTTATCTGAACCTTTCTTTAAATGTTTCTATACATATATTCCAAATGTATATTGACTATGTGTATATGTGTGTGTGTATACATATATATATCCTACCAGTGTCTGGAAATTATGCAATTTCATATTTTGGAGAATAATTTAAAGAATTAAGAAGAACTCTAATATTAACAGATCTGTAGTTTATGAAATAATTAACAAAAATTAAAATCACCTTATGTTTTAACTTTTCTGAGTTATAAGATATAAACTAAGAGAGACATAAGGATTATTTAAAACAAATTACAAACCAGAGTAGAAGTTTACTTTACAGCATCTTTGGCCTACAATTTTCACAATTCTATTTTCATACTTCCATCATCTTCACCATGCTATTCATCCCACTGTTACACAGTCTTAGTTCTCAGAAAGTTACATCCTCTGTTTAAACAAGGTAAGCTTACTTTCATCTAATAATGTTAGTTCTTTTTTCTGGTGAAAATTAAAATCAACTCATTAAACAAGTTCGATCATTCTTTCGCTTGTCAGCTCTTCAAATATGTGAAACTGCTTTCAAATAATCACTTTAGTTACTTTTTGTCAAGCGTAACATTCCCTTGTGCTCATTTTTTATATGACATAATTGTCAGACATACAAAACAGGAAAAAAAGTTACTATTAACTTTTTTGTAATAGAAAGAGACTTCGCTGTTTTTCATTTTAACTGCAATAAAAATCTGTCCAAAGATAGGCTTATGTGTCCAATACAACTGAATCATTTACGATGTTTTCCCATAGATTAGATTCAAAATAAGATGATCACATTTAAAAGTTAGAACTATGCTTTAATCTTTAACTCAGTAAATATTGACTATCTGAAAAATGCAACAGAAGTGAAAATTGTTTAGGATAAGGAAATAAACACTACCACTCATGAACTCATAGTCTAATGCAGAAGACGATTATGGTGAATTCTAAAGTCTGTGATGAAGATGGGTCAGGCTGCTTTAGAAGCAAAAATGAAAGCAGTACAGACTACTCTGAGGCAGTAAGAGAAAGGGATATGTCAGGAGATTCTTGAGTCATAAATACAAGCTTTTACTGTTGAATAAAGATGAAATTTAGGTTTAGTTGTCCAAGTAAAAAGAAACACAACATGTAAAGACACAGAATGTATTTATGGAAGACAGAAAGCCAATGTTGCAATACACTCCAAACAGTTTGTATTGCAAAACCAAACAGTAATTTTCATAAGTGGCAAGAAGTAATGACCAAACAAAAGCAAGTAATGAGCTGTGCATCATAAGAAAAATTTAGACCTTTTTTTTTTTTTGAGTAAATTATGGAAGACATAGAAAGATATGCAGCTGAAGAGAGATACTCTCATATTTGTGTTATAAATATTTTAACTCTGAGAGCATCACACAGGTAGGTGGATGGTTGGAGGCCATCCATCCTTGTGGCATAAAAAGCAATAAAAGCCTTTTGAGATAATTCAAGATAATAGGAGTCATAACTAAGATAGAAGCAAAGGAAACAAAGGAAGAGAGTTACTCAAAATAGATTTAAAACTGGAACTTCCCTGGTGGTCCAGCGGTTAAGAATCTGCCTTCCAAAGCAGGGGATGCAGGTTTGATCTTTAGTCAGGGAACTAAGATCCCACATGTCACAGAGCAACTAAGCTGACATGCAGCAACTACTGAGCTCGCATGCCCTGTATCCCATGCTCTTCATCAAGAGAAGCCTGCACACTGCAGCAAAGAGCGTGCATACCACAATGAAGACCCAGTGAAGCCAAAATTAAAAACAAAATGCTATGAATAACTAAACTCAGAAAATGATTTCATGCCTTCTCAGGTGGTTGCTTATACCTTTCATTACAGTTGAATATATAATAGGATGACGAAGTTTACAGGGGAAATGATGAATTATAACTTAGATATTAGGAATTTCTTACACCAAGGATTAGAATAAGTGTAGTAAAGCTCTGGTTCTATGAGGGAAAGCTCAGGACACATGTCTGGACTGGGAATAAAAATTGGGGAATCATCAGATTATAGGCAGGACATAAAGTCATGAGTAAGCTTTTTTTTTTTTCCCCTCACCAACAGAACAGATAAAGAGAAGAAAGCTAAGGATAAAACATTACAAAACACTAACATTTTAAAATCAGAGTAAAAGATTCGGTGCAGAGAACTGGTCAAAGAATAAAGAGAAACTAGAAAGTGTAGTAGGTATCACAAAATCCTAAGGAGATGAGTATTTCAAAAAGAGCATGTAAGTGATAATCTTTATTGTATCAAAGAAGATAAATATATAAAGAAGTTAAAAATGGAATCATCTCTATTGACTTCCCCAGTCTCAGCAGGTAAAGAATCTGCCTGAAATGCAGAAAACACAGGAGATGCAAACTCAGTCCCTGGGTGCGGAAAATCCCGTGGAGAAGGAAATGGCAACCCACTGTAGTATTATTGCCTAAAAAAATTCCATGGATAGAGTAGCTTGGCAGGCTATGACTCCAAAGAGTCACAGAGTCAGATGCAACTGAGTGACTAGCCACCTATGGACTAGGATAAATACTGAAATATTGGTGATGTTTTCGCCAAAAACAATTTTAGCATAGTAATGTATAGTCAGCTTTCATGCAATATTGAGAACTAAAGTGGTTAAATACTGTAAAATCGATTTTCAGTAAGTGTATCTTTAAAATTTATGGACAAATAATAGATTAAAGGTGCTACCAAAAAAGGTTCATCTTCACCAAGGTTCTACAGGTTTGCATAAACTGGGACAATCTGTATTAGCTGATAGACTGATCAGCCTTTTTGTACTAGAAAATAGACTTTAGTTTGAATTTAAATCTTGCTATTCAAACTCTTAAACAGATTGGAATACATTTACACATGCACAAGTCAATTAACAAATAGACAAGAAAAGTGTCACAGATTTGTCATATTTTTCTGATACTTCCACAGTTTTGCTTCAGGTACCTTCTTCTGATTTCTTACTCCCACCAGACTCTATGCTTCTATCCACTTGTATGCATTTAGGACAGCTATCATTTTCTCCAGATATTTCCTTTATCACCGAATGTATCAAAGATATGTTAAAAGATGCTTGCTCCTTGGAAGAAAAGCTATCACAAACCTAGACAGCGTATTAAAAAGTAGATACGTCAAGTTATGGTTTTTCCAGTAATCATGTATGGATATGAGTTGGACCACATAGAAGGCTAAGTGCTGAAGAACTGATGCTTTCAAATTGTGATGTGGAGAAGACTCTTGAGATTCCACTTGACTGCAAGGAGATCAAACCAGTCAATCCTAAAGGAAATCATCCCTGAATATTCATTGGAAGGACTGATGCTGAAGCTGAAGCTTCAATACTTTGGCCACCTGATGTGAAGAGTCAACTCATTGGAAAAGATCCTGATGCTGGAAAAGATCAAAGGCAAAAGAGAAGAGGTGGCAGAGGATGATATGGTTAGATAGCATCACCGACTCAATGGACATGAATTTGAGCAAACTCTGGGAAACAGTGACAGACAGGGAAGCCTGGCACACCACAGTCCGCGGGGTCACAAAGAGTCAGACACGACTTAGCGGCTGAACAAGAACAGTAGCAGCATATCAAAGAGAATAACATAGAAAATAATACAACAAACACTGTGGACTTGTGGACACGACACCCGGGTTCAAAAATCTTAGGAAAGTGGAACATCTATATCTGGACCAAAATTTCCTGTTTTGGATAGAGAAATAGTAAAATTTTGCCTTCTTTCTCCCTTTTTCTATTTTTTATTGTTAATCATCACTCTTGGTTGATAAATTCACTCTAAAGACGTGGTATAGGTAAGTCTCACTCTGCTTTAGAAAAACTCATCGGTATATAAGTGAGTTTACACATTTCCTATCATCCATTTTTATTGGCTGAACTGTGTCCCCAAAGATGTTAACTTGAAGCCTTAACTCCCAGTACATCAGAATGTGGTTTCATTTGGAAATAAAATCAGAGTAGATATAATGAGTTACTTTAAGATGAGGTCATACTGAAATAGTATATGTCCTTAATTCAGTCTGACCAGTAAGCTTATAGGAAGAGATGTAAAGACACAGGAAGATGGTCATGAGAGGACAGCATCAGAGGCTGGAGTGTATACATACAAACAGGGAATATCAAGGACTGTCAGCAACCATTAGAAGCTCCGCAGAGGCAAGGAAAGATTGTTTCCTATAGATTTCAAGGGAAGCATGGCACGGCTTATGCCTTAATTTTAGGCATAGAGCGTCTAGAACTGTGATACAATAGATTCCTGTTATTTTAAGCCACTCAGTTTGTGGTACGTTGCTAATGGCGTCCTAAGAAATGAATACATTTGTTCATGTAAATTTTTTGTGTAGTGCTATCTACCCACTAGATATGAAGCTACAAGCCAAAAATAACAAAAATAGACATAGTTCCTGTTATTATGTAGTTTAAAAGAAAGAAGAAGCTAAATACAAATTATTACAAGTTATGATAAGTACTCTAGCATAAAAATTACAAAAAGTGATGAGACTAAAGTGAACCTTTTGTCGGTTGAGTGATCCAAAATTTTCTGCCTAAAACATAGAGTGAAAGCTAAGAAAGGCTATCTCCTGGAAGAGGACATGCAATATCCATTCAGCCTGAAGAATCCGAAGTCAAACTCCAGAGACAAGAAAAAAATTTTACTGCAGATAATTTAAGAAATGATCAAAATATCCTAACATTGCAATGACTAGAATGAGATGAGTTTTTAAGTCCATATAACCTCATAGGTGATACTAAGAAATGCAGATTCTATTTAAGTGCAATTTGAAAATATGGAAGAGTTTAAGAAGGGATGTAATACATTCGAGACTTTTGTGCAGTCACGTTCTTGTTGAATGTAGTGTCAATTAAGAAATAGGTAAGTGGAACCGTAAATGAATCAGTTAGTAGACCACGGCCATTAACATGCTGAAAAATGATGGTGACTTGGAAATGGGAACAGAGAAAAAAGAGTTGTTTTGAGTTACAGAGTCAGATAATACAATGCTGAATTGTACTAGGGTTTTATAGCAGATAACATATTTTTGTGATTATGCAGAATTCATCCCTGTTTTCTAATAGCATTCAAATTGCCTTTCACCGTATTATGACTCCCACAGTGCAAAGAATTTACAGAAAAACAAAACTATGTATTCCATCATAACTGGGAAATTGAACATATTCCTGTAGGTTCCTTTTGTCAGATTCTTTCTTCCTGATTTATCAGCCAGGGATTACACACACGAAGCATAACCCACAGTTCATTTCAGTTCAGTTCAGTTCAGTCGCTCAGTCATGTTCGACTCTTTGCGACCCCATGAACTGCAACACAACAGGCCTCCCTGTCCATCACCAACTCCCAGAGTTTACCCAAACTCATGTCCATTGAGTTGGTGATGCCATCCAGCCATCTCATCCTCTGTCGTCCCCTTCTCCTCCTGCCCTCAATCCCTCCCAGCATTAGGGTCTTTTCCAATGAGTCAACTCTTCTCACCAGGCGGCCAAAGTACTGGAGTTGCAGCTTCAACATCAGTCCTTCCAATGAACACCCAGGACTGATTTCCTTTAGGATGGACTGGTTGGATCTCCTTGCAGTCCAAGGGACTCTCAAGAGTCTTCTCCAACACCACAGTTCAAAAGCATCAATTCCAAGGGAGAAACAGACATAGAAAACAGACTTACGGACATTGGGAGAGAGGAGGAGAGGGTGAGATGTATGGAAAGAGTAACATGGAAACTTACATGACCATATGTAAAACAGGGAGCCAATGGGAATTTGCTGTATGGCTCAGGAAACTCAAACAGGGGCTCTGTATCAACCTAGAAGGATACAGAGGGAGGGACAGGGAGGGAGGAGGGAGATGGGCGGGAGTTTCAAAAGAGAGGGTATATATGCATATCCATGGCTGATTCGTGTTGAGATTTGACAGAAAACAGCAAAATTCTGTAGAGCAATTATCCTTCAATAAAAAATAAATTAATTTTAAAAAAAGCAAAAACAAAAGCATCAGTTCTACAACACTCAGCTTTCTTTATAGTCCAACTATCACATCCATATTTGACCACTGGAAAAACCATAGCTTTGACTAGACGGACCTTTGTTGTCAAAGTAATATCTCTGCTTTTTAATATGCTGTCTAGGTTGGTCAAAGCTTTTCTTCTAAGGAGCAAGCATCTTTTCATTTCATGGCTGCAGTCACCATGTGCAGTGATTTTGAAGCCCAAGACAATAAAGTCTCTCATTGTTTCCCCATCTATTTGCCATGAAGTGATGGGACCAGATGCCATGATCTCAGTTTTCTGAATGTTGACCTTTAAGCCAACTTTTTCATTCTCCTCTTTCACTTTCATCAAGAGGCTTTTTAGTTCCTCTTCACTTTCTGCCATAAGGGTGGTGTCATCTGCATATCTGAGATTATTGATATTTATCCCAACAACCTTGATTCCAGCTTGTGCTTCATCCAGTCCAGCATTTCACATGATGTACTTTGCATATAAGTTAAATAAGCAGGGTGACAATATACAGCCTTGATATACTCCTTTCCCAATTTGGAACCAGACTATTTATTGCTCCATGTCCAGTTCTAACTGTTGCTTCTTGACCAGCATACAGGTTTCTCACGAGGCAGCTAATGTGGTCTGGTATTCACTCCCATGTCTTGAAGAATTTTCCACAGTTTGTGGTGATCCACACAGACAAAGGCTAAAGGCAAAGCTAACGGCATAACCCCCAAGGCACAGTTTTCCAGATGTTTCCGTCATGAGGGAGTGGTAAAGGCTGGAATGGATGTTGTTCATTGACTAGAAGACCCTCCTGCCATGAGACCATTGTGACAGCTCTTGTTTCCTGTCTGGATCAATTATTTTGTTGATTTGGAAAGTCTAAGTTTACTTGGAATAATTTGGCATTTGTGTGAGTCAGAGTCTGATTCTGTGGTTTGTACACAAAGAGCTCTACAATTTCCCAGTTTTGGTTTAAACATCTGAGGAAACAGCTGCTAAGCTAGTGGGTAATGGGGCTGAGAGAGGTTTGTGAATGAAAGTGAAGAATGAAGCTCTAGATAAGTTAGTTTGAGGTGTCTGTGGGATGCGTAAAGAGACATTGATAAGCAGTTGGAAATGAGTGTTCAATGGTTAAAAATAGAGACTTAATCAAAAGTTCAGGGAGCATTACCATATATATGATATTTTAAAACCATGGAAATTGATGAGTCATTAAAAAGAGACAACTGAAAAAGATGTTGAGAATTAGGATAAACTCTGGGAATTTCAACATTCAGAGACAAGTTAGAAGAGGAGGATAAGGAGTCGAATGAGCCTGAGATGGAACAGCAGAATAACAATGGCCTATTTACTGGTTAACTTAGTAGCAGAGCATGAACTCACAGAAACATATATGAGCGTGTGGCTCAAGAATAGAGTGATCCACATTATGGAATGCAGCGGAAAATAAAGTAAAATTAAAACTGAAAACCGTGCACTTGCTTTGCACCAGGAAGATCACTAATGTCTTAAAGGAACAGGAGGGGTGTGTATTCAGAAGCTGAATGAGATGCTCATTTCTTTGGGCTGATTAGAGTCAGAACAGCCTTCTTCTGAAAGGAGTATATTGATAACCAAGGAAGACATGCTGTCACTAAAGTTTCCATATAAGGTCATGGTAGATTCATTCTCCAAGTGCCCTGGCAACTAGGAAGTGGGAATTTAAACTAGACTCAGCCAAAATGATATTTCCTTTTTTTCTTTTTCCAAAATGATATTTTCACATGAGCTTTCAGTCCTAAGACAGTAACTAAAGGAACAGGTAGGAATAACACAGAGGACTCTGACAATGCTATTAAGACAAGTGTGGAACAGCTACTGAGCAAGCTTTAGCACCCTAAGTAAATAATTCCTGTGATTGGGGCTTGGCTATATGATGCCCCTCTTGGTGTCTATAACAATTCTCTATTGCTACTATAAATAATTATCACAAGTTTAATGGCTTAATACAACAACTACAACTTTCTTATAATTCCGGAGGTCATAAGATCTAAATTCAGGGTGTATACAAGATTGTGTTAGGGAAGAATCTTATTTACTAGCCTTTTCCAGATTCTAGAGGCCAGCTGCTTTCCTTGGCTTATAGCCCCTTCCTCCATCTTCAAAGCTATCAACATAGCATCTTCCAGCCAACTCTCTCTTCTCTCTTTCTCTTTCACTCTATTTACCCTCCCCCCTTTTTGCTCTCCTCTCTGCTTCCCTGATGACTCAAATGATAAAGAATCTGCCTGCTATGCAGGAGACCTGGGTTCGATCCCTGGATTGGGAAGATCCCCTGGAGAAGGGAATTGCTATCTACTCCACTATTCCTGCCTGGGAAATCTCACAGACAGAGGAGCCTGGTGGGCTACAGTCCAAGGGATCACAGAGAGTCGGACACAACTGAGCAACTAGCGCTTCCACTGCATCCATTATCACACTTCCTTCTGTGACTGTGATGTTCTTGCTTCCCTGATGTAAAAACCCTTGTGGTTACACTAGACCCACTCACATAATCCCAGACAATTTATCCACTGAAAAATCCTTAACACAGCTGCCAAGTGCCTTTTGTCATTAAAGTAAGATATTCACAGGTCTTTTGATTATGATAAGGACACCTTTGGGGATATACTATTCTGTCTGCCTCAGTTCCAGGCTGACTTCTAGTCTGGATCTCCAGGCTGATGAAGATGCCCTCCCCAGAAATCAGTCTTCCCTTTCTTTGTGCTAATATTGAGCTTTGCATATTCCTCTCATTTGAAACCAAGAATCTTGGGTGCAGAGGGGAAGCAAAAGAATAGTTAAAAAGTCAGTGCAGAAAGTGAGAGAACAAGTTACATAAACAAGTACATACATGAATACTAAATAAAATTATAACATAATGGGAAGTGCCTATTTAAAGATTTGAATAGTGTTTTTTTGTTTGTTTGTTTGTAACATTCTTGGACAATTTTTTTTTTTTTTTTACATTCTTGGACAATATTTAACTGCATTGGTACAAACCTAAAATAAAGAGGTGAATTCACTCAGCTTATAGTTTAGATACCCCAGTGAAATGAATAGCTTAACTCTTGGAAGACAACCCAATTTCCAAGTATAACAGGCAATTAAGTTCAATTTTTACCGATGCTCCAGAATTTTCATCTAGAGTGTATTGCTGGGGACCACAAGCTGGATAATAAACACCTTAGTTTCTTCTAAAGAGAGTTAATAATACTTCCAACACGGTAACTTAGGTATTCTGCGATTTGCTTGTCCCTTCAAATGCATGAGTCCTCAGTAAAACCATTATTTCAGTGCAATTCTAAATATCTACAAATGATTATACTAATTGATATTGTAAAAATCAAGAATCATTATGAGTGAAAAATAACTGCAAAGTTAAAATACATAATTGACAGTAATACAAGAATATGAAAAATCTAAGACAGGAAAGAAGAATGGGGGGAAAAGTTAACTGGATTGGGTTATAACTGTCACCTTAGCTTCTGCTGTATTCCCTGACTAGTGGGCAGTCCTTCTGGGTAGCTACTGGAAAGACAGTTGACTTAACCCACAGGGAATGCTGACACCCTGCCTGTACCGAGAGAATGAACGCTCCCTGGGGCCCACTCTCTGCAAGCTATTACATACGTCGCAGCTCCATCTTTAGTATTCGGCTAGGTAGATGGGTGTTGAGCAAGTCCACAGACACTATGCTTTCATACAGGGGAAGTGCAAGAGCCATTTTTTCAGTGCCCTTGCAATGAAGGAATGAGAATTCTACAAGGAGAGTGCCATCTAATTTGCTCGCTCTCACCAATGGCTGGTGGTGCTTAAATTGCTTCGGGGGGAAGTAGTATATTTTAATACAGTATTTGATGAGTAAAAATAACTGGATATCCACTTTGTTGCAGAATGCAGTAGTATATGGCAAGACAGTGTTCTTTCAGCAGCCGCTAGAAAATAAATGCTACTTTTTGTAAACACATTAGTAAGCCATGACATCAAAAGAAGTCCTAAAGGAACTAAAAATTGGAGAAAGGTAAGAGGCTTTGTTTTTCCAATCTTAGTAGACAAATAGAGGGGTATCTAGCTTCCTTGGTGGCATGGATGGCAAAGAATTTGCTTGCAATGTGGAAGACCCAGGTTTGATCCCTGTGTTGGGAAGATCCCCTGGAGAAGGGAATGGCAACTCATTCTAGTATCTTGCCTGAAGAATCCCAAGGACAGAGGAGCCTGGTGGGCTACCGTCCATTGGATCGCAAAGAGTCAGACATGACTGAGTAACTAACACCCCACTCCTATAGGGATTGTCTATTAAAAGTCAGGGGAATTCATGCCTGAGATCTGTGGCAACTGTTAATTTATTTATTGGTAAAACAAAGGGAGGATTCAGATGTGATTGACAATGGGAAGAATATCAAGTGATTTCTCAAGAAAATAGAGCTGGGCAAAAATCCTACGTCCATTGAAAAGGATGAAGATTATAACAAAACTGAAGATGGAGTCACTTTAAAAGTGAAACCCAAATTAGACACAATGTAAGTAATACATATTATACTGTTTATAAAACATTACTGTGTCTCTCAAATCTGCTTTTCTATAAGACTTTGGGAAAAATTTTATTAGCTTCTGATTTCTTTTGTGGTAAACATAACCTAACTATAACCATGACTAGTTCTGATTTCTAAGGATTGTAATTTATTTATGAAGCAGTTCCAGCAATGTCTATTCTGTGTTATATAAGATTTTTCTGAGGATTAAAATAAGCTCACAAATGTAAAAGGGTTAGGTAATTTATCTTATGAAGTATAATTCATATAGAGGGTATATATTCATACATAAGAGAAAAAATCAAATGAAATGTGTAAAATAGTATAGAGAAATCAAACATTTGAGAATTTTTACTTTTAGTAAGTTATTAAGATAGGAGTTTTTATCATTTATTGAGCCCTGTTAACAACCTTACACTGAGAAATTCACATGCTATCATCTCACTTTATCTACGCAGCAAACCCATGAAGTTGTTCCATTATGATTCCCTTATTGCAAAAGAGGTTTACAGGGGTTAAAAAGAACTAAAGATTAAATAAACCACAACTGGCAGATCTGCAACTTGGACCCAAGCATTCTAACAGCAGAGCCTCACTGTCTTTGTCTACAAAAATGGAAATTAAGTAGCTCTAGATTTAGGAGGGGCTTCCCTGGTGGTTCAGGCAGTAAAGAATCCGCCTGCAGTGTGGGAGATCTGGGTTCCATCCCTGGGTTGGGAAGATCCCTGGAGGAGGGCATGGCAACCCACTCCAGTATTCTTGCCTGGAGAATCCCCATGGACAGAGGAGCCTGGCGGGCTCAGATTTAGGAGGTAATGCTTAATTGTGGAACTATATTAGATTTAATTACAGAAAGAAAATAAATTTGCAACACAACATAGAGTTGCATTTATAAAATCTTGTATTTTCAGACAAAACCATCACATCTAAGAAAAAATGTGTGTGAAAATATATCAACATTTTATGAAGTTCTAGAAATGTTTAAGAGAGGTATCATGTTTCTACCACCAAATTAAAAGCAAAAACTAGTTATAAATTGAGAAGTTTGCCTGATGACTCTAGGACTAAGTAAAGTAGTTCCAACAAATCTTTATACTTTGCTTCAGCATTTCAAATAACTTCAAAATGGACACATCTATGTAACCTAAAGTATAATTAATGAATTAATTTTTTGCAAAACTGTACCTGCTTCCAAAGAAACACACATATCTAATTAAAATACTCCATATATCAACATACATGTCATAACTGAACCAATGACAGTCATTAGATCTTTTCCCCGTGACATATTTAATAAATTACCTTTTTGTGCTTTTCAAAGCAGAGAGACATGATTGACTACTCTATAATTAACCTGGTCTAGGGAGAATTTGTTTGCTATGTGCTTGCATGCTAAGTCACTTCTGTCATATCCAACTCTCTGCAACCCTATGGACTGTTGCCCACCAGGCTGCTCGGTCGCTGGGACCCTCCAGGCAAGAACGCTGGAATGGGCTGCCACGCCCTCCACCAGTGCATCTCCCAACCCAGGGGTTGAATCCACATCTCCTTCCCGTCTCCTGCACCAGAGGCAGTTCTTTAACACTAGTGGCACCTGTAGCAGTTAGCTACGCCATCATAAAGCAGCAACTTGGCACCTAACCGACTTGACAGTTTTCCAGGTTGAAGGGTGATTTACTAATCAGAGAAACAATGTCCTTTCTGGCCAACAGACCCTCTCAGGGAACAAAAACAATCAGATGGTCAACAGCCATTTAACCAGACCAGAGTGATCACTCAGCAAGTGTGGTCACTGTTCTAGTTTAAACTCTGGGACCGTCCCTTAAAGTTAAGCTGCTTTTCACTGAGGTTGATTTGGTACTCCGTGTTAGCATGGCAAGGCGAAATTCTTTAAATTAAATTTAAATTAAGTCTTAAAATAACTTCTTAGAATAAGCAGTTGATTGATTTTAAAGCGTTTTCCTTGGGGCTTGCAAAACTGTCTCTATCCTTATGTAGAAAGAAACTTAAGTAAAGTCATTAAGATATCTGGAAAGCAGAGAGTGAAACATTAATTACAGTCTTTTGCAACTGTCCTCGGAGATAATTTTTCTCTCTCTGGATATGAACTGTCTGTGTGCTAATCACTCAGCCATCTATGTTGGTAACTACGGCAGGTGACAGAAGCAGAGAGTGTTCTCTTCAGTCTTTTGTTTGAAGAAAGATGAGCCACAAGGTTTCTGAATGGATTGTGGGTGTTAATAGAAATCTAGTTACACAGTTTATTGTCAAACTTAATTATTCTTTCTTTTACACATTCACTGTACCATTTACATTTTGCATGCATGACTAAAAGAATAAGCTGTGAAATATTACAAGAAATTGATCACCAAAAATGCTACAAACTCTTTGTATTCCTATGTCTCATATAATGCATAATCAGATTCAGTAACATGGGAATGTATAACCTAATTAAATCTGACAGTACTACTAAAATTAATGTATAACTTGTTTTTAAGAATGTGTCAGCCTTATGTATTTCTTATTCATATTAATAAATAACACAGATAAATCGAGGCTTGTTTATACATTTCCACTGTAGACTCAATGTATTTTAAATATTAAAGCAATATTTGTCAAAGTACTATAATTTGAAAGCTGAATCAACTTACATAAAGTCAAGAAACAAGTCAGATTTTTAGACAGATATCACATATTATTATTAGTATAACAAAAATACAGCCACAACTGATTTATAGTTTCTCTGAAACTATTTTTAAAAACATGAGGCAGTAATGATTTGGACAATGTTAAGGAGATTGATTTTAGGTTGATTAATATTTAAGAGAGGATTTGAAGTTAATTTTTAAAAGATATTATCAGAACTTTATATGCAATCAAAATTTAATACAAACTCATTTTTAAACTTTAAATTTGAAAGTTGTACTCATGATAGATAGGCAAGAACAACCAATTTCATTTGAAGTGTGGGGAAACCGTGCAACCAAATACAGTATTTGTTTACATAAGAAATTTTAAAAATTACTATGTACTGCTTCTTAGAAGTAGCAAAACTTGGCACCTTGAGTAAGTTAATCAAGTCCAATATCCAACTGCCTTCTCTTAACACTTTTAGGTAAGTATCCTGAACAACAACTCAACTATAGTAATAACATATTCTTTGTAAATGATAAATATTTTGAGGGTGAGATCTGTGTCAATTATTAGGCTATTATCTCTCAACCATAAATCTACCTTTCTATACTTTTGTGACTCTGTGGCTATGACCCTGCAAATTACATTTCTCTTCTCTCAAACTACATTGCTCTCAGCTCCTATCAAGCTGCGTTCCTGATAGGCTCTGCCAACAGGGAACACTAGGGGAAGACCAAAAGGCAGAATGAGAGGAGGAGGGATTGCTTCCTGTTCCCGAGGCACGGCTCTTCACTCTTGTTTCAGCCAGCTGATTATTTTGGCACTGCCTAAACTAGCTAGCCTCACTGCAGCCCTCAGAGGCATCGGCAGCTGTGAGGCAGTCTCCTCTCCCCAGAAGTCTTGGTCTGCGGCACCACTTCCTCATGGTACCAGGAGAACCTGGGCTACATCCCCTCCTTAGAAGTTTCAGTTTCAGCTCCATAGGGCCTCACTTTTTCTTTTACTCATTCAGTCCCAGGAGATCTAGCTACTTCTTTGTAACCTCAAATTTTCCATTTTGCAATTTTAACCTTCAGAAACTCAAGTCCCAGCTCCCTAAACTAAATTACACTCTCTCTATTGAAGAAACTAATGTGGGTTTTGCTTTGTTGACTAGACTGATACACAGCACACATTTATATTAACAGTGCCCAGGACTATACTCAGTTTATAGGCGGTGATTAACATTTATTAAACAAATATTTATTTTTGCTCTTAGGAAAAGCAATGAAAGGGGTAAGGAAAGAACATGGGTGCAACTGGAAATAGATACTCATTTCTTTCTTGTTTTCCCTTTCCTTCCTTCTTTCATTTCTCCTTTTCTTTCTCTTGTCCTTCAGTTCTTCTTCCTTTTCTCCTATCCTTATTTTCTTCCTCCCTTTCATTATATTACTTAAATCCCTAGAATAACTGGAAAGTAAATACTATCACCCTGTATTTTACAAGCTAATAAACAGAGTCATAGAAAATTAAGGTGACTTGCCCAAGTGAGGAATCTATTAAATGTTGGTGAGGGATTTGTACAAATCCATTAAATGGTAATGAAGTATTTATACTGTCTGCACCTAAAGTTCAAGTATGTTTTATTACATCACACTTAATGAATATAAACCAAATAATAATCTGAAAAGAACAAAGAGGCAAAAGTAATTTCTTCTGTTCTGTACTCTCTAGAAAATGGCATTTAGTGTAAAAACATCATGTAGTATCACATTAATGCTTGGGGTTTGGCTAGCAATTTTTGGTAAGAATTAATGTTTTTAATATGTACTTCTAACTTACATGCTAAGAACTATAAAACATTGATAAAGGAAACTTAAGACAATTCAAAAAATGGAATGATATCCTGTCTTGGATTTGAAGAGTTAATATTGTTAAAATGGCCATACTACTGAAAGCAATCTATAGATTCAATTCAGTCCCTATCAAATTACCCGTGACATTTTTTGAAGAACTAGAACAAATAATCCTAAAACCTGTATAGAACCACAAAAGACCCAGAATTGCCAGAGCAATTCTGATGATAAAGAACAAAGATGCAGGTATAAACCTTCCAGAGGTCAGATAATACTACAAGGCTACAGTAATCAAAAGATGATATTGACACAAACATATGAATCAATGTAACAGGACAGCCCAGAAACAAACCCAACACCCATAAACCTTCCTATTTGACAAAGAAGGAAGGACCATAGAATGGAAAAAAGACAGTCTCTTCAGCAAGTTGTGTTGGGAAAGCTGGACAAGTATACAAATCAATGAAGTTAGAACATTCCATCACACCATACACAAAAATAAACTTAAAATAGCTTAAGGGCTGTATCCAATTTTAAGTACTGGATATATTGCCCAGCTTGATAAATTGCCCAGTGTCCAATTCTCAAAAGATGGGAGATACAGGGCATGGCAAAAATTACTGGAGAATCAGAATCATTCCTAGAAGCACTGACAATGTACACCTTCAGAATTTAGCAGTTTGTTTTCTATGTTATTTACTTCTAGACAACAATTCCCAATTTGTTTCATATTACTTGTGATTTAGAAATTATTTTTATCCTAAAATTTTAAGTAGGTTTTTCATGAAGAGCATTCTGTGCATGTTCTATTCTGTAACCTGTGCACACCAATCTGTTGCTTTCACATACAAATGACAAGTAATATGGAGAATGCTATGTCACATTTTTTTTCCTTCACTACCATGTATTATTTCATCACACTATACCTTTCACGATTGCATGCAAGAAGTCAGAGGTAAGCCCAATTTTGCTCTTTTTAAATATCACTTCTAAAGTCTTGGATTATTGTGGAGTCTTTTTCCTTACCTGTAGAGTTGGTAAACCCACCAAGATTTTTGTTCGTTTTTATGTCTTTAGTATGTATTTCTTTTTTCACTATGGGTTCCTGAAACTTGACTCAGGTTCTATATTTTTTGCTACAATCATTTCTTAAAAAATCAACGGTGCTTTCTTCTCTTATTTCTTAAGTATTATTTCCTCTCTATTTTTCTTAATATGTTCTCCAGGGCATTTATCTTCTCTCTCATTTTGAACATTACTTTATCCTTTTCATCTATGTTCTTAGACTATGTTTCTAATATATCCCCTACTAAACTAATTTGATTTTTTATGCCATTCAAACTTCTATCCCTCCTAATGCTGTCATTGTGATTTTTAATCCATACATCATTGCTTTGCTCTACTTATCTCAAAATACTTCATTAGTTCAGTTCAGTTGCTCAGTCGTGTCTGACTCTTTGTGACCCCACGAAACACAGCACGCCAGGCTTCCCTGTCCATCACCAACTCCTGAAACTTGCTCAAACTCATGTTCATCATCATGATTTATATTTTAGACTAATTTATGCAACATTTTTTGAAATTTGTTGAGAACACAAGTCTAATACGTTCTTTTTTTCTAAATAGAAATTCGTTCAAATAGATACTTATTCAATTTCCTAAAGTGGTTCTCTTCTTTCTAAACCCCAGGATATTTTTCTAAGATTTCATGATTGTTTTTCCCTTTGTTTGCTTCCCTTTAAAAGAGTTGTGTTGACTTATCCTAATTTCCCACATCCAAGAGACAGTGAAGGACTGGGAAGCCTGGCATGCTGCAGTCCATCGGGTCACAAAGAGTCAGACATGACTTAGTGACTGAACAACAACAATTTCCCATGTGTCTTTGATTCATGTTGTACCGAAACTGAGTTCTGTAAGAATTTATCGATTCAGTTTGCCTCCTGAGTTTTTATTAGTAGAATCTTTGAGTCTGAGTTGTAAGGATACTTATTTATAGACTTGTTTTGGTTTTACTGTTGTTGTTTATTTGTAATGCAATTGTTTGATGCGGTGTGAGGGTATGGTTTAAGAAGAAAAACAGATTATTTATTCAAAGTAAGGGATTCCATCTCTGTGACACAGACATGGAACAATCATCAGTTGGAAAATATCCACTTTTCATCCCTAGATTACAGAACTGGGGCATATTTGGAGCTGAAGGTAAAGGTACATTATTGGAAAATATTATTCCTCCTAAAAGTGACAACAATTTCAGATTACATGTGACACTTTGGAAGCTCGTGCTCTGTTCACTTTTGCTTTAAGCTTCAATCTGGGAGTGAGGTTCTGCCTATCAGCATACTCTCCTCTACCCAGAGTTTTGTAGCTTGGATGGGGTGAGGGAGGTAGTGCCAGAGAGAAGAAATGGGGATTAAGATAACCAAAAATAAACTTCAAGAGGAGTACAGAATTAAACTGAGCCATTGATAAATGCTAAAAGCAAAAATGAGCAACGTCAAGTTGATTTCAAGTCTGCCAAATACTAGAAAATCAGGGAGAGTTTGCCAGAGCTGAAAGTGGCCAAATGAAGCACATCAAGTTTGGGAGGCAGCAATTAAGGCGTAGACTTAGGAGGAAGTGGATATAACTCATCAAAAAGGGAGGAGAATGATTCAAATGACTCAGGAAAGGGTATATTTATAGTATATCCATGAAATGAAACCTAAAATCCAAATCTGTTTGATCATACCAATATTATTTTTCTGAATAATAAATAGGTAAAGCTTTTATAAAATGTATGAAAAATGTTACCATACAAAGCATTTTTTTAACAGAACTTAAGAAATAAGAAAGGCAAAATATAAATATACACACTTGGGGTGTGGTGGTGTTTTAATGTACCTATTAAGAATGAGGTACATCAATGACTGCCACTATTACAATCCATGGGATTTTATTCCAAAGTGATTCTAAAACCCCACTGTAAATTCCTATATAAGTAGGTTAGAAGGCTAGAATTTATTCACTTAAATCCATTCTAAAAGATTTTCCAATTGCAGAAGAGTGGAAATTAATACCAAGGACAAAATTTCACAAGATTCTGGCACAAAAGGAAGAACATTTTTATAAAATGCATATATGAAATTGCTGGTTTAAGCAACAGTATAGCCCTCAGATATACAAAATCACTTTTTTCTATGAACATGATTTATTCATTTTGGAATAATAAAGTGTAGCAAGGATGGAATTTGTAAAAGATGGGCTGCGAGAAATGATGATGCTACAATAATCCTATTATCCTCCCTCAACTTTTATTTTGTTTAATTGAGTTTAACAAACAGGGTGAAAGGGTAACCGCATTCCCTTCACCAACACCCATGTAGTCGCAGTCCCCAGAGCAGCACTGCATTTAAGAACTACACTAACTGTATTAGTAACGAAAGTGTATTTCCCACACCATTATCACCTTGCTTCCGCACTGAACATCAGCTAAAATGGTTATGAACCAATCATTTAACTCTTTCTGACTTTGCATGTTATTACAATTATTATTTGCCTATATACCCTAAGTTAACTAAATATGATCTTCTTCTTTACATTTCATCTTAAAATATGTATTTGAAGTGGTTTTTAAGATGTATATTATTACAAGATAAAATGGAAGTGTGAATTTGAAGAAAAGTGAGATATAAGATGAAACTAACAGGCTCCCTAGGTGACTCAGCGGTAAAGAATCTGCCTGCCAATGTAGGAGGTGCAGGTTCAATCTCTGGGTCAGGAAGCTCTGAGAAGGGCATGGCAGCCCACTCCAGTATTCTTGCCTGGAAAATCCCATGGACGGAGAAGCCTGGCGGGCCACAGTCCACAGCGTTACAGAGTCGGACATGACCGCCACTGAGCACACACGCGAGATGAAGCAAAGGTTAGGGATTTGCATCAAAAGTTCATGCCACGTATTTTTTTAAGCCAAATAAAAGAAGAAAACAGAATAACTTTATCGCTTTTTAAAAAAAAATTCTCCACTGTAGAGTGTTTACATAGCTTCAGGGATGCTATGAGGCAGGAGCAAGAAAAAATCATCTCGAGTCTCATGTTTATCTTAAACAGTCCTAGAAATTTTGTTTTCTCCTTCATAATATATACAGATTAAACATTTACTTGTTTGAAATTATTACCCATGGGAAAAGAAAACAAAAATTTCCATCACATTATCTGTGATTTTGCTTGTCTCTTGCTACATTATGTAACATACTCTACTTTGGTAAAAACAACAATACATGGTTGAAAGTGTCTGTAAACTAAAAACAAAATTAGTTGCACAGGCGGTGCACTATTTTACCAGTCATAGGACCCAAGATGTTTTTTCTTATGAATTTTAATTTAAAAAATGTATGCGAAAAATGACTTTCCAAATACATCTATGTTGAAATGGAAGATCATATAATAACGGTCTGTATCAAAATTAATATACTAGCATTATTAATTTATGAAACTCTTATATCTGATACTATTCTTCAGTATAGTATTTCCTATGACACAAGTTCCAACAACACATTAATAAACTTTGCAAATTATTTTATGCAGTCATTGAAAGATTATTCCCCAAGAAAATTACACACACACACACACACACGTATCTGACAATAACCAACAGATCAGTAGTGGAAAGCCCTCATGATACTAATATAAAATATTGTGAAATAACCAATAGGTATCTTGAGTAGCAACTTGATTAGACCATGACATGGTTTTAAGCAGCCTTTTCTAAATAAATCACTTAGGGTCATTAGACTGTATTGCTAATGAGAAACCAAAATATTAGATTCAATCCTTATATAGACCTGCCTCATACAGATGGAAATAATAACCAGGGGCAAATCCCCAACATTATAAATAACTTGTTTTTCAGTCAAATGCCTATATTTCCCAGGCAACTAGATTACAGGCGTCACATCTCTCAATGAAAACACATTAGCATAGCAGGTATATAACAGTGATTGTGTGCATAAAGAATGTTTTCATAATAAAAGCAATAGCACTGTCATTGTATCATCAATAATAACAATTTTCATTAAATTGTATATTACCTATAGGAAATAATAAACTATTCATTACAAGTGACAAATACTCATTAAATAATTTATTTCTTAGATCAAATTTGGTATATATTATGCTATTTATATATGCACATATGTTTAGAAAGGAAAATCACTGCTTTTTAAATAAAGATCTTCATTGAGTAATTAGCAAAAAATGTTACAATAAATTATACATTGAAGGCATTACGTACAGCATTGATGGTGTTATCAAAATAAATCACTTCCTGGGAATTCTTGACTGCATTGCTTATAGAGAAAAGCCATGAATGCATTTATGATGTATATCTCAGTGTGGGATTCACAACACTTAAATTTATAATACTCAGTTGTGCAAACTGTGACGAAATTTGCACTTGAAGAATAAAAGCAAAGCTATCTCCACAGTTTGATTAGAGGAACGCAAGAAAGGTCCTAACCTTCCATCGTTTCTCAGTTAGATAAAATTATCTGAATCTCTATTGCTGATTTGTTGATGTTTGAAGAATTTTAAGTCTTCTACAATCTACTGAAATATTCATATGTGTATATTCAAATACAAAGTGAATATACACAAAGTGAATATTCAAATACCTTCCCTCCCCAACACCTCTTACCAGTTCACAGGAAATAATAAGTTTTTTTTTAATTATTTTTTTCCATCACCTAAACAAAGAAAAGTGTAGGAATTGATTGTCTTGTACACCACTGTATACCAGTGCTTCTTAGAACACTGACACACAATATGTGTTTAATGTATATTTTACATTGGATAAATGCTTACTAGAGAGGGATACACTTTAAAGTCATAGTTTGAAGTAAGTTTTAGCAGTATAAGATTACTAAAGCTTTTCCCTGATCCTTAGCTGGTAAATGTGATAATAAAAGCATTGGACATGAACTTGGGCAAACTCTGGAAGATGGTGAGGGGCAGGGAGGCCTGGAGTGCTGCAGTCAGTGGGGTTGGAAAGAGTCAGACAGGACTTAGCCACTGAACACCACCGCAGCACATTGGGTAAAAACATGTGTTCTGCCTTAATCAAATAACCTCATGTGGAGCTTAAAAATGGCTTTCCAATCATCATCACCCTTTGTGAAAAGTGAATGTGAAAGTGAAGTCGCGTCAGACTCTGCAACCCCATGGACTGTAGCCTACCAGGCTCTCTGTCCATGGAATTTTCCAGGCAAGAGTACTGGAGTGGATTGCCATTTCCTTCCCAGGGGATCTTCCTGACCCAGGGATCGAACCAGGTCTCCCACGCTGCAGGTAGACATTTTACCAATTGAGCCACCAAGGAAACCCAACACCCTTTGTAATTATCCATGTTTTCATTTGCAGCTGTTAAGCCAACTCTTCTTCAGAGTGTTTTCTACCTTGATCTCCCTCGTTGCTCTCTCTCCTGTCTTCTACTCACCAAGTTTGAATGCATCTATTGATTATGTACACTGCCTTCTTCTTCCACTCTTAGCATAACTTTAGGCAATACCTCTCTGCAAAGGACTTCAAAATGCATCTATAATTCCAAACTTCTCAAGAACAAGACTCGCATTTTCATCTGCCTATTGAACACAAACACATTAATTTTTCATTTACTTCTTAAACTCAACCTGTCTAGATCTTAATTCAATCATTTTCCATCTTTAAACACTTCCCTTCTTCTTCCCCTCTGGAGAAACCAGATCAAAGACTTGGTGTAATATTGGGTGTTCTTTCCACCCCACTCCTTACATAGAATAAAGCCTCAATTCTTGTCAACTCAATATCCATCATGTTCTTCTTTTCTGTCTTATTTGGACTCTCTTACCACCATTCTGAATTAAGAGCCATTTTTCTCAAATTCTGCCCTTTCTATAGGGCCTACTGCTATCTCTGTTCCATACCTCACTACTTTTGAAATTAAAAGCTCACGACTTCTGAAATTAAAAGCTCAGTCTCACTTTCACAGATAATACCATTCTCATACTATTCGTCTCTCAACCTGATACAGTCAAGCTTTCTTCAAATCTGCCCTAGTCTATCCTTTCTAGGCTTACTCCATTTGTCCCCAGTGATCCAAAAAATGTTCCAACTGTATTTCTCAAACATGTCTATTTCCTTCCCAATCACTTCATCTTTATTCATAACACCACATCTTTTTTCTCGGCATTCCAACTGATAGCCTACCCATTCTCTGAGACTATGATTAGTTTTTACTATCAACATTTCTGACACCAGATGTGTGAGTTTTCCACATTAAGCAATAAGCAGTTCTCTAATTTTCTGTAGGACACCAGGGTGTCCTACAATTAGATTGAATTCTGACATTAGTCGCTCGGAGTTAGCCCAGCATCCACCGGTTCAGGGGTCAGCCCCACAAGGCTGCTCACACTTCAGATGCCGGTCTCATCCAGGATGTCACTTGTACTTCTGAGACCAAGCAGCTTTTAACTAGGGTTTCCCACAATCCTCTTTTCAGTGTTAATAATTTGCTATAATAGCTCACAGAACTCAGGGAATTGCTGTACTTACACTTATCAGTTTATTATAAAGGACAGTATAAAGGATGCAAATGAACAGCCAGATGAAGAGGTATAATGAAGATGAAGAGGGTGAGGTCCAGAAGGATCACAAGAGCAGGAGTTTCTGTCTCCATGGAGTTGAGATGCACCACTCTCCCAGGACACGTAAAAATTCTCCAACTCAAAAGTTTTCTGAACCCAGTAGTTAAAGGGATTTGAGCAGTTTGGGGGCTTCCTTGGTGGTTCAGATGGTAAAAAATCTGCCTGCAATGCAAGAGACCTGGGTTCAATCCCTGGATCGGGAAGATCCCCTGGAGAAGGGAATGGCTACCCAACCCCCGTGTTCTTGCCTGGGAAATTCCATGGGCAAAGGAGCCTAGCAGGCTATATAGTCTACGGAGTCACAATGAGCTGGACATGACTGAGTGACTAGCCCTTTCACTATGCAGGCATGACTGGTTAAATCACTGACCACTGCTGATTAATCTCCAGCCCTTCTCCACTCCTTAGAGGTCAGCGGGTAGGACTGAAAGTTTCAACCGTCTGTGGATGCCTGGGTCTTTCTGGTGATCAGTCTCCATGCTGAAGCCACCTCAGGCCTCCAGTCACCTCACTGACCCACAAAAGGATACTCATACTGTGCTGGAAATTTCAAAGGTCTCAGAAACTCTTTTGTCAGGAACCAGGGACAAAATATTGTAACAAAAAATGTTTTCCTATCATCCCTATAACAAAAAATTCCAAGAGTTTTAGAAGCTTTAGTCCAGAAACCAGGGATGAAGACCAGATTTCAGGGAGGCCTTCTATGATTTTCCAATTCCAGCACAATCCTAATATTCTCCAAACCCCTTCAGCACCTTGAATTTTCTTACAGCACATTTTACACATGCTTTTGAATAGCTGTGATTTGTTTGCATCTTGCCTCTCCTACTGAAAATCTACGCAGTGACACTACAGTATATTACAGTCACCCATCAAATATATTGTACTTCATATGATATCAATGTGTTCATCAAATTAATAAATCATTAGTACAAAATACATTTATTGAGTTGCTTGAAACATAGATCATAACAGAAAACAAAAGGTCTGTGAAATATGTATGTTTCAAAAAAGAAAAGAAGATAAAAAAGTTTAGCTATTGGAGCTTATATGAGCCTGAACAAGTTGCCTATCCCTTCTGAATGCAGGTTATTTTCCTGTAAAGGAAAAAGTTGGCCTTCATGATCTCTGAGGTTGTTCCTAACTTTAACATTCTATAATTTCACGATTCACTAGAGACTATCATAACTCAATGCAAGCAGTAGGACATGCCTCCAGCTCCTAGCTGCACTGTCCACTTTTTTCATTCCTCCCCAGCTATGCTCCTATAGACAAGAAGTCAAAGTGATAAAGTGGTTTAATTCAGCATGCAAATTAGCACAGCTCAGAGCCTAAAAGAAATCATGCTGTGGGCAGGTAAAGAAAATTGGAAAGATGATCCACAACTCTACAATGTGTTGGTCTGGAGTAAATAATTTTCTCATACATGAGATATATAATCTCTGTTAATTGAAGTTTAATAAAAACAGGCAGGTTAAGAAGTTATTTTAATATGTACTCAATATACGCATATCATACAAATACATTCACATGCCCCTACTGTAATTTTATTGTTTGCTATACATTTTTAAAAGTAACTCAGTATAATACTTTTGCTCCCAGTTTTCACCTGCACATTTACAAGTAATTGACATCTGTCATTTTATATGAAAGCCTAGTTTCATTACAGGAAAGGAAAATGCTGAGTTGGTGGGGGTGGTGATTCATTGTTATTCTATTCCAATAAGACTTCAATTAATCATCATTCAAAGTATAACAGGGCTTCTTAGTAATTAGATTGGAACAAATCTCCAAACTGACTTTCTTTTAAAGGCATTTAAAGTTTTTAATGCTGAGTACATCAAAATATCACAAAAGAAAAGTCAGTGAGAGTCACCATTTTATTCTAGTAACTCTCACAATCTAATTTTCTCACATTTTCCTGTGACACATATTTCTAGAACATATTTTTTACTTCTGCAGTTTTTCCATATCCAAAAAGACCACTGCACACTACTCACTCATCTGTATAAGCCAAATACCTAGATTTATCATTTATTCCTCCTTTTTTCTTATAAATTACTATATCTTTTCAATTGCACCTTGTAAACGCCTCTTGAATTCATCTGTATTTCTCTCCTTGTGCTTGTATTCTAGTTTTGGTTGACATCACCTCTCGTCTGCTGCTGTTGCCACTAAGTCACTTCAGGCGTGTCCGACTCTGGGCGACCCTATAGACAGCAGCCCACCGGGCTCCTCTGTCCATGGGATTCTCTAGGCAAGAACACTGGAGTGGGTGGCCATGTCCTTCTCCGACTTCTTGTCTAGAGCAGTGTTTATCAAGTCTTTACCATGATTCTATATCAGTGGAAACCTTAAGCAAGTACTTCTAAAATGTATATATTTTGTTTATAAATTAAGACGGTAAGTTTATATTATTCAATCTTTAAATATTTAGAAAGCATAAAACAGAAAGTACACAAAGATAAGTTGAAAAATAAACAGCTCAAATACTCTTTTCTGCATGGGTGGCACGGATCTTGTTTATCTCCTAGGAAGCACGTGCCACACTTGGGGAATAACTAGCCTTCAGTCTTATGACAGTCACATGCCTACTGCCAGGTTAAATAGCTTTGGGTCAAATCGCCCTCAAACACGGAGCTTCCTAAAATGTAAGCATGTTCATATCCTCTTCTCTGTCTTCTTTCTTCCCCTTAAGGTGACATACAAAGTCCTTAAGATGCTTTGCAAGGCCCATTTATAACCTGGTTACTCACTGCTTATTTCTACAGTTGCACCTCTTGCTCTTCCTGCCCTGGTCTTTCCCCACAGCCGCAGGCACACACGCATTCCTGCCCCAGTCTTCCTCTGCCTCCCCACACAAGTACCCTGTCCAAGCTGAACTATTTTCAGACTCTCTAATAGATGCCCGTGCTTTCTTCTCATCACCAAGTCTTTGCATACCCATTTAATTTTGCTTAGGACATTCTCTATTTCCTCCCAGCCTCTTCATTTGGTTGAACCATCCTTGATACAACATTTTAGATCTCATTTCATCTCCCTGCATGAGACAGACCAACTTCGCACTAGAAAATGCATCCTTATTTTGATCCATGCCACTGAATTGTAGTTGTCAGTCTGTCTTTCACATTGACTCAGAGATTATTTCACTTTGGGATAAGAGAAATCACCTAGGAAGCTTACTTAAGTGCAGGATTTTTTTTCTTTTTTTTCAGCTGCATCACAAGATATTTTGGTTTTATGGGACAAGGATAGAGCTCAGGAATGTGCATTTTCAAAGCACCTGAGTGGTTCTTATGTGGGTATTTTTACTGGGATAGATGTTTATTTACTACTACATCTTCAGCTTCTTTTCAAGACGGTTAACTCACACTGCTGTTTGGTCGTTAAGTCACATCTATCTCTTTGTGACCCCGTGGACTACAGCCCACCCGGCTCATCTGTCCACGAGGTTTCCCAGGCAAGAATACTGGGCTGGGTTGCCATTTTCTTCCCCAGGGGATCCTCCTGACCCAGGGATCAAACCTGCCTCTCCCACATTGGCAGGCAGATCTTTTTTTTTTTTACCACTGAGCCACCTTTATAGGTAGTGAAAGTGAAAATGAAGTCGCTCAGTCGTGTCCAACTCTTTGCAACCCCGTGGACTGTAGCCCACCAGGCTCCTCCGTCCATGGGATTTTCCAGGCAAGAGTACTGGAGTGGGTTGCCATTTCCTTCTCCAGGAGATCTTCCTGACCCAGGGATTGAACCCAGGTCTCCTGCATTGCAGGCAGACGCTTTACCATCTGAGCAACCAGGGAAGCCCTAGGTAGAGGTACCAGTAAAACAACAAAATGAATGTGTAGAATTTTAATCTTTAAAAAAAGATTTATCATCCCCTCACCCCAAAAATGCAAGACTGTAAAAATTCAGTGCCGGAGAATTAACATACTTACAATGAATGAACTAACCGGAAGGTATTCTGTCTCTGCAGTAACTAATGGAGAAGTTTCAGGCAAGTATGAACTACCTTCCATGTGGGTTTTGAAAAAGGATAACACAATTGGTTCAGTTAGGTTTATGCATAGGTAGCAGAAAGGAAGAAGAAAAATAGAGGTCAAAGTGCATAGAGTTTAATAGGTTTTCATATATTAAAGAGTTTGGACTTTATTCTAAAGATGCCATCCTGGTCTCTAAGGAATACTGACTTAACTCAGAATACTGACTGGACAGGAAATATTAACAGAGACCAAACCTTCAGAAGCGGGGGATCATTTCCACCTGGTTCCCTGTCTTGAAGAGAACCACGAGATTCATGCTCAATCGCTCCTGCCCACTCTCCCTTCTAATCTACAAATGCCCACTGACACGGTTCACAGGCAAACGCCATCCCCACTGCAGACCAAAGGAGAAACGGCAGACGTGACTCAACCAAACTGCTGACAACTCTTCCCAAGTCTCTACTGAACTCTGCTGAGGCCCAAGAGGCCATTATTTTCTAGAATATGAAATATTCTCTCCTCCAGTCTCCTTTTATCTTCCATAAGCTCACACTGACAAAATTCTTCCAACATTTTACAGAACCCAAAACTCACTCTTCTCCTACTTTTCATAAGATGCTTATTGATTGATTTGTCCCCAGTTATTTCTCCTTAGTCCTTGTCTTTCTTGAAATTTGAGAAGAGTAATAATAACCCTTTCCTCATATTGAAATTTACAAAATATTGTGAGATAAACATATAAGTAACATAGCTGGAGATCCAACATTAGAGCAAGTTTGGAAAATATGGTGCTAAGACCTTCAGGCAAGTGAGTCTACTAATATATTAACCCAGAATTAGCTTTACGCACCCTAGTTATACACCAAACTGAACAACTGTACGCTTCTCTCCAAGGACCTACCTTATGAAATTGACCATACAGAAGAACAGAGGCGGCCATGGTAGACAGTCTGTGCCCAGGACAGTCCCCAAAACAAGAGGTTGGAGGGATGCTCAACACACACATCCAGCTCATTTTCCCAAGTTCACTACTCACTGAGGTCAACCAACTGATTAAATAAGATGGAAAGACAAGAATGATCATTTTAAACAATGTCCCTCTCTATGGGAACATGAGTGAGGAATAAATTATCCCCCCAACAGACCATAAGTATTTTCTATTAACAATGCTTTATCTCTTTAAATGTAAATTCCCATTCCTCTATAGATTTCTTAAGCACAATGAGCTTACTTTCTCAGACTCACCCACAGTAAATCTTAAGTTGAAATCATGCTTTCAGTCAGCACACTCAATGCTACTTTTAAATCTTTCTTTGGTGAATAACCCCCTCCCCTTTTTTTTCCTTTTTAAGACTTTTATTGCTTGTTTCTATCACTGTCTAATAATTCTCACTGTTTTTATATCCTTCATTAGCAAAAGCATTTCTATGTGTCTCTCAATGTGCATTTCCATACCTACAGGTCATGTAGAGTTATAAATTCACAGTCCATTTAATGATTTCTCCAACCCAACTAAACTATTTACACTAATATGCACATTTATAAACACATACATAATTTCACCTCAAAATCATTGATTGAGGCATGCCACTCAGCAGATACCTTCCTTTATCTCCTTGGCAAAATCAAGAATCACTTCAGGCCTTCATGTTTCAGTATTCATTGAAGATCCTCTGAAGGTCTCTGGAGTTTTCTTCATTTGTAGCTTCAGTCACTCAAGTATTCTCCTCTTGAGGCACCTTCCCTCATTTAAATCTCTCTCTCCTAAACTCTGCAGGGACATTGAGATGTTCTGATTCCTGTTCTCTAGACATCATTCTTCCACACAAAAGGAAGGGCATTCACAGGGCTTGCCTCATTTGATTCTCTTCTCTTTGGTATCACGGTTCTGCACTTTCTGATGCTCAAATACAAGAGGAGTTATTTCATTTATTCTGATAATTTTTCAATGTTTGGTGGCAGCATAATTGTTGACTATGTAACATCCTCATAGAAAATAATAGAATTTAGAATTAAACCCTATCTTTTCAAAAATGACATGAGGTAGTTATTCTCAACCTCTTTTTACAACTAAGGAAAACCAGTGTCATGAGTTAAAGAAACATAGTGAATTCATAAGTAACCAGGACTTGAAACCATACTGCTAACTGAAACATTTGAATTTATTTAAAAAATTAGTGATTTGATATTTACTATATTAGTAATTTGACGGTATATATAGTAATTTGATAGGTACTATATATTTTTAATTGCTTTAAACATAATAGTGGGAGCCGAAAAATATCTTTAAAATATTGTGTTTTTTCATTAATACTGATTTTTACCAAAAATCTATTCAAATTTTTCAATTTCAAATCTGTATGTACTATCAATCATCTTTCAGTTGCAAATTAAAGAGATTTTACAATTATTCTTAAGTATCATCCTCATTTTTAACTTATGTTTTGATATTTGTCATAAGATATTTGATTTTGATTCCCTACTAACAATCAATAAAGCTGGAGGACACTAACTTTTCTTCAAAAAGATAACATTCAACTATCGAGATGAATTCTTCAGTTTACGCATTTTGAAGAACTCATCACTATGCCAGTAAACTTGAAAATCAATATTCATTTCTCAAAATAGGCTTCATTCTGGTTAGACACTACTATGACACCATTCCTTCTCCGGATTTTAATGTCTTCCCAGTGGAGGTGTGTTAATTGAATCTTCCTTGTCATTTGTGTATATGATGGATTAAGGAGAGTAAGAATTGTCTTCTTCCTGTGCATAATAGAATACCCTAAAAAGCATTTATTCAGTCATTACACATTTATTGGCTTTACATCCTCAAATATAAATGTTTTAATATCTGCTCCACCCTAAGTTAAAGTCTAATGTGACGATAACAGATTATAGGATGTGCCATGTTCATCAATGAAAAGTCACAATGTATAACTCGGATATTTTATACCACACTTAATACAAATAAAGGGTTATCTGGTAGCTCAACTGGGAAAGAATCCACCTGCAATGCAGGAGATCCCAGTTCGATTCCTGGATCAGGAAGATCCTCTGGAGAAGGGGTAGGCTACCCACTCCAGTATTCTTGGGCTTCCCTGATGGCTCAGCTGGTAAAGAGTCCACCTGCAATGTGGGAGCTCAGATGTGTCAGCCGTGTCTGACTCTTTGAGATGCCATGGATTGCAGCCTGCTGGGCTCCTCTGCCATGGGAATCTCCAGGCAAGAATACTGGACTGGGCTGCCATTTCCTTCTCCAGTGTGGGAGACCTGGATTCAATCCCTGTGTTGGGAAGATCCCGTGGAGAAGGGAATTGGCTTTCCACTCAAGTATTCTAGCCTGGAGAATTCCTTGGACTATATATAGTCCATGGAGTCGCAGAGTCAGACAAGACTGAACAACTGTCACTTTCAATTAAAACAGATAAGATCTGAAAACTCAAGTGAGAAATAAATTTATGATGCTATCGGATCTTAGGATACACACAAAGAGAATAAGCAAAAAACACTAAAAAAAACTACTGAACCTGCACCTCTTTCATTTCCTGCATTGACAGGTGGATTCTTTACCACTAGCACCATCTGGGAAGCCCTAAGCACCTAATGGGTGTATGTTTACCCCAGATTTTTTTCTACTGGGCATACTATTATTTCACATATATAAATACATCCACATATAGGTCTGATATTTATAACAATTTCACGCATGTCTGTGACACAGTTAACATGAAAATTTTCATTTTTATAATTTACAACTGAAAAATGACGATATGATGATGATGACAACAATGCCACTAATAACAATAACACATTGTTTATTAAATTACAGGTAAGCTCCACACCCTGATTTTAATACTTAGGCGTTCTATTATTAAAGCAAAGCTATGCATATCTCAAAAGTTGCTGTACATTAAGACTATCTATGGGATTTTAACAGTAATGTCTAGATCTTGCCAATCAAAGATTCTGACTCAATGGTATGAGAACTGGCTACAGTAATTTATTAAAATATTTCCATCTTCACAAATGGCTTTAATAAACAGTGAATAATAACTTTCACTCTAAACTGTGTTGATTCCAAATAGGATTTTAGTGGCTATATTGTTCTATTTCCCTCCAATATTTATGGTTTGAATGTGGTAGATCCTGACAGGATGGAGATATGTGTTTTCTGTAGATATTTACAATTGCATAATAAAAATTATCTCAATATTCATAAAATAATAGATCAGAAAAAACAAAGTGAAAAATTTTATATTAAAATGTAGAGGCTACATTTGAGTATGCATTAATAATTAAAAGTACGAGGAGTAAATCACAGATAACTGGAGAGTAGTAAAAATATGAACTATCAAAAACAGTTATGGAAAACTGCTATGCAATTACATACAATTATAATTATTTGCATATTTTATCAAAGATTCATGATCTCAGAAAGAAAATCAAGCCCTTCCAAACAGTGATAGCTGGAATTCCTATATTTTTTAAAAGACATTTCACTTTTCTTTGGAATAAAAACACAACTTTTAACTTTACTGCATGCATTTAAAACTCATGAGTAAAATAAAAGGAAATGATCATGCATTCTGCATGATACACTTTTCTAAGACAAGCTACTTCAAAGGAAAAACCAGCAATCACTCTGCAGGGAGCAATTACTGAATTCTGGAGCACTCTGACATGATCATCTTCAAATAATGTACACTAAACCATGAAGCACAACAATAATCAGCCACTTCTAGAACATTAATCCAAGAAAACTTAATTTTAATACATGTCTATATAAAGATAACGAAAATGAACATTAGCTGCTGTCATAATCTGAAACTATCTCACAAGCATGTATTATTTCAAGCCTGTTACAGAACTCATACTCATTCATAAACACTGACTTAAACTGATAATTTTATGTAGCATCTATAATATAATAATTTTCAAAATGAGCCAATATCAATATCTGCCTAACACTATCTGCATAAGATTTGAATTTTTTTTACTGACTTGATTGACTATCAGGAAATATAAATACAGGGCTTTAATGATGACCCTTTGAGACTTTATGAAAATTATGGGAAAGCTGCCCATTCTCCCTACCTATGTGTTTGAAACTCGGGAGAGATTGAGCAGGAAGAAAACAGTTGACAGTTTAATGGAACTGAAGCCAAATTGGAATTATGAATTGGTTCAGGGATGTCAAGTAAGATATGTGCCCACTGGATTTAGTAACAGCAATATCCAGAGTGACACTGCAAACACAGTTTAGTAAAGTGGTCAGGGCAAAAGACAGAAAAGGTGCTAGAGTAAAGAATTGTGGCTGCAAAGGAAAAGAGCTCATTCAGCAGCAGGAGTGGAAGGTGGGATCAACGGAAGGAATTCACTACTAACTTGCTTGTTTCTGAGGACCAGAAAAATTTGAACATGTTCAAATGCTGCAGTAGAGAACAGAGAGGTAGCAGAAGCTAAAGAAAAGAAGGAGGGATGTTAGAAGGTGGTCCCCTGAAAAAAATGTAAAGAGTAAGTGAGTATCCAAGGCAGAGAACAGGGATTGTCATTTGATAGGAGAAGGACCAAACAGCTATGATGACTTAACAGCTGGATAACAGAATCTCAGAATATTTAAAATCACAATTTGGGGAAGTACCAAGAAAATTAATAGAAACCTTGCAGAATTAGGAAGGTTGCAAAATACTCCTACCAATTCTGAAGCAATGATATAAATGAAACTAAGTTTAGAGAGAATCTGAAAAACAATTAATAAACGTTCACTAAGGAAAGATGATTGAATTCTCTTTGAGCAAGCTCCGGGAGTTGGTGATGGACAGGGAAGCCCAGCGTGCTGCAGTTCATGGGGTCGCAAAGAGCCGGACATGACTGAGTAACTGAACTGAATTGAACCTTTAACTATGTTCACAGCCTCATCAAGAATTAAGACTATTACTAGAGAGTATTGTTAGAGACATCTGATTTCTCTAACATTTTTAGGAAGGATAGAGGGATAATATAAATCCCCCTGGGTCTAGTGTCTCACTTAGATCTTCTCACTTCATCTGTTCTCATGGCTTTAAACACTAACTATATGACAAGAGCCTCACACTTATTTCAAACGTCAATCTTTTTTCTGAGCTTTAGACCTTATATACTGGATTGGCCAAAGTTAGTGTGGGTTCTTCCACATGATGGTAAGGAAAAACCTGAATGAACTTTTTGGCCAACCCAATACAAATACACTTAAAATATTTCATAAGCATCCCATCTTAACATGACTCCCATGCAGTACTGATCTGCCACCCCGTTCCTCCACCTACCATTTCCCTTTTCATTGAAACCACTACATGTGGTGGTGGTTCACTTGCCGTCATGTCCTACTCTTGTTACCCCATGGACTGTAGCCCACCAGGCTCCTCTGTCCGAGGGATTCTCCAGGCAAGAATCCTGGAGTGGGTTGCCATTTTCTTCTCCAGGGGATCTTTCTGACCCAGGAATCGAACCTGAATCTCCTGCATTGCAGGCAGATTCTTTACCAACTGAGCTATGAGGGAAGCCCTTGCAGGGATATTTCATGTAGGGATATTTCATGTATGGATATTTCATGTAGGGATATTTCATGCAGGGATATTTCATGTAGGGATATTTCATGTAGGGATATATAAATAGATCGGAAACCTGGAAGATATCTTTTGACCTTTCCTCTCCTTCTTCCCACATTAAACTTGTTACCAAGTCCTGGTAACTATTTCTATTACAGATATATTAAAGCTTCTATTTCCCGCCATTCTGACTGCCACTGTCCTAAATCGAGCCATCACCACCTCTCAGCTGGATTACTAAATTTCGCCCTTGTTCACTGGTTCCATTTTGCCACACTCTAATCCATCCTCTACGTGGAAGCCTGAGGGATCTTTGGATAATGAAAATCTTTTCATACTCTACTGGATAAACTCCATCAAGGCAATACATTCCTACTGCACTGAAAAGAAAATTGAAATGATTTTACATTTCCTATAGGTCTTCTGTATGATTCCAAAGTTGTTATCACACTACCGTCATCACTACTCTACTTACGTCTCACGTTAGCCTGTAGACCATGGGTGAGCAGGGTTTGTATCTGTCTTATTCACTATCACCTACATGCACCATCTGGCACATAGCAATAATAATAAATATTAAATGATCAATAAAGGAATGATAGATCCTCTGAGGACGAAATCTCTTCCAAGCAACTTAGAAAGGGCAGTTGCTGCCTTGTCATGAAAGGGTCCGTTTAAAGACCTTTGCCATTATGACATATGATCTGGTTGTTTATTTTGCCACCTTTGTTTGCTGATGTGTTTGGACTGTTGCTTTCTTCATTGCTTAAGTATGCAGTTGGAGCCGGGGAGAGGATTGTGGGTAAAAATTAAGATAATATTTTTGGCTTTATTTGATTCTAGGCTCTAAGCTACAACTAATTTTTTAGTTTTCCACGAAATAGCCTAACTGATTGGGTTTCCATGTTGGGTTTAGATCCACCCATGGAGATCCACATGGTTAGGACCCCAGCTGGGAGTCAGAGAAACTGGAAGATTTTAGATGACTTGAATGACCACTACACATACATAGATTAGGGGGAACTTCAGTACACATTGGTACAAAGGCATTTAAAGGCCGCTGTGACTAAACAACAAGTCACCTACACACTCCCTTTCAGGTTTCTCTCTCTCATCTTCTTTTTTCCATAGTAACTCGCAGTGGATATTCAGGAAGAGGAAAGCCACACATTAATCTGTACCTGAATATGTAATAATGAAAAATATTGGCTCTTCCTTAGGTCCAGAGAAAGCACTCACTTGAGAAACACAATCTGTTGTCGTTGTTCTAGAGGTACATCTACCTTCTATCCTAATAAAACATGGGACTTGCAACCCCACTCACCATGGCAGCGTGAAATCTAAACTAAAAACACAGGAAAACTGAAGAAAAAGAACTTAAGTTTCACATGAATACTTCATGTCTTGACACAAAATGTTCCGTTTCCTGCTCTCTTCCCAATTGTTCAGTACTGAAATAAATTATTACCCTTTATATTCTTTGTTCTTTTCAATCCGAACTTGGGTGAAAGGCAATTAAATGTTAGCATAAATCACAATCTTGATTCAGACAATTTCAGAATCGTTTTTTAAAAAATAAACTCGATTAACTAGATTTTGTGCATTTCCCATGTCATTATATATATTCCCCAAGGCATGATTTTTAATGTCTTTATAATATTCCCTTACTTGAAAGTATAATAATTTATTTAACACTCTCCATGTTGTTAGTTATTTCAAGCTGCTTCCAATTTTGTACTATTATAAAATTCTATCATGAATACCACTATACATAAGTCTTTGTCTATATCTCTGTTTATTTCCTTAGGACATATTTCTAAAAGCAGATTTATTGTGTCAATGGTCCTTAATACATATTACCAAATGGCTTTTCAAAAAATTGGCATCCATTTAAAACACCACCAACAGTATATGTCAAGAATATTACAACTCATATAATTGCTTATATGACATTCCATATTTATAATATTTTATTACTAATTTATCTTCATACTTTTAGAGATTATGTATGCCCTTAAGCCTTTCTATTTGTATATTATAAATTTTTAATATTAGTATATTATAACTTTTAGCAGTTTTTAATATATTAAAAATATTAATCATTTTTGGCCTTTTCTCTCATTTGTTGTTAGCTTTATGTTTACAATGATTACTCTTCTTTTTACATTTTAGTCAAGTATATTAATCTTTTTACTTGTGATTTCTTTTACTCCACATTTAAACCATATTTTAATTCAATTTAAACCACGCTGAAGCTTATTGTATACAAATCAAATACATGTGACTAATTGTTTTGCAATTTTACATTTTCACATCTAACTATTTACTTCATCTGAACTTCTTTTTGGTTTGTGTGTAACAGAAGAATTGTATTACTTAGGGTTCTACAGGGGCCTCCTGGTGACTCAGATGGCAAAGAATATGCCTGCATTCCTGGCGACCTGGGTTCAGTCCTAGAGTTGGGAAGACCCCCTGGAGAGGGGCATGGCAATCCACCCCGTTATTCTTGCCTGAAGAATCCCACGTACAGAGGAGCTTGGCAGGCTACCGTCCACGAGGTCGCAGAGTTAGACGTGACTGCAGAGCTAAGACCGCACACAGGGTTCTGCAGAGACACAGAACTAACAGGATACGTACAGAGAGAGGGTAGAAGCAAAGAGTCAGACAGAGAGTCTACTTTAAGGACTGGCTCACACAGCTGCAGGGGCTGCCAAGTCTGAAACGGATAGGACTGATGGGCAGTCTTGATATGTGTTCAGGTCGGTGTTGATGATGTAGTCTTGAGGTAGAATTACTTCTTCAGAAAATCAGTCTTTTTCCTTAAAGCCTTCAACTGATGGGATGAGGTCCACCACATGATAGAGGGCAATTCACATATGCAGAGTTGTGCGTGTGTATGTGCTAAGTCACTTCACTCGTGTCTGACTCTTTGAGACCCAGTGGATCATAACCCACCAGGCTCCCTGTCCAAAGGGTTCTCCAGGCAAGAATACAGGAGTAGGTTGCCATTCCCTCCTCCAGGGGATCTTTCCAATCCAAGGATCAAACCTGCAACTCTTAGGTCTCCCGCAGTGGCAGGTTTCTTTACCACTAGCGCCACCTGGGAAGCCCTTATGTAAAGTCAACTGATCATAAATGCTAATCACATCCACAAATCCTTTCACAGCAACATCTGGACTAGTGCTTGGCCAAATAAGTGGACACCAAAGTCTAGCCAACTTGATTAGGAGGATGTAAATGTACATCTTTACTGTATCTATACTGTATACTCAGTATCTATACTGAGATAATTTCCCATTTTCAGTCATCTCAAGTTATTATCCTATAATAATATTTTTATCTTTCATGTATTAAGTTCCTATGTGCTCTAGTATTTATTTCATATTTTTTCTATCCATTTACATGTTGATATTTTGTAACAAGGGAACATTACTGAATGTCTGTAATACATGTGAATAACTAAGTTAAGATCCTATGATTCACCTCCTTACATTAACTGAAAAAAAAAGTGCCCTTACCTCCCTCCAATGGCTTCCCACTTCACTTGGAATAAAATCCAAAGTCCTTGCCAAGAACCATAATGTCCTAGAAGTTTGCACCCTCAACTGTCTTTCTGCCTTTAATATCTCTTATTCACTGTTGTCCAGCTACATTGTCCACCATGCCACGCACATTCCTACCCCACATTCTTTCAAGGACTCTTTTTCTTCTTTAGTTACCCACATGATTCTGGCTCTAATTTCACTGAGCTTTCTGCTCAAATGTCATTTCATTGCATACGCTCTTCCTGGTCACTGAACATACAAAAGCTCCACAGCCCTGTGACAGAATTAACCGTCAGCTCACAGCTTTACACTCAAGCTTCCATATTCTCCTCTACAGCTCTATGTGGCTGAAGCTGAATTATCTCCAAACCATGTATCTTAGTTCACTGCCAAACCAGCTTCTTGCTTGTTTCTTTCTTGGGAGGCAACTTGTGCCCCATTAGATGGTGGGAAGGTAGAAATCACTCTACTTTTGAATAATGTTTCCAGTGACAGCAGGAGCCTCAACAATCCCACGGCCCACGGCCCACTAGTGACAGACAGATACTAAGAGCCCACAGCACGGGGATCTCAGCAGCGCTGGACACAGAAGCTCCGTAGCATTAACAACAAGGGCTGCAGCTCCAGTAATTACAACAGGGTGCATTGGTGTCACCTGGCAGCGACTTCTCCAGAAGTGTGGGCTTGTTTCCAGCCCAGGAACAGGGGCCGTTTCCTCTTCTCAGGGCAGCATTCTATTTCCACTCTGCACCTTCAGCTCACGAAAACAGTAACTTCTCCATCTGGGTTATACATAACCTCCCCACTTTGCATTGCATCTCAGGTCTGAATGGGGCTTCCTAGTCTCAACATAAGATATTCTTTTTCTCTGTGGGCCCTCCAGATTTTTCAAAAAGTGTGTATAAATTCCCCTTTTTAATTCCCTCTCTGTTTGAACTATCAGTGATTTTATATTTTTCCTGACTAGGTATTGACCTGGTATATTCCCATGTTCCTTGCTCAGATGAAGTTAGTAAACTACCATCAATGTACTCTTAGTAATAGAAACTCCTGCATTTCTAGTGGACTCGTGACTACCTACATACAAAATGTGTTTCACAGAGCCTCCTGTAGCTAGTTATACTCATGTGGCTCTATTCAGGACAAATGAGATTATAACTGACAGCAAGCAATGTGTTCAACTTGTATACAGACATCTTTAAGGGTAATTTTATCCTGGCTGGGAAATGAAAATGAGCACCATGACCTTGGAGATGACAGAATTTCCCCACTGGCCCTGGATCTCCAACTCTGGAGTATTTTTATACGAGGAAAGTAAACCTCTACTTTACTTAAGCCGCTGTATTTGTGGGGGCTATCCATGAGTTTTGCCACATTCTCCCACTAATTTGTGAGTCTTCCTTCTTCATCCACCCCAGACCTTCCACTTCCAATTCCTCCTGTGTGTTCTAAGAAATCTAGAGCCAATCTAGGCTACAGGAAGGAGTCTGTCCTCCCCGCAAACACCCGCTGCCACTGCGGCTCTGCCATTTAAAGACAAGAAGAGAGAGACACAGATAAGCAGATTTCTCAAAAAGAGTACCCAACTCATCACCATTCTGGCCACAAGGATCAACAGAAGGAAGGGAGCTTCTCTGAATTCTTGTTCTTTTACCCTTTTGTTCCTCACAGTGAAAGTCCCATTCACTTGTATCTCCTCACAGTAGATTTGGAGGCAGGTTTTCCTATGATGTAGTAAATAAATAACACATTAACTCTGAACTGATTATAGAGTTTCCAACTGAGGTAACAATTTGACAGAATAGAGCTTGTGCAGTTTTTGGGTAGGTATGTAGATTCTGTTTTCAAATAAACAATTTAGGTATATATTTTCAGACTGAAACGCTATAAAATTAGGAAAATCATTATCATAAAAATATAGTAAAGGAAAGCAGAATGGAATGGATAAGATTATCCAGGGAGGATATAAAACACCAACAGTCTTAAGACTTAAGCCTTGTGAGACATCAATATTAAAAGGAAGGTCAAAAAATGACAAACATTGGAAATAAAGAATCTGGTAAGCACAGGAAAACTAGAAAAATGCAGTAGCAAGAAAAGCAGATGAGTTTTAAAGAGCTGAGTGTGCACAGAAGTATCAAAATAGAGCATAAATATTAATACTAAGATAGTAGGCACTAAAAAGTCTACTTGATTTTGGCAGCTAAATGAACACTGGCACTCAACAAAGTAGTCCCCTGGAATGACCAAAAAACCTATGTTTCTAAATTTTTAGGGAAATTGCACTGAAATCAACATATAAACATGCATCTTAAAATAATAACTTCCAAATTATCAAAATAATTTCCAAGTGCTAAAATTGATTAGAAAGATTAGTTACCAAAAATATTGAGAAAAGGCACAATAAAAATATTGTGTCACTTAATTAAGTTCAAAATATACTTACCAATGAATCCATATTTTGAATCAAGATAGCATAAACCTAGCATCTACAGTCATTTTCAGAAACAGCACAACACTAGCCTAATCACAAAATCACAGGTGCACATTCTATCTAGAAATGTTTTAGCTTGTTTTTGTTTTGTTTTATATTGTTTTTGTGGTCATGGAAGACAGACTAAACATGAAACAGTTTTACATAAAAGGTAGCATACTTGTTATATTAAATCTTAATTCCATGTAGGCCTACATTGACTCAAAACTGCTCCTGTTTACCTTCTCTTCTGAGTAACTGCTGATTCCTTATATTAATGACAGTATCATTAATTACAATTTCACTGTGCCCTATTTTATGCAAATACTCTTTGAAAATTACACTCTGAAAATGCATTGACTAAAAATAATTATGCCACTGAACGGTGAGTTACCCAGAAATGTCACAGTTATTTTAACCTGGAATTGAGCATTTTAAACCTCTCTTGATCATTGAATCATCTTCCCTGAAGAACTTTCTCAGAAAAATAAGATTAGTCATTTCAACATTAGAGGAAAAAGTATATGATAGATAGAATATACTTGACCATATATGTTAACTCCTGAAATTATATAAAATACTATCTTCTAACTAATTTTCCACCATCTTCATTGCTGCTGGTACTCTTTGTTGACACTTCAGTTTTAACACTGCGGACAAGAGAAAAACAGGTGTCCAGTTCTCTATTAACCTAGTGTTTCTTTACTTGGAGGCCATGACTGGTTCAACATATTTCCCAGTAAATGTGCAAAAGATATGAGATGTTTTAAATTATTCTAATGTGTGTACGTGCTTAGTTGATTGAGTCATGTCCGACTCTCTGCAATCCTATGGACTGAAGCCCACCAGGCTCCTCTGTCCGTGGGGTTCTCCAGGCAAGAACACTGGAGTGGGTTGCCATGCCCTCCTCCAGGGGATCTTTCCCACCCAAGGATCCAACACACATCTCTCATGTCTCCAGCATTGGCAGGCAGGTTCTTTACCGCTAGTGCCTCTAGAGCAGCACCCTAATTAAGAGAAAAGGACCATGAGGAATGAGTGTGTCTTCTTAAGGAAGACAGGAACCAGTTTCAATTCTCCTGACTCATAAAGTTTTCTTTTTCCTTTTATGTTTATTTCTAACTGCTCTTTTTCATTCACTTCTGATATAAGTAAAACTTTTCACATATATGACATAAAATTACCTACAGCTATACATAGTGTAGTCATAAAGACAAAATACAATCCATTCTTTAATTAAGAATTTTATTGTTCACTTTGTGATTTAATCACTTTTTGGTTGTTTGCTACATACAGGACAGATCTATCTTACCACTTCCCACAAAAGGAAATAGCTTTGTTATGACCGGGTCTTTATTGCAGCAAAAAGACTGGCATGCAGGCTTATGGGATCTTAGTTCCCCAATCAGGGATGGACCCCACGTCCCTGGCATTAAAAGGCAAATTCTTAACCACTGGACAACAGGGAAGTCCCCTGATTATTGTGATTTGGCTTGAGTCTGGAATGACAGGACGTAGGTCTTGAGGTAAGAGCACCATCTTCTAAAACCTAAACATCTCTGTAAGAGGTGGAGGCCTCTAAAGTGTTATTCCCTCAGTCATGTCTGACTCTTTGCGACCCCATGGACTGTAGCCTGCCAGGCTCCTCTGTCCCTGGGATTTTCCAGGCAAGAATACTGTAGTCGGTTGCTATTTCCTTTTCCAGGGGATCTTCCCGACTCAGGGATTAAACCCAGGTCTCCCACACTGTAGGCAGATTCTTTACTGTAATTATTAAAATGGTAATATCAGAGAAAATATGAACTATTTAAATATGTAAGCTCTATTATATTTCAAAATGATTTAATTTTTTTACTTATTTCTAGAAAGTATCCATTACATCACAGTGAATTTGAAGTGTATATATACATGTGTCTGCATATACTTATATGCCTGAGTATGTAGTTGTGTTTGAATGTGATTATGTGCCTGGGGTATGTTCATGTTTGGGAGTAAATGCATATATATGTGTGTATGCCCATATGTTTAACTATGTTTGTATGTGTTTAATGTACACATCTGAGTTTATATTTGTTTGCACACATATGTTCATGGCTCTGTCAGTTTGAAGATGTCACGTATGTATGTCTATTTCCACTTGCAGGTGAGATCCATATTTGCATCGGTTTTGTGTGTTGTATGTTTTCACATGTGTACAAGGATAAATTTCAGGAAGTATTCTTCATGGCATGTTCCCCTGACTTGAATGTGAGGTTTTTGAACTAATTTATATTAACTTCCCATAAGACTTCACAAAATGCTTACATCACTTATCCACTAAGGAACCAAACTAGACAAGCTCAAAAAAAGTAAAGCTTTAGAATAGAAACTGAAAGTTCAACGGAAGCTAAATCCACTAATGTCAAAACCTCAGAAACATACAAAGAAATCAACATCTTACATTTTTGCAAAAGGGGAGATTAATCCACAACTCATTATAAACTATCTTGCCAGTGCATTAGAGTTTAAATGAGAGGGGCACAAAACTTAACAGAGAACCTGAGACACCTTAGCATTCAAAATGATGATGATCGTCATCTAACTTATCAATTTAGTTTGTGTAGAGATTTTAAGCAAGAAAGCAGTTGAACACTTCCCTTGTGCCAAGTAAAGAAGTATGTTTTCTAAGGGAATTCGAGCAGTTCACTTTCTCCCAAGACATCCTGCATTCTGCATTACCATGATTCATTCACCATAATCTGGTATCTAATATGCAATTCTATGTGAACAGAAACCTAATCGTATCATCATAATGAATATATCTTCATTTGTCAGAGGCATGCCCATATTATTCAAAACTGTATGTGATACATGAAATCTGAATATAAACCTATAATTATAAAATGGAAATAAAATTAGCATGTTTTATAGAGTATGTGTGAACAAGAAAAGTTAACTCAGACCTGGTAGACAGAACTACATGGGAATCTAGATCATAATCATAAGTCCTTTAATGAACAGGTAGACCAAACACAAGGAGATATTTAACTGAATCAAATATTAAAGTAACTAGGCTAAGACACACTGTCCATCTCACAATAAATATGTCTTGTCAATAAAAAAATACTAAAAACTAGTGACTAAAATTTTTTTATCCATATTTCATGTTAACACCAGAAATGACATTGTCAATATATATAGGATCTACATGTTTACAATCATCACCATCAACAGTTTTCCTATGTTCCTGGAGTCTCTAAATATTATTGCATATGCATTTCATAGATATTAATAAATTATGCTGAAAATCTAATTTCTGTTTAGATATCCATTTCTGTTTAAGATATCTTTGCATATCCCTATTTGCAATCTAATCTTCCTATTTTCAATTTAACTCATGAAGGGAAATTTTAATTTCCTGTTTTGTAATGTATAAGGAGTAATTTACTCTAACTTCTAAGTATGTCATGTTTGGCTCAAGGGTTTATGAAAGTCTTTGATCTGTATTAACTCTATTTCAGCCATTGACATCTTGAAGATCTGTAATCTTTGCCTTTGTATAGTATGCATGCATGTATGTCTCCCAGATGGTTCTAAACTCTGAGATAAGAAGTAAAAATAATCTCAATCAATTTTGAATCTCTATCATTAGTGACTCACCTAACACATCTGGAGCATGAATTGTGTACACTGTTTGAATAACAATGAAGAAGGAATGAACATTTCATTACTGAAGGCAGTAAAATATATACGTGGATTAAAATGTATCTTTGGATTAAAAATTAGACTGAGGACAGAAATTCCAGAATGTCAGTCTAAAAAGATTGGTAGACACTTCCCCCAGCAAAACAATTTAACATTAATATTATTTTTAAAATAATGATAATTTGTTACTGGAAATTGTCCTATGAGGAAAGAACAAATGTAGAAAAAGTCACTGAAGAAAATATGCTAAATCTCAGCAGGAACAGTGAGAATCTGTGACATCTGGGCCACCAGTGAGAACTTGTGGCATCTGGGCCACAACTTGATCCCTTCTCTCTCCCATCCAGCACCACCTTATGGAAACTACTCAGAGGATTCTCCTCTATGCAAGTCAGCCAAGAAAATAGGGTTCCTTATCCCCCGAGATCCAAGGCTAAAGCTAACAGTTCAGAAGGCGCAGACACAATTGCTCCTTATTTCTCCAGTTCCATGTCTTAGAAACTTCACTCCAGATAGGTACTGCCAGGAAGGCCAGAGCTCCCTCCTCAGACAGGGATGCCTGAGGGTAAAAGGACTCCAACTGCCCCTCCTCCATCGCGTTCACAGAGGAGAAGTTCCTACCAGGAGAGTCAAGTCCAGAGGGTCAGGGCTTGCCATTCCCGCCCATGACCGCTCAAAGAGTGGGAATTTCACTTTAGAAAAACTGAGTCATCAACTCCAGTTCTGGTACAGAGGTGCAAGGATTCTGCTCAAGGGAGAAGGCAAGCCACTAAATGAAGAGCTCCACATCTGCTGAAGGGGGTTGACATTATTTAGAACAGGGTGGTGAACAACTTGCCTGAGGGCCTCATTGAAAGCAAGTAAAAGGATATGAGCAAATATCAAAGGAGCTTGAAGTTTAATGGAGAAAATCTGGAAAGGTCTGTCCAAGAAGAGTCTTCCTGGGACATTAGTCAAATTTAGGGATTGGGAAGACTGTTGACATGTGTCAAAGTACAACCACTCAGGGGTACTCAGAGCAGGATGAGGTCAGACTGGAAAACACTCTCCCATCTGTAAACAAACCAACCAACAAAGGGTAGAAACAACCCAGATGTCCACCTACAGATCAATGGGTGCAGAAAAGTGGTATATTCCTGAAACGGAATATTATTCAGTCTTCAGAAAGAACGAAGTCCTGCCAGTTGCAACAACATAGATGAATCAGAAGGACAACATGCTAACTGAAATAAGGCAGTCACAGAAGGACAAATACTGCACGATGCCACTTATCTGAATTACCTAAAATACGAAATTTATAGAGAACAGAACAATAGTAACCAAGGGCTAGAGGAAGGGAAGTGGGGAGTTGTTTGGTATAAAATTTCACTTATGTGACATAAATTAGCTCTAGAGAAACACATAGTCCCGACAGTCAAAAATTATATTGTTGTACTCTGCACTTTAAAATTTAAGAGGATAGATAATATGTTAAATGTTATTAACCCCACTAATAGTCTCCAAAAAACAAGTAAATAAGCAAAAACCCACAAAAGGACACAAAAAAGCTATTGTTGATAGATGTGTCTATTAATTTGAGACTGTGGTGATGGGGTCACAAGTATATCCATATGGCCAAACTCATAAAGTTTTACACATTAAGGATGTACAGTTAATTGTGTATTAGTTACATCTCAATTTGGCAACACTGAAACATTCTTATGCCCCTGAAAGCAAAGACCAAACTACATGTAGTAAAATCTCATAGACTATGAAGAAGGAACAGATAATTCAATAGCAGTCATAAAAGACATTAATAGTTCACTTTCAGTAAAAGACAGAACAACTAAGCAAAAATCAGCAAATAAACAGGAGACTTGAAAAATACTATATAAATAAAATAGTGTGAACAAAGGTTTTAATGGCACTCTATAAACATTTTTTTTTCAAATGCAAATTTAACATTCTCCAGGGTAGACCAGATGAGGTCATAAAACAAGTCTCACTACATGTAAAAGGATGGAAATCATATAAAAAATATTTCTGGGTCACAAAGAAGTTAAATTAGAAATCAATGACAGATTGAAAATTGGGAAATTGAAAGAGTCATATAACTTAAACAATATACTCATATACTCTAATAGACCAATGAGAAAAAGGAGAAAATTTCAAGCAAAACAAGAACATTATTTGAGATGAATGAAAATAAAAATGCAACACATCAAAGCTCACAGGAAGCAGGGAAAGTAGTGTTGAAAGGGAAATGAAATGGATAAATACCAACGAACACACAAAGTTACCAAGACTTATCCAAGATAAAGTAGAAAAATGTGAACAGGCTGATAACAAGTAGAAACTGAAACCAGTAATTTAAAAATTATCCAAAAAGAAAAATCTGGGCCCATATTACTTTGATGGTGAATTCTACCAAAAACTTGAAGAGAAATTAATATAATTCATTATAAACTTTCCAAAAAAAAATAAAACAGAAGAGGAAAAAATACTTCTTAACTTGTTCTGTAAGGCCAGTATTGCTCTGATGCCAAAGCCAGTTTAATCATCACAAGAAAACAAAACTGTGGGCTAAAATCCCCAGTGAATATAGGTACAAAATCTTTTAAAAATACTAACAAACAGAATCTAGAAACATACGGAAGATTTATACACCATCAAGTGGAGTTGATGGTGTATATTCATTTTCAAGAAATGCATGCAAGATCACTTTCACATACAAAAGTTAAGCAATATTTACATAATATCAATAGAACAAAAGACAAAAACATGATCATCTCAGTAGAAGCAAAGAAAGCATTTGACAAAATCCAACATCCTTTATCATAAAAGCACTCAACGAATCCATAGTAGAGTGAAACTTCCTCAATATGGTACAGGGCATCTAAACCCCAAGCTAACGTCATACTGAATGATGAAAGCCAAAAACTTTAACCCTAAAATCAAGAACAAGAAATGGATGTTCTCTCTCATTACTAGCCAGGCAATTAATCAAAGATAATAAATAAAATGTATGCACATTGGAAAGAAGTAAAATTATCTCTATTCACAGGTGAGATCATCTTTCATTCAGAAAACCTAAAGACTTCACTAAAAAAACCCTAGAACTAATAAACAAGCTCAAGAAGATGTCCAGACAAAAGATCAATACAGAAAAATAAATTTTATTTCTATACAAGAGCAGTGAACTTTCCAATATTGAAATTAAGAAAGCAATTTCATTGATAATAGCATTTAAAAAATAAATGCTTAGGTATAAATGCAACAAATACAGGACTAAAAATTATAAAGCATTATTGAAAACAGTGAAAGATCTATAAATGAAAAGGTACTGCATGCTTAAGGATTTAAAAAAATTAATACAGGTAAGATGGCAATACTACTCAAATTGATCCACAGTTAAAATGCAATTTTTATTCAAATCTCAATTGTCTTTTTAAATAATCATCATTTGTAACCCTTGTGCACTGTGGTTGGCCATGCAAATTCAGGCATCCATTTTGGAAAAAAGTATGACGTTTTCTCAAAAATCGAAAAGTAGAACTACTATCTGACCCACCATTTCCACTTGGGTATTTACCCGAAGAAAATGGAAATACTTATTTTAAAAGATACATGCACACCCACATTCATCGCAGCACTATTTACAATAGCCAAGATACAGAAACAATCGAAATGTCCCACAACAGATAGAGAAATAAATTTTGGTATATATATTATATATATGCAACATACATATATATACACATATATGTATATATACACCTATATATATATATCTATATACACACCTATGTATATATATACACCTACATATATATATATGTATATATATATATATACACACACCTACACACACACACACCACACACCATGGAGTATTATTCAGCCATGAAAAAAATGAAATCTTGCCATTTGTGACAACATAGTTGGATCCCAAAAGCATTATGAGAAATAAGTCAGTCAGAGAAAGACAAAAACCATTACAATCTCACCTATATATGAAATCTTAAGCTGAACAAACAAACAAAAAACCCCTCATAGACAGAAATACATACACAAGTTTATAAATATAGAGAAGAAATTGGTGGTTGCCAGAGGCTAGTGTTGAAGACAAATGAAGTGAGCAAAGGGAGTGAAAATGTACAAACTTCCAGTTATAACATATTTAAGTCATGTGGATGTAATGTACAACGTGGCAACTGTAGTTAATATCGTATTGCATATTTGGAAACTTGCTAAGAGAGTCAATTTTGAAAATTCTCATCACAAGAAAAAAAATTCTGTAAATATGTGTGGTGATGGATGTTCACTAGATTTACTGTGGTGATGACTTCACAATGCATACAAATACTGACTGTTATACACTTGAAACTGATATAATGTATGTCAATTATATCTTGATTTAAAAGAAAAAAAACTGACAAGCTGATTCTAAAGGTCATATGGAATTGCAAGGAACCCAAAATAATCAAAACAACCTTTGAATAGAAACACAAGAATGAAATACTCACACTTTCCAACTTACTATGTAGCTATGGTAATCAAGAGTGTATGGTACTGGCATATTGACAGACATACAGATCAATGGAATAGAATTGAGTGTAGAGAAATTTATGCTTGCCTTTAACTTCCATTATTTTTTTTCTTTTTTATTTATTTATTTTTTTCCATCTATTTTTATTAGTTGGAGGCTAATTACTTCGATTATTTTCAACAGGGGTTCCAACACAATTCAATAGGGAAAGAACCATCATTCCAAAATATGGTCCTGGGACAAGTGGAAATCCACATGTCAAAAACAAAGCATGACCTCTACTAACGACATTTACAAACATTAACTCAAAAACATTCAACATATATAACATTAACTCAAAAACATTCAACATATATAAACAGTTCTCACAGCACAACATAAAAAATAACTAACCCAATTTAAAAATGGACAGAAGAACTTAATAGACAATGTTTTTTCTAAGGAGAAAATGCAGATGACCAACAGACACATAAAAAGATTCTCAACATCACTAATCATCAGGGAAATGCAAATCAAAACCACATGAGACATTGCCCCATACCAGTCAGAATGACTGTCATCCAAAGGAACACAAAAAGAAACGATGGTGAAGACGCGGTGAGAAGGAAATCTCAGTATACTGCTGATAGTAATGTCAACTGGAGCAGCCACTATGGAAAACAGCATGGATGCTTCCCAAAAAACTAAAAATAGAACTACCACATCACCCAGAAATTCCACTCCTGGGTACATATCCAAAAAAATCCCCACAGAAATACTAATATATAATAAAATTACATCTATATGTGTGTGTGTATATATATATATATATAAAACTGAATACTATTCATGCATAAAAGTAACAATATTTTGCCATTTGTACCAACATGGCAGGACTTATAGGGGATTACGTTAAGTGAAATAAGTCACGGAAAGATAAATATTATATATCACTTATAGTAGAATCTAAAAAATGCAACAGACTAACAATATAACAAAAACAATTTTCAGATGTAGAGAAACAAATTAGTGGAATAGGGGTTACCAATTGGAGAGGGTGAAGGGTTACCCAGGGATAAGGGAGGGAAAGATAGGCTCAAAAATGTACTGTACAACATGGGGAATATAACTAATATTTTGTAATTACTGTAAATGGAAAGTAACCTTTAAAAATTGTACACAAAAGTTGTTTATTTTTTAATGGATCCAAGACCTATTTAGTAACTAAAACTATAAAATGGTTAGAAAACTACAAGATTAAGTCTTGGTGATTTTGGAGTATTCTAGTTTCTTAGACATGATCCCAAAAGCACACAGCAGAAAAGAAAATTATAAATCTAAGAATATTAAAATAAAAAACTTTTATGCCATAATTGGGCTTCCCTGATAAGCTCAGATGGCAAAGAATCCACCTGCAATGCAGGAGACCTGGGTTTGATCCCTGGGTTGGGAAGATCCCCTGGAGAAGGGAAAGGCTACCCACTCCAGTATTCTAGTCTAGAGAATCCAAGGGCTGTATAGTCAGTGGGGTCACAAAGAGTCAGACATGACTGAACAACTTTCACTTACATGCCATAACTGATACCATCATGAAAGTGAAAGGATAATCCATAAAATGGTATAAATGTATTTACAATTTATATATTTAAAGAGATGTATACCCAGAATACAAAGAATTTCTACAATTCAAAACTAAAGAGAAATAATGTTTTTTAAAAGGCAAAGAATTCAAACATAGATTCCTCCACAATAGAAATGTGTATGACCAATTAGCACATGAAGATGTTCAACATCTTACTAACTTAATTAATTAACTCATTAATGAATAAGAGTGAAATGTAATGCCACAATAAAATGCCACTCATACCCACTTAGGTGGCTGTAATCAAACATGTAAAGAAATTAGAACCCTCCTATACTGCTGGTGGGAATGTTAAACAGTGAACCAGCTTTGGAAAAATGTTTGCCGGTTCCTCACAATGCTAAATATAGATTTACCATGTGACCAATGAAGTCTACCTCTAGGCAAACATCCAAATTTTAAAAATAAATGTATACAAATGTTGTACAAAATGTTGTACACAACTGTTCAAAGCAGGATTATTCTTAATATTCAAAAAGTAGAAACAATTCAAATATCCACCAACTGATTAACTGATAAGCAAAAGGTGGTATGTACATAAAATTACTTATTATTCAGCAATAAAAAATAAATAAGCAACATAGGTTCATACATGCTCTAGTTTATTCTGTTGTCACTAAGTTATGTCTGACTCTTGCGACCTCATGGGCAGTAGCCTGCCAGGCTCTTCTGTCCATGGGATTCTCTAGGCAAGAATACTGGAGTGGGTTGCCATTTCCTTCTCCAGGGGATCTTCCCGACCCAGGAATCAAACCATCTCCTGCTTTGCAGGCAGATTCTTTACTGACGGAGCTATGAAGAAAGCTCATACATTCTACAGCATGTTAAATTTCAAAACATTACCCCAAGTGGAAGAAGCCAATCACACTCCTGTAAATGCTGTATTATTCCATTTATGTAAAAATATCCAAAACAGATCCATCAATAGGGATAGAACAGAGATCAGTGGTTGACTGCAGTTGGAGGGAAGTAAGGAATGAATGGTGCTGGGTACACGGTTTCTTTTAGAGGGAAGGAAATGCTCTAAATTACATTATAGTAATGAGATACAACTCTGTGAACATATTAAACAACAGAACTTTGTACTTTAAATAAGTGAATTATATGGTCTGTGAATTATATCACAATAAAGCTCTTAGAAAGCAAGATGAAAAACAGGGATGAGCTGTAGTTATTAAGATAGTCAAATAAAGGAGGACAAAGGATGTTGATTTGAACCCTGAAGCTTATCTGTCTAAGTGAAAGTCTTCTGCAAATCAGTATGGGCTCATTCAAAATAGATTTTTGCACTGCCCCCCCCCCATCTTTCTTTACCAAATGTAGTTCTAGTGCCCAAATTATTCAGAAGGATTTAATATAATCACAAAACTTACATATACCATTTACATGTCTTATCTGCCCTTCCCATACTAACCTTTTGATTTTTGGGTTTGTGATAATTAAAATATATTTAGTTCTTCTAAGAAAATTATCTGATATCCAGTTAAAGACAATCAATTTTTGCCAGATAAACTTATATTTTTAAATAAAAACAAAACATATTTTCTCATCTCCAATAATCTTAGCCTCTATTATATCAACTTTTTATAAAAAAAACCTTTAGGCAGGGCTTTTTTCTTTTAAATCAACAAATAAAAGAAATAGCACATTTCTTTTAAAATAATTTTTTATCATTCATTATTTAGAAAGTAGACGTTTTTACTAGATTACTCTTTATTGTCCTACAGATTTTTCTCAATAAATGCCTTCATTTTCTTACTCTGATTCTAACTAATCAAATTTTAATCAGTAATTTGATCAAACTGCTCTTACCTTTTCCCTGCAAGCTTTATGTAAGCTATTACTATATTTTTACTAGTGCTAGATTTTCTTCTTTTCCTCTTTCCGCTTTTTGATTTCTCCTCTGTTTTGCTCTTATCCAGCAAGCCTTCATCACTCTTTCCAAAGCAAAGTACTATTCATTTTGCCTATTGCTTTTTTTAAGGAAATTGCCAACAAATTTTAGATACAGTACCTAGCCAGTGATTTTAACATTATTTTGAGGTTAGACAATTTAAAATCTTCTAGCATTCTAATGGACTTCCCTCATAGCTCATTCAGTAAAGAATCCACCTGCAACACAGGAATCTGCCTGCAATGCAAGAGACCCAGGTTGGATTCCTGGGTCTGCAAGCTCCCTCGGAGTAGGAAATTGCAACCCACTCCAGTATTCTTGCCTGGAAAATCTCATGGACAGAGGAGCCTGGTGGTTTACAGTCCATGGGGTCGCAAGAATCGGACACAACTTAGCGACTAAACCACCACAGCTTTCTATCAAACTCAACAATTATTTACTAAATCTATCCATCTCCTGGGATAAAATGTACTTACCTATCTGCTGGCAGTGTGTACTCATATTTTATTAATCTTACAATTGCTTTCACATCATAATTTTTTGTTTTCTCACCAACTTGTGTGAGAGGTGTACATGACACGGTATAAATAAGGTAGGATAAGTTGGAAGTGAGGACAAAGTATTAATGCAGTTTGGGAAAAGAACTAACCTATCAGTTCAGTTCAGTCGCTCATTCGTGTCCAACTCTTTGCGACCCCATGAATGGCAGCACGCCAGGCCTCCCTATCCCTCACCAACTCCCGGAGTTTAACTCAAGTCAAAATATTACTAAAGCATTTTCAAAATTTTCCCTACTCAGCCATACAAAGAAACAAAATTGTGCCATTTGCAGAGATGTGGAGAGATCTAGGGGCTGTGGTACAAAGTGAAATAAGTCAGAAAGATAAAATCAATATCATATAATATCTACATGGAAAATCTAGAAAAATGGCACAGATGAACCTATTTGCAAAACAAAGCAGAGACACAGATGTAGAGAACAAACTTATGGATACCAAGGAGGGGAAGGGGGTTTGTGGGATGAATTGGGAGATTGGGATTGACATATATATGTCATATATATAAATTATATGTCATATGTATGTCAATAATGTATTACTATATATAAAACAGACAGTTAATGAGAACTTACTGCATCGTACAAGGAACTCTCCTCAATGCTCTGTGGGGACCTAAAAGGGAAGGGAGTCTAAAAAAGAGGGGATATACTGACTCACTTTGCTACACAGCAGAAACTAACAAAGCATTGTAAAGCAATAACACTCCAATAAAGTTAATAAAGCAAATATTTTACAATGTTTAATAGAAATTGGAAAATGGTTTTTAAAAGTAATACGGCCATTTTAAAAAAAAATAAAATGTTAAGAGAATTAAAAAAAAAAAAAAAAGCCATGCCTGAGCTCCCTACACACATGCATGAGCAATTTTGGTCCCTCCACTGTTTATCTTCTCAAAGGTAAAACTCAACTGAAAAAGAAGACAGGCTGTCTCCTCCTCTGATATACTACCAGTCAATCATGAGACTGTTATTGTGTTAATAATTCTGCTTAGTCAGTGTCTCTTGACAAATTGAAATCAAAGTGAAATACAGTATATTGATTTGGACGTGAAAATGCTGCATCCCATAAACATAAATACTGCTTCATTTCTATAAAAATGAGTAACAAGACCTGTATGTTATTACATGTAATCTACCAAGTGAAAGGTCACAGCTCCTATAAGTATAATGCTTATGATTTAAGAGTTTGCATTTCTAGATATTATACTAGGCTTTTTACTATTGTTTTGTTTAGTCCTAATTCTCTATAGCAAGTAGACAGCCTCTAAAAAGCTACCTTTTCTCATATTGTCTTTATCTTAACCTAAAGCACTTTTGCCACTATTCTTTCCATTATTAATTTTTAGAACAGAGTCACTTTAAGTGCTTTGATATACAGCGCAAAAGAAATTGCTTGAATTAAAATACCTGGAAAGTTCACATGTAGGATAAATTTTAAAACATGAAAAATGCTCTGTTATCAGAAGGTCATTTCCACATGCCTATCAATTAATAGTTTTGTGGTGCCATTAGAATAAAAATGCACTTAAGATGACCCTCTAAATTGTACTTTTATCCTTAAAGAAAGTAACAAGTAAACAAAGAAACAAGTATACACATATTAGAAATGTGTATTTCTTTAGGCATTGACTGGTAGGACATTTTACATTTAAAATACACAACTGTTTTGTGCCTCAGTATCTTAGAACGTCATTCACTACCCCTAATCCCCTGATTTTAGAACACATAATTATCAAATGTCATACAGTGAACATCAGGACTGTTACAGAAGACTAACATCAAATATGCAAAAGCTGTGCCCCCGCAAATCAAGGATCACTCCACTTAAGTACCCGAGCCAAACCAGCTATACGAAGGTCACGAAGCTTCTCAGCAAGGATTAGCCTAGAATTTCCAATCATTTTCTAGGAAGTTAAGTTAACTGATACTGTAACCGTAATTTTAATTTGTTACTTTTATCTTGGACTACTACACAAGTTGACTTTGGAACTTCACTATTCCTATCACATCAACCTCACTGAAAAATAAAACATCGCATTATCTTTTACTCTGAATGACTTTTCAAGTGCTGCACTAAATCACAAATGGTTCCTTATTTGGAGGGAGAAATTTTCAATATTTGTTTTTGATGTTCACAAGGTTTATATATACGATGAAGATATGTTCCCAGAAAAAAAGTATTTTGTGCCACATATATATACATATATATATATATATATATATAAATAAAACACAGAGAAAGAATCTGCAAGGAGAAATACTGTAATACATGAAATCTTTTAATGAAAAGTAGATCACTGGTCAGAATATTTCAAATCAGACATTGCACAGAAAATTCAATGGGTAGGGAGACTGCCATGAATAATATAAGAATTATTTCTTCAAGTAGTCTTCTAAATTTATACTTAGAAGAGCCTAACACATTTATAGAATAATTTAGAATTCAATTCACTACCAAAACAAGAATACACAAACTAAGTGGTCAAAAAATTTTACATAGCTTTGTTTCTGTTGCATTATTTTATCAAATAACTGGATCATGTAGCCCAATGAAAATCCAGTATAGGAATTATAAATACTAAAAACAAAAAGAAGGCCTTATTAGATGAGTTCCACAGACTTCTTAGCAATTCAAGATGTTAATAAATATTAAGTGATTAAATTCCTGTAAAGGTTATTAACATTTACATGAAGTACTGTAGTGACATCTTTGCAAAGTATTTCTTGGGCTAAATAAATCAATTTTCTAAAACCAACTGTTAATAATTATGCACACTGGAATATCACAACAATTATTCTCTTTGAATTTTTCCAATTTATTAAGTGCTTTTTCCATCCAATCATATAAAAACATGTGAAGGGACATGTATTAAAAAATAATAATCCCCTATTATAAAGGATTAGCAATCAAAATCATGTGATAATGTAAACTTTAAGTTTAGGAAAGTTCAAGACCAGAGCTAACATATGTGGTTAAAATGGCATTTTAAAATCAATGAGAAAGAGATGAATTATTCTGTAAGTCTAACCATTGGGAGAAATAATACCATACTACACATTAGATTATATGCTTATAATAATAGTTAAATATAAATCACATTTTAATTAATTTAGTCTTTGCCAAAGGTATGTATCTGGGGACAAAGACAGGAATTTAAATCATGAACTCACAATGTCACCCATCCTAGAAATCTCTCTAACAACAACATGCTGAGTCCAAATTTTCTGAATACTTACCTTCTATCAGTCAGGAGAAAATCTTTCAGAAAATATCTACAAAATAAGAATTCACAAATAAAAAGTTGACATCAGTGTATTGTCTATTTATGGCCAAAAAAGTTCAAATCATATCTCAAACATAAAGTTAAAGGAAAATACTGTTATGCGTTCTCAGTAACATTCTCTGAAAGTGCTAATTGCTCAGTTGTGTCTGACTGACTGCGACCCCATGGACTGTAGTCTGCCAGGCTTCTCTGTCCATGGAATTCTCCAGGCAAGAATGCTGGAGTGGCTTGCCATTTCCTTCTCCAGCAATTTTCCTGACCCGAGATTGAACCCAGGTCTCCTGCATTGCAGGCAGATTCTTTACCATCTGAACCACCAAGGAAGCCCCCAACATTCTCTAGGGCACACATTTTGTTTCCCCCATTCAAAACCCAACCAGCTCCATAGCAGTCATTCATGTCTACAATTTTTCTTCAGTCCAGGCAACACTGAAAATCAAGAGTTTCCATCCCTATTAAAGCAATCAGACAATTAGAATTCAGGTCTGTTTCATAGAATATATTTTTAAGAGTGATTTTCAAGTGTGATACAATTATATTAAGAAGTATATTTTCATCCTGATATCACGGTAAAATATTGGATAAAAACAGAGGCTCCAAATATGGACTTAAATATGGATACTTATCTTATACCATACTTATATCATGGATACTTATATCCATATGCAAATATGGATACTCTGTTGTATTTATTTTCATAAATTCTGTATCCTAGAGCCTAAATGCTGACCTACTGATAACAGGCATCTGGACTACTCTAATTGTGAGAGATATATTTGCACAAGTACTGAGGGCAATGGAGTAACTCCTCTTGACCAGATGTCTCATATGCATAATTAACAAAGCCGCAGGGGACACTGAACCCAAAGAGGAAGCCAGCAGAAACAGAACCATTAAGAGATCCAGTGTCATCTTTAATGCTAGAGAGAATATTAGCTTCATAGGCGACTCTAAGGTGAGTTGCAAGCTTCAGCGACTCTAAAAGGCTGTCTGATACATCACACCGGGTTTGTTATTTATTGTAAAACTTGATGATACCCACAATGACAGACTTGAAAGACAATAGCCAAGTTCACATGTGTAAGGTTCCATGTCGCTGTAAACCACTGAGCTGAGAAAACACATCTGATAAATGGGAGAGTGGAAAGTTCAGTTTATATTATTTATCTTTCCCAAGACCATCGTTGCTACTGTACCCTGGAGAATTAATTTAGTTTTTCCAGAAGCACACTTTCAAGGATCATAATTGAAACATTTTTAATATTATATACTAGTTAATAATCATTTTTTGCCTTGCTACGTTAGTTTTATTTTTTTTTGAAAGATCCAAAAAGACTGAAATTTTATTTTAACAAAGCACAGAGAACAATCTGAAAACTAAAAATTTCTTTTCAAAGCTGTGCATTAATATGTGATTGTGTTTACTTCAGAACTAGTCAAACGGTATGGCTTAGTGGAACAAAATGGCAATATATTGTGAAGTGTCCTTGGATCTCTGTGCTTAAAGTTAATAACCACCCCTCCTCAATTTTACAACAGAGGATGATAATTGTGTTTGGAAAATAATAGACGGTAGACAAATAGAAAAATAATTTCCACTTCAGCAACCTGCAGAGGAACCACACAGCTTAACTTCAGAGCAGAAAATCCAGGCTGGAAAAACTGATATTCAAAGGTGCAGTAATGGGATGTTTAAATATGTTAGCCCTGCTCCATCCCATCATATTTTTTATAAGCACTGCATAATGTTTGGTTTCCCGTGGGGCTGCCTGAGACAGTGGTTTTCATTGGGACAAGTCATAAATACTGTCCTGCTGCTCTATGCTTTGCTGGGGTTGAGGGTAATTGTGTGAAGCTTAAAAATATATTGGTAGCATGACCTCCTGCCCCCATGAGCTCTACATGAAAAGAGTGTCATGAACAGAGAAAGTTTCCATTTTATTTGAGGGTCACAAAGGACAGAAAAGGAACAACACAAAACCCCTTGGCATATAAGATGATCTAAAAACTATTTCACAGAACTGTGAAACGGCTATGACTGTGAGAAGGAAGAAAGACCCCTTTGCTTCTCCTGTGCAGCTGATTAGTGCACATGAAAAGTTACTCTATCATTTGCTCAGAGATGTATTTTCATCAAAATGTGGGGAGAAAGTTCATCACATGGGCGCTGGAAGCCCCTAAATTCCCCCAAGTAACCTCAGGGCATATTATCATCACTTACAAACAGAAGTTAAGTAGTGTTGGCATCTCAGCCATAATTACTTTAGCTGGTAAAGATAAATGGGAGCAGGAAAGATGCAGTTTAACTTCTTTTACTAAACTTAAGAGTTATTCCAACCAGGGGACTGGAATTAAATACTCCGTTCCCTAGGCCGCATTCTATAAGCACAAGGCTCTATGCCTCCTTTTAACATAATCAAATACACCTTCAGTGTTATGACACAGCTGATGCTAAATGGTAAGTCAAAGAAACTTGCATTTCAAACCATTTCATGACATTTTCTTCCTTGAGGCATACTGCACTTCCATTAACAGACTCTTTTGTGCCTTTAAATACACCCTATAATTTTTTCCTAAGACTTCTATTCTCTACAGATACATTTTGAGTGAATTATTCACTCATAAAATAAGTCAGTCCAAGAGAAAGCTTTTCAGGAAGGCCCCCTTCCAACACTGGTTCCAAAGGGTAGAGTATAAACATGGTACTGGGCCTTGTCTAGACAGAGTATGGCTAGATTCTAAGGCTGCTGTTATTTAGTCACTAAGCTGTGTCCAACTCTTTGCAACCACATGGACTGCAGCCTGCAGGTTCCACTGTCCCTGGGATTTCCCAGGAAAGCATACTAGAGTGGGCTGCCATTTTCTTCTTCAGGGGATACTCCTGATCCAGACCCAGAGATTGAACTCTAGTCTCCTGCACTGGCAGGATCTGATAGGCAGATTCCTTACTGCTGAGCCACCAGCGAAGCCTATTCTAGCGCTGAGTAGTGTTAAAATGAACAGTAGTATTAAAATGATCAGTACTTCTTGGTCATATCAAAAGCACCATATTTTTGAAACAAATATTTTGTAATATCCTTTCTACTACCCGAAATGAAATTTATGTGTAAACCTACACATAAAACTTTTTAAAAAATACAGATCTTTAATATAGGGGAGAAAACAAAAATAGTGTATAATGAAATAGTTTAGTTATGTATTCCAAAGTATCAATATTTAAATATGACTACTAAACTATATAGTAGTCAAGTGCCTGTACTAACGTATATTTGACAAGTTTGACACAAAAAAATTATGATCAACAACCTACCTTGAAATAACTATAAGAAAACAAACAAACAAAAAGGATAGACACAAGAATAAGTATCAATGATAACTAAATATTTGAATACAAATGGAAGAGATTTCTCTGGCCAAGGGAAAAAAAGTACCCATCAAAAGTGGAAAAAAAGAGAAAGTAAAGTATTTTCACAAATTGTTGTTCAGTTGCTAACTTGTGTCCAACTCTTTGTAACCCCATGGACTGCATGGACTGCAGCACTCCAGGCTTCCCTGTTCTATACTATCTCCCAGAGTTTGCTTAAACTCATGTCCAATGAGTCGGTGATGCCATCCAATCATTCTCATCCTCTGCCCACCTCCTTTTTCTCCTGCCCTCAATCTTTCCCAACTTCACGGTCTTTTGCAACGAGTCGGCTCTTTGCATCAAGAGGCCAAAGTACTGGAATTTCAGCATCAATCCTTCCAATGAATATTCAGGACTGATTTCCTTTAGGATTGACTGGTTGGATCTCCTTGCTGTCCAAGGGACTCTCAAGAATCTTCTCCAACACTACAGTTCAAAAGCATCAATTCTTTCGTACTCACCCTCTTTATGGTCCAGCTCTCACACCCACACATGACTACTGGAAAAACCATAGTTTTAGTGGGCTAAGCCATGTCCAACTCTTGTGACCCTATGAACCATAGCTTGCCAGGCTCCTCTGCCCAAGGGATTTTCCAGGCAAGAATACTGGAGTGGGTTGCCATTTCCTTCCCCAGGGGATCTTCCTGACCCAGGAATTGGATTTAGGTCTCCTGCATTGCAGGCAGATTCTTTACCCTAGCTTTGACTAGATGGCCCTTTGGCAGTAAAATGATGTCTAATTTTTAAGATGTTGTTTAGGCTTGTCATAGCTTTTCTTCCAAGAAGCAAGCATTGTTTAATTTCATGGCTGCAGCCACCATGATTTTGGAATCCAAGGAAATAAAGCCTGCCATCGTTTCTATTCTTTCCCCATGTATTTGCAATGAAGTGATGGGACCAGATGCCATGATCTTAGTTTTATTAATGTTGAGTTTTAGGCCAGCTTTTTCATTCTTCTCTTTCACCTTCATCAACAGTCTCTTTAGCGCCTCTTCACTTTCTGCAATTAGCATGGTGTCACCTGCATATCTGAAGTTACTGATACTTCTCCAGACAATCTTTTTTTCTTATTTTTCCCGCAGTTATTTTCTCATAGTTAAATTTATTTATTTTTAATTGAAGGATAATTGCTTTATCATATTGTGTTGGTTTCTGCCAAACATCAACGTGAATCAGCATAAGCATACCTACGTCCCATCCCTCCTGAACCTGCCTCTCACCTCCTTCCCCATCCCCGCCCCTCTAGGTTGTTACAGAACTCAGTCTGAATTCCTTGTCATGAAAGTAAAAATAAACAAGTGGGGCCTAATTAAACTTAAAAGCTTTTTCACAGCAAAGGAAACTACAATCAGCATGAAAGACAACTCACAGGTTGGGAGAAAATAATAGCAATGGAACAACTGACAAAGGATGAATTTCCAAAATATACAAAGAGCTCATAACACTCAATATCCAGCGATCTTGATTTCAGCTTGTGAAATTAGCTGAATCCTTCACAAACTAGCTGAATTTTATTCACATGACCAAGGAGACTATAATTTCCTATGTTATAACATAGAATAAAAAAGATGATCCTAGGTATCTTTCCCATCATATCAACTATCTTAAAATGTAATCATGAATTAAGTCTCTAGTACTTAAAACATCAGAACCATAATCTTCATAAAATGGAATACAGAATGAATTTTTTAATTGAAATAGTATGCCAGTGTCCAGAAAGAAGTTTTTCAGTATACTTTAGATAAAATAGAGTTTCAGGCAAACCAAAAATAGCTTTAACAATTAATTTTCATAAAATGTATCATGATTTTAATCCCACTTCTAAAACACTTAGAGTAACAAAATTTTTTAAATATGTTGAAACTACTTAAAAAATTTCAACATGTCATTTTTATAACATATACTGATTAACATTTTTAAAATGTATGTTTGTGGTGTTATGAAATATTTTTAAAACAAAGCCTTTATTAGTGAAATTCAGTGAATCTTTCACTTTATGTATCTCTATTCAATTAAAAATATTTCTTATACATATATAACCTTTTATCTTATTTTGATCAATGAAATTATTGAAAAGATCAAAAGTGAAAAAAACACATAGAATAAATATTTTAATGCTGATGATCCACAGTGTTTTACTTCATACTTTAGAGAGTGCCTCTAACTTCCACTCAGAAAACACACTTTTGTTATGCTTGCAGTACCTGTACTGCTCACTGAACTCCTTTACATCTGTGTGGCTGAATATGATATGAGAAATACCACGGGTATAAAAAATGGGAACAAACGTTCATTGAAACCAAAAACTCTCGGTGATTTGATTAAATTTTAGTTTAGCATCAAAGGTTTTATTCTTGTTTTCAGCTAACTATAAAAAAACGGACAAACATATTTTACATTCACATCAATTGTATAAATCACATCTTTTCAATAAGATCTAATTGGGGTAATATATTTTTCCAAATCATTTGGAAATACACTTTAAGATTATTTTTATCAAAATCTCCCAATTTTGGAAAATAACAGTCTCAGCAAGAAAGTATTTTCAAATATATAAATGTTTACTAATCTCACTTTAATTTATTGAGGATTATCTGGGGAGATTTTTCTGTTTCTTAACATCATTTAAACTTACAATAGGTTTAATTGAGATGTATGATATTGTGCAACATTTCAATTTTGATATTCATATTTCACTGATTTTACTGTGTCAACAAATTCTAGATAGCAAACTAAATATTTTTAAGAAAAAAATTTTGGAAACTCCTTATTGTGAGATGAGATATTGCCACCGTGTACTTTAAGAAATGATTCATCATTCAAGGGATTAAACAATTTTATTAGTAGCATCTACTGAAAATCATTCAGTGATTACTGACATGTTTCATTAGTTTCTACTTGACTTTTTTTATTTTTTTATTTTTATTTTTTTGACTTTTTTTAATAATGATACTTGAACAGTTCTAATAATCTTGGTAAGATTTTTCCCCAATGCTGTGTAGGTTAGGAACTCTTAGTACACTTTGTATTTTCCATAAGAAATAACAATGTGCATTTCTTTACAAGAGGTTTTATGAACATTCTAGTGATGAATTCTGGATTTCAATATGTTTGCTTAAGTTTTCAAAATACAATAAACCTTTTCCTGTTCTTCCAATATGTCTTCATAAAATATTTAATATTTATGTTCTATTTTAAAACATTATAACAGTGATATAGCAACTTTTGCAGAGAAAATAAAATTTACATTTTGAGTATTAAAAATGTCGAGCCTTTTTTCTGTATCTGATATTTCAAAATATAAGTAAAAAATAAGTGAAACATTTCCTGCAGGTATTCTGATATTCTTGGACCTTGCTTGCTAAATGTCAGTTGTGACCCTGAGACACATGAAAAGCAAAAGTATCAGCACATTTTCAAATATTTTATAAGTAGTGGTATGGGCATATCAAGAGTCCCTGAGCTATATAAAGAATAGGATGTTAGACTGATAGAACAATGAACATTAAGACAGATAGGCAGATAAACAATAGTTTAAAGGGTAAAGCTGACCAACGCAGCATTACTCCTACTTTTGTCAACAGTATCCTTACAGGATCATTAACATCCAAAAACTCTCTGCTAGATTAAAAAGTTCATATTTCCACAGATTAAAGAGTCTAGAAAACTCATGGTCCACACAGACCCTGAATAATCATCTTGAGTTTTCATGTGTGATGATTTTCATACATATTACATTCAGATATTATTTGTATTATTTGCTATAGGGAAAACAAAAGGGAAAAAGATATTTATTATGGTAGACAGGACATTTTCAGTAAATAGAGTAGATAAATGGAAAGAATGGGAAAATATAACTCCAAAGAAATCTAGAAATAAAAAACAAAGAGAAAAAAGAAACATAGTCAAATACTTTCAGAGAAAAGGGCAGGAGAGAGAAAAAGCTATTAAAAGAGATTAGAAGATCCTGAAGAGATGGAGTAGGTAATAAAAACTATCCAAAGAAATGATGTGGTGATAAACTGAATTTGCACTAGAAAAAGCCTGGCCCTATGGAGTCAAACATAGTTTTAATCTAAGACTGCTAATGCTGGTTGGACAGGTGGGGTGTTGGTTGAAATCATTTTGTTAATTTGAAATGTTAGCTGTTAAAAAAAAAAAAAAAAAAGAACATCTAACTAGGCCAGTGGTTCTCAACATTTCCTGTATATTGCATCCCTCTGAGTCATTTAAAAAAATACCAAAGTCTGGGCCTTACCTCCCACACCTCTCAGAATTCTGATTTTTATCAGTTCAGGATATGTTCTGAGATTTGGTATTTCTGTTTTAACACTTTGGGTGATTAAAGTTTAAATTCAGGGCTATGAATTATCGGGCGAGAGAGCAACCAGTTGTGTTCAATCCCTAGTATGAGTCAGCTGGAAGGCAGGCTATTAAAATTACACTGTGCTGGGTCCTACCCTACAAGATTTTTTTAAATTAATTTATTTTCTATTGAAAGATAATTGCTTTACAGAATTTTGCTATTTTCTGTCAAACCTCAACATGAATCAGCCATAGGTACACATATATATTATTCACTAAGGTGTACATATATATTATTCACTAAGTGGGACCAAAGAAGTCACATATCTAATATGTTCCCAGATGTGTTTATGCTATTGGTCTGGGGACCACACTTTGAAGCCTATAAAAGTGGAATAAAATAAATCTTAAACTTTTGAAAGTAAGAGACATTTAAAAACATCAGAAGTGCTACTGACATTTTCTACATTCAAAATATTACAAATAATTTTACATAGTTCACAAATTTACTGAAGTCCATCCATTGATCTTCTAGAAATTCAAACATTTGAGGACACAACCTTTGATTCAAAGAATTTCTGATTTTATCATCTATTCTTTTAGTTCAAAAATTCAGTCATAATTAGCCTTTGGAAAATAAGGCATTTTTGTGAGTCAAAAATAAAAGAATCAGACTAACACTAAAGTAATCATATCAGAAAATTATGTTTTGAAATACCCAAAATACTGTTGAAGCTTTAGATTAAAAATTAACATTGTTCTTAACTATTTTTTAAATGTATACACTGCCTGCTTTAGCATAGGAACTAAGTATAACCTTGTGATAAGTAAATTCATAACTGTTTTCAACTTTTTTAATAAACTCTAAGTATTTCATAGATATCCTTACAATGATTTACTCCACACTTTAGTATTTTATACATATTTTTACATATTTAACAATATTTATTGAGAATCAGTTAGTTCCAGGCAGTGTACATGGTGCTGGGATGCCACAGTAAAATGAACAGACATTATTCTGGTTATCAGGGAACATAATCTATGAATGATTTTTGGCATGAAACAGCTTCTGCACTTCCAAATTCTTTCCACTATGTTTTTAAACTTGCACCAGAAGCATAAACACGGTCTCTTAAAGAAAGATTTCAAAAGACTCGCCTATTATTATGTACTTTGATGTTAGTGTTAAATACATTTTGAACAATTAGTAACAAAGGTAACTGTACTGAAGACACTTGATATAGACAGATATTATAAATGCTTGCAATATATCTTGGGCACCAATACTTCATCAATAATTATCCTGAATTCTATGCTGGGAAAATATCTTTTAATTTATGAAATCTAATTTTTGGTGATTGAAATATATACAACAATGGCAATACAAATACAATATGGTAATAGACTCCAAGATAATTTGATCTGCACAGAGGAGTCTCCATAGTAAGGTTCAGTATGTTCAGCAAAACGTAATTGTATAAAGAAACGCACCTGCGGATGTAGTGTTAATGAGATAGTCATGTTCTACATGTCACTGAAACATCGCTTCATAGAGTCACATACAGAATGTGCCACTTTTGAATTTGATACATTTTCCTTTCCTCATTTAGGTTTTAATTTCTAACATACCTAGTTTCAGTTTTACAGACCAACAATTGCTTGATGTATTTGTATTCCTTTATTTCTTTAACTTTAGGAAGAACAAAAGTCTCATCTCATGTCAGTTTCCTACTGACTGTCAGTTTCACACAGCTTCTTGAGTCATTCAGAGGCAAACTTAAGATCATAATAAGCAGTCAGAAATGCCAGTATTAGGTTAAACTATTTGTTTTCATTTTAATCTTTGCTGCTCTGATTTTATGTAAAACAAATTCACAACTTATTTCCTGAACCTAAAATAATGCCTAACTTATAACTTTAAAATGTAACTTTATTTATTTATTTTTTTAAATATTATTTTATTAGTTGGAGGCCAATCACTTCACAACATTTCAGTGGGTTTTGTCATACATTGACATGAATCAGCCATATAGTTACACGTATTCCCCATCCCGATTCCCCCTCCCACCTCCCTCTCCACCCGACTCCTCAGGGTCCTCCCAGTGCACCAGGCCCGAGCACTTGACTCATGCATCCCACCTGGCCTGGTGGTCTGTTTCACCACAGATAATATACATGCTGTTCTTTCAAAACATCCCACCCTCACGTTCTCCCCCAGAGTTCAAAATTCTGTTCTGTACATCTGTGTCTCTTTTTCTGTTTTGCATATAGGGTTATCATTACCATCTTTCTAAATTCCATATATATGTGTTAGTATGCTGTAATGTTCTTTATCTTTCTGGCTTACTTCACTCTGTATAATGGGCTCCAGTTTCATCCATCTCATTAGAACTGATTCAAATGAATTCTTTTTAACGGCTGAGTAATATTCCATGGTGTATATGTACCACAGCTTCCTTATCCATTCATCTGCTGATGGGCATCTGGGTTGCTTCCATGTCCTGGCTATTATAAACAGTGCTGCGATGAACATTGGGGTGCACGTGTCTCTTTCAGATCTGGATTCCTCAGTGTGTATGCCCAGAAGTGGGATTGCTGGGTCATATGGCAGTTCTATTTCCAGTTTTTTAAGAAATCTCCACACTGTTTTCCATAGTGGCTGTACTAGTTTGTATTCCCACCAACAGTGCAAGAGGGTTCCCTTTTCTCCACACCCTCTCCAGCATTTATTGCTTGTAGACTTTCGGATAGCAGCCATCCTGACTGGCGTGTAATGGTACCTCATTGTGGTTTTGGTTTGCATTTCTCTGATGATGAGTGATGTTGAGCATCTTTTCATGTGTTTGTTAGCCATCTGTATGTCTTCTTTGGAGAAATGTCTGTTTAGTTCTTTGGCCCATTTTTTGATTGGGTCGTTTATTTTTCTGGAATTGAGCTTCAGGAGTTGCTTGTATATTTTTGAGATTAATCCTTTGTCTGTTTCCTCATTTGTTACTATTTTCTCCCAATCTGAGGGCTGTCTTTTCACCTTACTTATAGTTTCCTTTGTTGTGCAAAAGCTTTTAAGTTTCATTAGGTCCCATTTGTTTATTTTTGCTTTTATTTCCAATATTCTGGGAGGTGGGTCATAGAAGATCTTGCTGTGATTTATGTCGGAGAGTGTTTTGCCTATGTTCTCCTCTAGGAGTTTTATAGTTTCTGGTCTTACATTTAGATCTTTAATCCATTTTGAGTTTATTTTTGTGTATGGTGTTAGGAAGTGTTCTAGTTTCATTCTTTTACAAGTGGTTGACCAGTTTTCCCAGCACCACTTGTTAAAGAGATTGTCTTTTTTCCATTGTATATCCTTGCCTCCTTTGTCAAAGATGAGGTGTCCATAGGTTCGTGGATTTATCTCTGGGCTTTCTATTCTGTTCCATTGATCTATATTTCTGTCTTTGTGCCAGTACCATACTGTCTTGATGACTGTGGCTTTGTAGTAGAGTCTGAAGTCAGGCAGGTTGATTCCTCCAGTTCCATTCTTCTTTCTCAAGATTACTTTGGCTATTCGAGGTTTTTTGTATTTCCATACAAATTGTGAAATTATTTGTTCTAGTTCTGTGAAAAATACCGTTGGTAGCTTGATAGGGATTGCATTGAATCTATAGATTGCTTTGGGTAGAATAGCCATTTTGACAATATTGATTCTTCCAATCCATGAACATGGTATGTTTCTCCATCTGTTTGTGTCCTCTTTGATTTCTTTCCTCAGTGTTTTATAGTTTTCTATGTATAGGTCTTTTGTTTCTTTAGGTAGATATACTCCTAAGTATTTTATTCTTTTTGTTGCAATGGTGAATGGTATTGTTTCCTTAATTTCTCTTTCTGTTTTTTCATTGTTAGTGTATAGGAATGCAAGGGATTTCTGTGTGTTAATTTTATATCCTGCAACTTTACTATATTCATTAATTAGCTCTAGTAATTTTCTGGAAGAGTCTTTAGGGTTTTCTATGTAGAGGATCATGTCATCTGCAAACAGCGAGAGTTTCACTTCTTCTTTTCCTATCTGGATTCCTTTCATGTCTTTTCCTGCTCTGATTGCTGTGGCCAAAACTTCCAACACTATGTTGAATAGTAGTGGTGAGAGTGGGCATCCTTGTCTTGTTCCTGATTTCAGAGGAAATGCTTTCAATTTTTCACCATTGAGGGTGATGCTTGCTGTGGGTTTGTCATATATAGCTTTTATTATGTTGAGGTATGTTCCTTCTATTCCTGCTTTCTGGAGAGTTTTAATCATAAATGAGTGTTGAATTTTGTCAAAGGCTTTCTCTGCATCTATTGAGATAATCATATGGTTTTTATCTTTCAATTTGTTAATGTGGTGTATTACGTTGATTGATTTGCGGATATTAAAGAATCCTTGCATTCCTGGGATAAAGCCCACTTGGTCATGGTGTATGATTTTTTTAATATGTTGTTGGATTCTGTTTGCTAGAATTTTGTTAAGGATTTTTGCATCTATGTTCATCAGTGATATTGGCCTGTAGTTTTCTTTTTTTGTGGCATCTTTGTCTGGTTTTGGAATTAGGGTGATGGTGGCCTCATAGAATGAGTTTGGAAGCTTACCTTCTTCTGCAATTTTCTGGAAGAGTTTGAGTAAGATAGGTGTTAGCTCTTCTCTAAATTTTTGGTAGAATTCAGCTGTGAAGCCATCTGGTCCTGGGCTTTTGTTTGCTGGAAGATTTCTGATTACAGTTTCGATTTCCTTGCTTGTGATGGCTCTGTTAAGATCTTCTATTTCTTCCTGGTTCAGTTTTGGAAAGTTATACTTTTCTAAGAATTTGTCCATTTCATCCAAGTTGTCCATTTTATTGGCATAGAGCTGCTGGTAGTAGTCTCTTATGATCCTTTGGATTTCAGTGTTGTCTGTTGTGATCTCACCCTTTTCATTTCTTATTTTGTTAATTTGGTTCTTCTCTCTGTTTCTTAATGAGTCTTGCTAATGGTTTGTCAATTTTGTTTATTTTTTCAAAAAACCAGCTTTTAGCTTTGTTGATTTTTGCTATGGTCTCTTTAGTTTTTTTTTGCATTTATTTCTGCCCTGATTTTTAAGATTTCTTTCCTTCTGCTAACCCTGGGGTTCTTCATTTCTTCCTTCTCTAATTGCTTTAGGTGTAGAGTTAGGTTATTTATTTGGCTTTTTTCTTGTTTCTTGATGTGCGCCTGTAATGCTATGAACCTTCCCCTTAGCACTGCTTTTACAGTGTCCCATAGGTTTTGGGTTGTTGTGTTTTCATTTTCGTTTATTTCTATACATACTTTGATTTCTTTTTTGATTTCTTCTATGATTTGTTGGTTATTCAGAAGCGTGTTATTTAGCCTCCATATGTTAGAATTTTTAACAATTTTTTTCCTGTAATTGAGATCTAATCTTACTGCACTGTGGTCAGAAAAGATGACTGGAATGATTTCAATTTTTTTGAATTTTCCAAGACCAGATTTATGGCCCAGGATGTGATCTATTCTGGAGAAGGTTCCGTGTGCACTTGAGAAAAAGGTGAAGTTGATTGTTTTGGGGTGAAATGTCCTATAGATATCAATTAGGTCTAGATGGTCCATTGTATCATTTAAGGTTTGTGTTTCCTTGTTGATTTTCTGTTTAGTTGATCTATCCATAGTTGTGAGTGGGGTATTAAAGTCTCCCACTATTATTGTGTTACTATTAATTTCCTCTTTCATACTCGTTAGTGTTTGCCGTACATATTGCGGTGCTCCTATGTTGGGTGCATATATGTTTATAATTGTTATATCTTCTTCTTGGATTGATCCTTTGATCATTATGTAGTGTCCTTCCTTGTCTCTTTTCACATCCTTTATTTGAAAGTCTATTTTATCTGATATGAGTCCCAAACAGGATAAACCCAAGGCGAAACACCCCAAGACATATATTAATCAAATTAACAAAGATCAAACACAAAGAACAAATACTAAAAGCAGCAAGGGAGAAACAACAAATAACACACAAAGGGATTCCTATAAGGATAACAGCTGATCTATCAATAGAAACCCTCCAGGCCAGAAGGGAATGGCAGGACATACTGAAAGTAATGAAAGAGAATAACCTACAACCTAGATTACTGTACCCAGCAAGGATCTCATTCAGATATGAAGGAGAATTCAAAAGCTTTACAGACAAGCAAAAGCTGAGAGAATTCAGCACCACCAAACCAGCTCTTCAACAAATGCTAAAGGATCTTCTCTAGACAGGAAATGCAGAAAGGTTGTATAAACGTGAACCCAAAACAACAAAGTAAATGACAACGGGACCACACCTATCAATAATTACCTTAAATGTAAATGGGTTGAATGCCCCAACCAAAAGACAAAGATTGGCTGAATGGATACAAAAACAAGACCCCTATATATGCTGTCTACAAGAGACCCACCTCAAAACAAGGGACACATACAGATTGAAAGTGAAGGGCTGGAAAAAAATATTTCACACAAACGGAGACCAAAAGAAAGCAGGAGTCGCAATACTCATATCAGATAAAATATAACTTTAAATATAACTTTAAAATATATTTTTTTTAATTTAAATTACTTTAAAATCAATATTATTTTTATTTATTAGACTATATAACTAAATGAGTGGATGAATACTTTTTAAGGACAAATATAAATTAAAAATGAGGCTTAATTTTCCCTGTGAAATGAGAGATTTCTTTCTTCCATTTTCTGAGAGATTTTATCTTAGAAAATGTAATTTTAAGATTTTCTCATTTGCCTAAAATGTATGTAAATCCTTTTGAAAAACTAGACAGGCCTTCTGTCATTTTCGTAGTTTATAATCTAGGAATGGCTTTCTCAAGGACCTGGGCACCATTCTTTGGAAATGCAAACGCTGAGGAAGAAGCCCTGGATCCCTGTGTTTGGGGCAGAGGGCTTTGCTGGTGGCTCAGACAGTAAAGCGTCTGTCTGCAATGCTGGAGACCCGGGTTCGATCCCTGGGTTGGGAAGATCCCCTGGAGAAGGAAATGGCAACCCACTCCAGTACTCTTGCCTGGAACATCCCATGGACAGAGGAGCCTGGTAGGCTACAGTCCATGGGGTCGCAAAGAGTCGGACACGACTGAGTGGCTTTACCGTACCTTACCTTTAGGAGCAAATTTCAGTAGGGAACCTTACAAAACTACCTCCTGTCATAAAGTCCTGACAAGTTTATTTCTTCTCTGGACTAAGCCAGTTACTGAACACAGATGGTCATCCAGTTACCAGGTGAAAGTAGGATGAAGTAGGTGTGACAAAAGATGCTGTCAGTTCCTCTAACTTGAGGACTACTTAGCATTTATCTTGAGAGCATGCATGTAATGGGTTACATCTCCTTGGCTATATAAGCATGTGATGATTTGCAGTCTGTATTTTGTATTTGCAACCACTTAGCAGATTGCCTGTGCTCTTCATTACGTTCTGCTTTAACACATGCTCAGTAATAAAAGTATTCCCTTTCTCTACAACTTCTATGGAGAGAATTTCTGGAGTGGGAGATTTTATTTTTAACTATTTTCCTCAATAATTTTTAACATGAGAGTGTTAGGTAGTTAGGAAAAAGGAATCCAAAATGGTGATGGCTAATTTTAAGACACGGGAGAAAGCCCGTGAAAATAGAACAAAGGTCCAAGGACTGGAGTGGGGACCTCAGGTGAAGCAAACAGCACTCCTGGCTAGCCCAATTTACATAGGGCAGGCCCAGGGGGGAGGAGAAAAACATATAAAAAAAGGAGTCAAAACTGGGCTGGGGCCTCTTTTCTCTCCATGTCTTTTGGGTCGGTATCCCATCTTGCCCGGATGATGTATTTTCCTTTACTTTCTAAATAAAACTGAACTGTAACACGGAGCTGTAACACTGGCCCATCAAAGAGCTGTAACACTGGTCCATCCGAGGGCTGTAATGCTGGTCCGTCCGTTGCTTCAAATTTCTGTTGTGACGAGACAGAACCGAGGAAATTACTCACTCCCCCGACATCTATGGCGCCATGACTCAGACTTAACCTGGCTGAAACAGCCTCAGTGTGGCCCCCCTCAAGGAGGAGGCCAACCACAGCAGGAGCCCAACTCAGCAAAGCTCCTGCGGTGGAAGATGAACGCAAAGAAAACCCAGCGCAGGGCAAGTGACAAGAAGCCCAGTGTGCTGGAAACTGGGACAGTGAAAAATGAACTCAGCAGAAAGCTCACACAGCTCAGACTCAGATTTCAGAAGACCTCTGGTTAAGGTAGGAGGTCCTCACTCGTATGGCTGGAAGGACATATGCCTAACACAATCTTAATTCCTTTACAATCTCTTGTTTCTTGTTTTCTCAAATCCCCCTTGAACAGGCAAGTGGCAGTGGGTGAAACTGTGGGACTATGGCAGGGGCTACTCCTCAGTGTGACCCAAACGCTCCACTATCTGCTACCCGAGCCAGTTCTTCTGTCCTTAATCTTTTTTGTGCCAAGGATCAGGCCAATGAAAGCTGTGAGCACAGGTCCCTGGGGGATCCCAGGAGGTCAACCTGCCTTGACCTGCCTAGGGATCTGGTCCTTGAAAGGAAAAATCTTTCCTGCCTTTGAAATCTTGCAGTTATTGCAGTTCTGATAGAAGATGCTTTAAAACCCTCTCTTGGGGGCAAACTATTTTTACCAGCCATCAAATGAATCAACTCCTGAATGGGAAAGGCCATTTATGGATGTCTGATCAAAGAAACCTCAGATATCAAGTAGTGCTGATGGAAAATCCAGGCCTCTCTATATTCCCTTGTGAGGTTTTAACCCAGCCACCTTCCTGCCTACCCTCGAGGGCTCTCTCCCCTTTCACTCTTGCCTAGAAACCTTGGACCACTGAACAAAACCCTGAGAGCCTCTGACCAATCTTGAGAAAATCTAGTACACTGACAGAAGCAGCTTTGTCTTGGATAGAAAAAGAAGAGTTGGATATGCAGTAGTGTCCAATTTTTAGACTAAACCTTTGCCACCACTTACTTCAGTCCAATTAGTTGACCTCAGAGCCCTGAATCGAGCTTTAGAGTTGGAAAAAGGAAAAAGAGTAGCCATTTACACTGACTCCAAATATGCCCTTCTGGTGCTACAGGCACATTCTTCTATTTGGAGATAGAGAGGCCACTTGACCACCCGAAGGTCCCCAATCAAAAATGGTGATCAATTCCTTAGGCTCTTGGAGGCAGTCCATCTCCCTGCTGAGGTTTCAGTCTCCCATTGTAAAGGACACCAGAAAGGGAGCATGGAAGTGGCAAAAAGGAAGCAAGCAGCTGATCAGGCAGCGAAGAGAGCAGCATTACAGAACCATGACCTAATGGGGTTGCCACCTTAGTTCCACAGGCTAGTTTGCCAGAAACTCCTTCATATGCTGAAGGTGAAACTCTTAAAGCTAAGAGTGAGGGCTTTCAAGATCATATGGGGTGGTTACAAAAGGGGGGCTCCTTTTTCCACCTGAGAACCTCCAATGGAAGTTAGTTAACTCCAAGGCCCTCCAAAGATTACTAGAAAGGTCCTTAAGAGGAACAGACCTCCAAACAACTATAAGGCAAGAGGTCTCCTTTTGTCCCAGGTGCCAATTAAACAACCCCCAAGGAGCTCAAAGACTCCAGCTGGCCCAGCCTGTCCAATGATGTGAGACCAACCCAGGAGAGGACTGGCAAATGGACTTCACCCAGATGCCAGTTTCCCAAGGGTATAAATACCTATTAGTCATGATAGATACATTCACAGGATGGATTGAAGGCTTTCCCACCTGGACTGAGAAGGCTGAGGAGGTGGTAAAAAAAACTGTTCCATGAAATAATTCCAAGATTTGGTCTGTCCACATCATTACAAAGTGATAATGGGACATCATTTACTTCTAAGGTCATCCAACGCATCTCTAAAGCGTTCAGTTCAGTTCAGTCGCTCAGTCGTGTCTGACTCTTTGCAATCCCATGAATCACAGCATGCCAGGCCTCCCTGTCCATCAACAACTCCCAGAGTTTACTCAAACTAATGTCCATCAAGTCGGTGATGCCATCCTGCCATCTCATCCTCTATCATCCCCTTTTCCTCCTGCCCCCAATCCCCAATCAGGGTCTTTTCCAATGAGTCAACTCTTTACATCAGGTGGCCAAGGTATTGGAGTTTCAACTTCAACATCAGTCCTTTCAATGAACACCCAGGACTGATTTCCTTTAGGATGAACTGGTTGGATCTCCTTGCAGTACAAGGGACTCTCAAGACTCTTCTCTAGCACCACAGTTCAAAAGCATCAATTCTTCGGCGCTCAGCTTTCTTCACAGTCCAACTCTCACATCCATACATGACCACTAGAAAAACCATAGCCTTGAGTAGATGGACCTTTGTTGGCAAAGTAATGTCTCTGCTTTTTAAAATGCTGTCTACATTCGTCATAACTTTCCTTCCAAGGAGTAAGCATCTTTTAATTTCATGGCTGCAGTCACCATCTGCAGTGATTCTGGAGCCCAAAAAAATAAAGTCTGACACTCTTTCCACTGATTCCCCATCTATTTCCCATGAAGTGATGGGACCAGATGCCATGCTCTAAAGCATTAGGCATTACTTATTATCTCCATCGTGCCTGGAGGCCTCTCAGTCTTCAGAAAAAGTAGAAAGAGCCAACAAATTTTTAAAATCAATGATAAAAAAGATAACCCAGGAGTCCTCCCTGGGATAGAAGGAGGCTTTACCAATAGCTCTTCTCCACATCCATATTGCCCCTAATGAACAGGTTGGTCTTAGTCCTTATGAGATGCTATATGAGAGATCTTTTGTTTATGTCAATGACTTCTTCCTAGATTCAGAGGTTCAGACCCTCCAGTCTTATACCATGGCCATTGGGCAGTTCCAACAGGATATACACTTGTAGGGTGTCAACCAGGACCCAAAAGGTTCTAAAGAGTCACCACTATATGCTCCAGGGACTCAAGTCCTAATTAAAGTCTGGAAAGACGGGTCCCCAAAGGCTCAGCTCCAGCCCACATGGAAGGGCCCCTACCCTGTAATACTTTCTACCCCCACAGCAGTCAAGGTACCAGGACATGACTGCTGGATTCACTACTCATGAGTCAAGCCGTGGAAGAAAACAGAAGAGGACACTCAATACACCTGTGAGCCCCTGGGAGATCTCAGATACCTATTCAGAACTACAAATGAGTGCCCTTCTAATAAACACCCCAAAATCAAGTTTCTGGGGATAAGATTTCCCAGGACAGCTCAAGAGAGCCAACACAGCTTGGTAGGGGTTGTACTCCAAAACAGACAGGAGGTAGATCTCCTGATCCCTGAACAAGGAGAGACTTGAGCCGTCTTGAATGAGATGTATTGTTTCTGTAAATACCTCCAACTAAGTTAAAGAAAGTCTCACAGTCCTCAAGAAAAACATTCAGACCCTACAGGACCTCAAAGAACAAGCTGGAGAGTTCCTGAGGTGGCTACAGTCTCTCTTTGGGGGATCCTCCTGGTGATGGGAAATTTGGAGTTGGCTAATGCCCCTACTAGTCCCTGTCATCACCATATTGATGCTGCTTATGATTGCTCCATGTATTATCAATTGTCTAACCTGTTTTGTCTCTACTCAGGTCAACAAGTTACAACATGCAGTGCCAGTTCAACAAGGATATATAAAACTACAGCCGACCAGGGAAAATATCACTCACCCTTAAATGAACACTGCTATAGGAACTCTGAGGCTTGAGACTAGGAAGAGCGGGTGGCCCAATGCCCCTCACCATCCCAGTTCAGCAGGAAGTAGCCAGAGAGACCTCGACATCCCTATTCCCAAAGAACTGGGTCTCCCATCTCTTGAGGCAGGAATGATAGGTCGTTAGAATAGGAAAAAGGAGTCCAAAATGGTGGTGGCTAAAAGACAAAGAAGGGGGGAAAGCCTGCAAAAATAGAACAAATAAAGTTCCAAGGACCAGAGTGAGGACCTCCGGTAAAGCAGACAGCACTCCTGGCTAGCCCAATTTACATAGGGCAGGCCCAGGGGGAGGAGAAAAAACGTATAAAAAGAGGAGCCAGAACTGGGCTGGGGCCTCTTTTCTCTTCACGTCTTTTGGGTTGGCATTCCCTCAGCCCTCAAGGATGTATTTTCCCTTAGTTTCTAAATAAAACTGACCTGTAACATAGAGCTGTAACACTGGTCCATCCAAGGGCTATAACACTGGTCCGTCCATCACTTAAAATTTTTGTTGCGACGAGACAGAACCGAGGAAATTACACACCACCCTGACACGAGCAAGAGTATCTCCCTTGGTATTTATAACGTAAAGGTAATAGAAGAAAGTACTATCATACTATCTCTCACACTTTCAAGAGCTAAAGGCCTAATGTGGGACTTATAAAATAACAGTGAAGGTTCTGGACAATGAACACAGGAGACTTTCCCATAATCAGTGGCTTAATTTATATTAATATACTTGATCAACAGGAATCTACTTTAAGACAGATACATTAATTATGAATTCTCTTACCAATGTCTTTAAACTTTAACTTTTTAAATTATCATTAATAATACTACAAAGCTTATTTGAACTGAGATGAAAGGTGTTGCTAAACCAAAAAAATAATAATAATAAAATAACTATAAAGAAAAAGACTTCTGGGAACACTTCCTGAAGCCTTACATGCTTAATGAGAAAGGACAGTTTCTCAGTAGGCTTAGGAAGAACAAAGGCAAACGCCAAAGCAGACCAAACCTCAGGGTCGGAGCGCAGCTGCCAGAAGTAGCAAGATGTTCTGCCTTAGGAACTTAGACTGCTTTGTCTTAAAATTCTTCTCGTAAATTTATGAAAAACTACCACCCTGGCACCACACTAAAGAAAACTTTTGAACATCTAAATTTAGCAGAGAAATAAACTGTAGTGAATCTAGTCCACGTATTAAACTGAATTAAAATTGAGAACAGCAACTGCATTATCAAGCTGCTTATACTTGAATGAACAATTCTGTAACTTTTTAAAAATTATATAGAAGCATTGTATCTTATTCACTCCAATTTATTCACCCATTAATTCCTAAAGTAAAAAAAAAAACAAAAAAAACAAATCTAGATAATATCACCATGGATCACAACCAGCAGGTATTTACATTTTAATACTACCAATTGGAGTGACAAATGTTCATGATACTAAAGTAAGACTGAAAGCAAGAGGGGAAAAAAAAAAACCATAAAGGGAGGACGTAAGATTTCCAAAGCTTTTCAGACTTTGGCCAGGAGCTATCCTTTCAATCCTCTTTCAAACATCACCACTGTATTCGCTTTACTGTTCAATTAAATCACACTATTTGGTGAGTTAAAATATATATCTTATGTCCCTATATTTGTATTTTAGCTACTCATTTCTCTTCAACTGCATATCCTTCTCCCATCTCTAAATCTTAATATGATTCTGTATTTATACCCTCATTACAAAATATATCTACATGCATGTTTATATGTGTTGGTGCTTTACATTCCCTATAATACTATAAATCCCTGTAGGCAGAATCTGTGACTTGTTTTCCTTTATTCAGAAACACATGAGAGGGAAAAGAGAATGGAATACATATTGCCTTGATAGTCAGATATATTGCATATAAGTAATTTGGGAGAAATATAAATAACCTTAGATATGCAGATGACACCATCCTTATGGCAGAAAGTGAAGAAGAACTAAAGAGCCTTTTGATGAAAGTGAAAGAGGAGAGTGGAAAAGTTGGCTTAAAATTCAACATTCAGAAAACTAAGATCACGGCATCTGGTCCAATCCCTTCATGGGAAATAGATAGGGAAACAGTGGAAACAGTGTCAGACTTTATTTTTTGGGGCTCCAAAATCATTGCAAATGGTGACTGTAGCCATGAAATTAATAGATGCTTACTCCTTGGAAGGAAAGTTATGACCAACCTGGATAGCATATTCAAAGGCAGAGACATTACTTTGCCAACAAAGGTCTGTCTAGTCAAGGTTATGCCTTTTCCAGTGGTCATTTATGGATGTGAGAGTTGCACTGTGAAGAAAGCTGAGCACTGAAGAATTGATGCTTTTGACCTGTGGTGTTGGAGAAGACTCTTGAGAGTTCCTTGGACTGCAAGGAGATCCAACCAGTCCATCCCAAAGGAGATCAGACTTGGGTGTTCATTGGAAGGACTGATGTTGAAGCTGAAACTCCAATACTTTGTCCACCTGATGTGACGAGTTGACTCATTGGAAAAGACCCTGATGCTGGGAGGGATTGGGGGTAGGAAGACAAGGGGACGACAGAGGATGAGATGACTGGGTGGCATCACCGACTCGATGGACACAGGTTTGACTAAACTCTGGGAGTTGGTGATGGACAGGAAGGCCTGGTGTGCTGCGATTCATGGGGTCGCAAAGAGTCGGACACGACTGAGCGACTGAACTGAACTGAATGTCTCAAATGATATCCACTCCACATTTTTCTAACTTAAGATGAGAGAAGAAAACAAGATGCTGCCATTGTAATTAACCTCACATAAGAATATTCAGACATGCAAACCATTTCTTATCACACTCCAGGACTACCTTGCAAATTTTTTTCCTATTATGCCTCAGAACTTTTCAGTAGGCAGTAACTGTTTCTTGTATGATTATTAGCCCACACATAATTTATTATTATCATGATGGATCTATTACAGAAGCCAAAACAATTCTATTTTTTTATAAATTGTAGAAATTGCTTTTCAATATATTAAATCAAATGAAAGGTGAAAACTAGTTTTTTGGTTTTTTTCCACCAGACACTGAAAATAAGTGTGAGGAGCTAAAATATCATTATATTTTATTGAATTGGTTTAATTCATTTTGTTTTGTTATTAAATATATTATTTTTTATGAATTCAAACAAAAAAGTCAATCTTAAAAGTATAGATATAATGATGCTCCCAAAAGGCTTTTCTGAGTTTAGAGGCCTCTTCATTGAGAGATCATTTCAAATGGCTGAGTGAGAGAATTTCTAAAAATAGTGCCTCAAATCATTTTCAAATATTTTTCTGAGAATATGTAATTAAGCTTACACTACTAGCAAGAAATACTATAAATTATTTTAAAATCATTTTCAACAGATGGGAGAAAGGAAGGATAAATGAAACAGCCTAACAGTAAATGGAAAACTATATTTTAATAAACCACTTAAAATTGAGAAAACAACATCATATGGCTAAAAACCAGTTTTATTTTCTAGAAAGGACAGAAAGATTTCTAGGGAAAGGGAGTAACTTAACTACACACACATATTTGATTCTAAGCTCCACCCCCACTTTAAAATAGGAGAAAGTTTTCACTAATTATAGAAATTGACAAAGATATCAAAATCATATCACCTCAATAAAGTGCCAGTAGATAGAAGGTAGAAAAGACCAGGTTCAGTGTGAAACCCTTGGGTTGCAGTCTTTTGTTAGAATTTACTTCTCTGAGGATCCTAAACCAACTAACATACTCTGTGTTGTAGGGAGCACAAACTGAGGCAGAATTGGTCTCTGAGTTCTATTTAAAGCCTAAAATACTTGGCTTTGAAAATAATATAATGTGAGGGTTATATTGGTTGTAGAACATGTACCAAATGTCTAGTTGCTCAGTCATGCCTGACCCTTTGTGACCCCATCGACTGCAGCCTGCAAGGCTCCTCTGTCCATGGAGATTCTCCAGGCACAAATCCTGGAGTGAATCGCCACTTCCTTCTTCCAGGTCTCCCACACTGCAGGCTGATTCTTTACCATCTGAGCCCCCAGGGAAGCCCAAAGAAAAGTCTGTTTCCACCCAGTTATAGAGCATAGTAACTGCCAAAATACCAATCACCTACAAGCTTAAATTAGCTTTCAAAATTTTTTTCCTGCCACCAACTGGGATCAATCTGAGAGAATTTAACTACTCTAATCAGAGGACCACAGCCAGTGAAAGAAGGAGAAGCAGAGATGCAGTGAATTGAAAAATGTAATTACTAAAAGGAGTACAGGTCTCCATGGACAGGGAGACTGGAATTGCTGTCCATTAAAATTAGACAAGAAACTTTAATAGCAGTTTTAATAGTGAAGATAAAGCAGACCCATCATTATGGACAGATGACAAGATTGTCAATCTGAGAGACTCAAGTGAGAAATGATTATAAATAATAAGAGAATTCAATGAGATCAGAGGGTAAAATACTAAGACATAGAACTCTGTATAAACAAATAAGCAACTAGATGTTTCTACATTTATTGAGATTATTACCAAAGTAGAATTAGTTAATACTATCATCTGCATATCAGATATGCAGATGATACCACTTTAAAGGCAGAAAGTGAAGAGGAACTAAAGAGCTTCTTGATGAAAGTGAAAGAGAAGAGTGAAAAACTGATTTAAAACTCAACATTCAAAAAATGAAGATCATGGCATTCAGTCCTATTACTTCATGGCAAATAGACTGGAGAAAATTGAAAACAGAGTCAGATTTCATTTTCTTAGATTCCAAAATCAATGTGGACAGTGACTGTAGCCATGAAATTAAAAGATACTTGCTCCTTGGAAGAATAGCTATGAGAAACCTAGACAGTGTATTAAAAAGTAGAGACATCACTTTGCCGACAAAGGTCCGTCTAGTCAAAGCTATGGTTTTTCCAGTAGTCATGTATGGATGTGAGAGTTGGACCATAAAGGCTGAGCACCAAATAATTGATGTTTTGGAACTGTGATGCTGGAGAAGACTCTTGAGAGTCCTTTGGACTGCAAGGAGATCAAACCAGTCAATTCTAAAGGAAATCGACCCTGAATATTCACTGAAAGAACTTACACTAAAGCTCCAATACTTTGGCCACCTGATGCGAAGAGCTGACTCACTGGAAAAGTCCCTGATGCTGACAAAGATGGAGTGCAAGTAGAGAAGGGGGCGACAGAGGACAAGATGTTTAGATGGCATCACCGACTCAATGGACCTAAGATGGTGCAAGCTCTGGGAGATGGTAAAGGACAGGGAAGCGTGGTGTGCTGCAGTCCATGGGGTCACCAAGAGTTGGACATGACTCAGTGACTGAACAACAACTGGACCCTTCAACCAACAACTTCCCTTGTATCCTTTTACCAAAAATTTCCTACCTTCCCACACTGCCCAGCTTCTGGCAACCACCATTCAATTATCTAGTTCTATGAACTTGACTATTTTAGACTCTCTATATAAGTGAAATCACACAGTACGGCGTTTGTCTGACTTAATCTCACTGAGCATAATGCCCTCTAGGTCCACGCATGTTGTCACAAACAGCAAGATTTCCTCCTTTCCTGTGGCTGAGTAATACACTCCATCATATACGTACATCTAGATACACAATACATATCAGTTGTGTGTGTGTATAATCCATTCCTATGTACACAGACACACAGTCTGTTTCTACATCATGGCCATTATGAATAAAACTGCATTGAACATGGGAATGCAGCTGTCTCTTTAAGATAATGATTTCACTTTCTTTCAGTATACATCCAGATGTGAGTTTGCTGAATGTATCGTGGTTCTATTTGCAGTCTCTTGAGGAATCTCCATCTCCATAGTATTTTCAGTAGTGGCTGAAGCAATTTAGATTCCCACCAAGAGTGCATAAGTGTTTCCTCTCCCGACATCCTCTCCAACACCTATTATCTCATCTTTTTGACAATAGCCTTTCGGATAGGTATAAACTGATATCTAATTGTGGGTCTGATGTGCACTTCCCTGAAGATTAGTGATGAACATCTTTTTTTTAACCTGTTGGCCATCTGTGTGACTTCTTTGGAAAAATGCCTATTGACATCTTCTGGCCATTTTTTAATCAATTTGCTTGCTTTGTGCTATTGAACATGTGAGTTTTAATATATGTTGGATATTAACTCCTTATCAGATAGATAGCTTGCAAATACTTTGTCCCATTCCACAGGCTACCTCACATATAGACTCAACTAATATCTGACAAAGGAACTGAGAACGCTTGAGTGAGAAAAGAATCTCCTGAACAAATGATTTGGGGTAAACTAATATTACACACGGAAGACTGAAACTGGAGCCTGATCCTCCACCACTCACAAAATTTTATATGGAATATGTTCAAGGCTTAAACATAAGCCCTGAAATCTAAAACCCCCTAGAAGAAAACATAGGGAAAAAATCTCTTTGACATTAGCCTTTGCAAAGTTTATTTGGGTATGACACCAGAAGCAAAAGGAAACACTTCAGATTGCTAGGTGACAGTCTCAGAGAATGAGGGGGCTTACACAGGAGGCCTGCCTTGGATGACCACAGATGAGAAGGCTTCTGCATATGTCCACTAGAATCTCAACAGTTTATGTAGAATGCTTAATGGGGTTTGACCATATTCAGTCCAAGTGGGTTTCCCCAGTGGCTTGGGGGTAAAGAATACACCTACAATGCAGGAGATGCAGGAAATGTGGGTTCGATCCCTGGGTCAGGAAGATCCTCTGGAGGAGGGCATGGCAACCCACTCCAGTATTCTTGCCTGAAAAATAACCACAGACAGAGGAGCTTGGTGGTCCATAGCCCATAAGGTCACAAAGTGTTGGACACAACTGAAGCAACTGAATATGAGCAGTCTCAACTACACCTTACGCTTTTAAGCCTCTGTCCCTGAAACAATTCCTAGTGTGGAAATGGTGGGTGGGACATACATTCCAAGGACGAGAGAAACGGTAAGGAGACCAACCGCATGGGTCCAGCTTGCAGGTGACCCATCTATCATGCCCTCTTTATGACCTACTCCAACAAGCAAGGACTACATCAAACTAAAAAGTTTCAGCCAACAAGAGAAACAACCAACTAGATATTTTGATTAAAAAGCAATACCACTTCTGGGCATACACACTGAGGAAACCAGATCTGAAAGAGACACATGCACCCCAATGTTCATCGCAGCACTGTTTATAATAGCCAGGACATGAAAGCAGCCTAGATGCCCGTCAGCAGATGAATGGATAAGGAAGCTGTGGTACATATACACCATGGAATATTACTCAGCCGTTAAAAAGAATTCATTTGAATCAGTTCTAATGAGATAGATGAAACTGGAGCCCATTATACAGAGTGAAGTAAGCCAGAAAGATAAAGACCAATACAGTATACTAACGCATATATATGGAATTTAAAAAGATGGTAACAATAACCCTATATGCAAAACAGAAAAAGAGACACAGATGTACAGAACAGAATTTTGGACTCTGTGGGAGAAGGTGAGGGTGGGATGTTTCGAAAGAACAGCATGTATATTATCTATGGTGAAACAGATCACCAGCCCAGGTGGGATGCATGAGTCAAGTGCTCGGGCCTGGTGCATTGGGAGGACCCAGAGGGATCGGGTGGAGAGGGAGATGGGAGGGGGGATCGGGATGGAGAATACATGTAAATCCATGGCTGATTCGTGTCAATGTATGACAAAACTCACTGAAAAAATTAATTAATTAATTAATTTAAAAAAATTTCTAAAAAAATGTATAAAATCTAGATCAAGACTCTAGCAAAATGATAATGGCTATAAGAAAAGAGGAATAAACAGAGAACAATTTGAAGAAACAGCATGAAATTAAAAGATACACAGATGAATATAACTTGGGATAATACCAAATAAAATCCACAAATTTTGAAAATAAAATGCTATTAGTTTGTTATTAAAGAATGAAATTATAATTATCTAAAGGGCTCAAAAAGTAGAAGGCAATGGTGAAAATATGTCAGGCTTCATAGGGAAACTGGGTATGTATCTTTGACAACATTACTGAATACTAAAGTCAAGTCAAGTCGCTCAGTCGTGTCTGACTCTTTGCGACCCCACAGACTGTAGCCTACCAGGCTCCTCTGTCCATGGGATTTTCCAGACAAGAGTACTGGAGTGGGTTGCCATTTCCTTCTCCAGGGGATCTTCCGGACCCAGGGATTGAACCCGGGTCTCCAGTATTGCAGACAAACGCTTTACTGTCTGAGCTACCAGGGAAGTCCCAAATACTATATGTGAAACTAAAAGCTACACCCTCTGCTCACAGTGATGCAAACTTTAACATACAGTGAAAAACTTTTTTATCTTCCCACCCACTCTCCTTCACTTCTCAGTTCCTTTAAGAGAGGTTTATCTTCCACATACATTCCCACACATTTAAAAAAAAAAAAAAAATAGATATTTTAACTAGCTTTCTAATTGAACTCAGTTCAGTCTAAATGCGTCAGTGTGTCAATGAGGAAGAAAAAAAAAAACAGCTTGTCACTAAAAGACTTCACCATGAACATTTTCTTTTTCAAGTTTGAACCAAACCATAAATTAAAATAGAAATTCTAATGAGTTAAAATAAATGTGACTTTTCAAATGTGCCTCCATTTTTTCTTTTGGAAGAGCCTCAGGTTTTCATAATTAACTGTATTTGAAGGAAAATAATTGCCAGTCTAGTATTTGCTACCTATGAATATTTTGGTCATGCAAATAACAAATACCTTTAAAAAATCCTCAATATCTCATTCCTGGATACCATGAAGTTTTGCACTTTAAGAGACCAAACTCAAATGAAACATAGTAATTGTATGACCAATCTAGGAAGATAACAGAAATTATGACAATATATTCCAATATAATAGCATGAAGCCTTCAGTCAATGAAAAACAATTATTCATGTTACTAGGCTTCTCTGATAGCTCAGTTGGTAAAGAATCCGCCTGCAATGCAAGAGACCCCAGTTCAATTCCTGAGTTGGGAAGATCCACTGGAGGAAGGGAAAGGCTACCCATTCCAGTATCCTGGCCTGGAGAATACAGTCCATGGGGTCGCAAAGAGTCGGGCATGACTGAGTGACTTTCACTTTCATATTCATATTACTGAACATGTGTAAATATTCTCTAAATAAATAAAACTTTACTTTTAGAAATTATTCCAGGTGCATTGGGCTCATTTATCATTTTCTTCCAACAGACACTTTATTAGTTTAGGTGCTTCTAGAGAGAGATTATGACACAAAGGGATTTAAAATTAGGAGCTGTTTCTTTCCTTTTTTTTTTTTAAGGGGCTGTTTCTTATCTCATATAATATAGAATCTAAGGTAAGGTTATACAGGATTGGTTAATTTGAAGTCTCAAAGACACCAAGAAAAACCTAAATTTTATCCTGAATAGTGAGACAGCCTTTCATCATCACAAGACACAGAATTTCCAAGCATTATATTTAGACAAAACATTCTATAGAAGCTTTTTCACTTTGTATGTCTGACTTCAGATGTGAGCAAATTATTCATAAAAAAGCATTATATTTAGACAAAACATTCTATAGAAGCTTTTTCACTTTGTATGTCTGACTTCAGATGTGAGCAAATTATTCATAAAATACCTCCCATCCACTGTACATTTTTCTCATGAATTATTAGCCAAATTTTATCACAGGCCATCTTTAAATATAATTCAATTCAAAAGCCTAATTCAAGGTTAGGATTTAGCCATGATGAGTGACTAGACTCAATTTCATCCCAACTGAGTTTCTATTAAATAAGAATAAAATATTTAAATAAAAAGTACTATGTCTTCACCTAGGGTAACTCATAATGTGTATAATATCTAATATTGATATATTAAAAAATCACTATCTTTAATCTCCTCTGAAAATTAAGTCAAAATAATTCTGACATGTGTGCCAAAAGTTTTCATCCAGCATCTATCATTTCCAGTCGCATGACCTTTGATAAGTTTTTATTCTTTCTCAAAACTGAATTTGCATATCTGTAAATATGTAAAATTTGCATATCTGTAAAATAAAATTAATAGCCCTACATACTCTTTAGATTTGAGGATAGAACAGATCATGTATTTCAATTCAGCTTATATATTATCATTTGTTGTGTAACCCTGATTTATAATGATGATTTAAGCTTTACTCCTATCAGCACCACCAATTCTCACTGCCAGTGAGGAAACAAGCTGGCAGTGGCAAAAGCAGTGAAGAGTAGGCAATTCAACAACGTATATTCAGGCAGCGGGATCTCATAGAAATTTTCTTCTCTGTACCTCTGCAACTGCACTGATTTCAACCCTAGGATTTTTATCACATAAGCACGCTGAGCAATAGCAGAAGCAGTAGTAGTTGGGGTTGTCATCAGTAAATACACACAGATGGAAAAAGAGCAAAAGTACCAAATCTGTAGAGTGTGATATGTGCATCCTATGTACATAGAGATAAGATGAATAGATTAATAAAAGCCAGTTGTGATTTCAAAGAAATTCTGCAATATCGCTGAAGAGATGACCATGGCCACGGATAACGCGTATGAAACCACAGGAGTGTGGTAGAAGTTAAGCACACGGAGTCAGGAAGACTTGGATTCTCTTCCCAGCTCTGGCAAAGAAAGCCGATCTTTTTAACCTTAGACAATGCATTTTCTATATCTAAGCTTCATAGATCTTTTTCCTGTACATGCTGCTCACAAACGTGATTTCTTATTACTTATTCAAAATTAAGAAACCAACATAATAATATAATAAAGTAGCTTGACTAAGACATACTATATGACCTGTCAAATGATGAGTTGTTTACAAGATTCTTGATAAGTTTTCAGCACTTTGGGGAAAAAGGAATATAAAAGCTGAAGAAAATTGCTCTACACATGAGTTTTCTACAATAAATAAAATTATACATTAAAGAGCAAATAAATTCAAACTATTATTAGTATTTAAAAATAAATAGTTTGATCGAATTACATAGAATAAACTGCATCAATCCAAACACATTTTAGATGTCCTTCTGTTCTCTAACCAATGGAAATATACAGTCACATTTTACAGCACCTCAGCTCAGTCGCTCAGTCGTGTCTGACTCTTTGCGACTCGGTGGACTGCAGCACAGCAGTCCATCACCAACTCCTACAGTTTACCCAAACTCATGTCCACTGAGTCGCTGATGCCATCCAACCATCTCATCCTCTGTCGTCCCCTTCTCCTCCTGCCCTCAGTCTTTCCCAGCATCAGGGTCTTTTCAAACGAGTCAGCTCTTCGCATCAGGTGGCCAAAGTATTGGAGTTTCAGCTTCAACATCAGATCTTACAATGAAAACTCAGGACTGATCTCCTTTCAGATGGACTGGATGGATCTCCTTGCACCCCCAGGGACTTGCAAGAGTCTTCTCCAACAGCACAGTTCAAAAGAATCAATTCTTCGGTGCTCAGCTTTCTTTACAGTCCAACTCTCACATCCATACATAACCACTGGAAAAACCATAGCCTTGACTAGATGGACCTTTGTTGGCAAAGTAATGTCTCTGCTTTTTAATATGCTGTCCAGGTTGGTCATAACTTTCCTTCCAAGGAGTAAGTTTCTTTTAATTTCATGGCTGCAGCCACCATCTGCAGTGATTTTTGAACCTAAAAGATAAAGTCGGCCACTGTTTCCCCATCTATCTGCCATGAAGTGAAAGGACAAGATACCATGATCTTAGTTTTCTGAATGTTGAGCTTTAAGCCAACTTTTTCACTCTCCTCTTTCACTTTCATCAAGAAGCTCTTAAGTTCCTTTTCACTTTCTACCATAAGGGTGATGTATCTGCATATCTGAGGTTATTGATATTTCTCCCAACAATCTTGATTCAAGCTTGTGCTTCATCCAGCCTAGCATTTCTCATGATGTATTCTGCATATAAGCTAAATAGCAGGGTGACAATATACAGTCTTGACGTACTCCTTTTCCTATTCGAAATCAGTCTGTTGTTCCATGTCCAGTTCTAACTGTTGCTTCCTGACCTGCATACAGATTTCTCAGGAGGCAGGGCAGATGGTCTGGTATTCCCATCTCTTTCAGAATTTTCCACAGTTTATTGTGATCCACACAAAGTCTTTGGCATAGGCAATAAAGAAGAAATAGATGTTTTTCTGGAACTCTCGCCTTTTTGATGATCCAGTACATGCTGGCAATTTGATCTCTGGTTCCTCTGCCTTTTCTAAAACCAGCTTGAACATCTGGAAGTTCACAGTTCACGTATTGCTGAAGCCTGGCCTGGAGAATTTTGAGCATTACTTTACTAGCATGTGAGATGAGTGCAATTGTGCGGTAGTTTGAGCATTCTTTGGCACTGCCGTTCTTTGGTATTGGAATGAAAACTGATCTTTTCCAGCCCCATGGCCACTGATGAGTTTTCCAAATTTGCTGGCATACTGAGTGCAGCACTTTCACAGCATCATCTTTTAGTATCTGAAGTAGCTCAACTGGAATTCCATCATCTCCGCTAGCTTTGTTCGTAGTGATGCTTCCTAAGGTCCACTTGACTTCACATTCCAGAATATCTGACTCTAAGTGAGTGATCACACCTTCCTGATTATCTGGGTCCTGAAGATCTTTTTTGTATATTCTTGCCACCTCTTCTTAATATCTTCTGCTTCTATTAGGTCCATACCATCTCTGTCCTTTATTGAGCCCATCATTGCATGAAATGTTCCCTTGGTATTTCTAATTTTTTTGAAGAGATCTCTAGTTTTTCCCATTCTATTGTTTTCCTCTATTTATTTGCACTGATCACTGAGGAAGGCTTTCTTATCTCTCCTTGCTATACTCTGGAACTCTGCATTCAAATGGGTATATCTTTCCTTTCCTCCTTTGCTTTTCGCTTCTCTTCCTTTCACAGCTATTTGTAAGGCCTCCTCAGACCTACACAAAAGACCTACACCTACATACAGTCTGCTTTAGGTTTTTTTAATGCATTGTTAAGTACAGAACTGAGATAACAACCATTTAATGTTACTATAACCCTGACACTTGGTTGTATTAAAAAGTAACAGTGCAAGAACTGGTCATATTGGTCCATTTTAACTTGTCAGCAACAAATGCAATTTAAAATTGTTATCCAAATAATGTCCAATTGAAATTTTTTGATGTGGTTCAAATCTATTTCACTGCATAAGAGCAAATCAAAGCATTCCAATTGTTTTCTGTTTAAAATATCTGTTTATATCAAGCTAACAAAAGATCTTGATTGGAATAATGAGGATTATCAAATTCAATTTATGGTTTCAGGAACTATAGAATTTCTTATGTTCATCACTTTTAACACATGATTGAAGGCCTGATTTCTTTTAAAGCTACTTTCCTCTTTTTTCCCTTCTTTGTCCACTACTATATTACCTGAAACTATGTTTTCTAAAAGTTTCTCTTTAAAGGATTCTCCAACATGTTTGAAATCTGAGGATGAAAATTTTAAGTAGCAAAGGAAAATAACTTACACATAGTTTAGGAAAAGAACGATGGATTTCAAAAAGAAGACACACACAGTATGTTTTATTTGTGATTTGATACAAACTCTCAGTCAACAATTTTCATTACTTGCTTTCTGACTCAAATATTCCAAATGTTATTTCTAAAAATATTCGATTTATAACATATCCTTTCATCCACCTATGCTTGCAAAAAGCTCACAATATAGTTGAGGTAAAAACTACTGAACATAAAATTGTTGCCTATGAGGACTTCTGGTCAAATATTTTCAGGTTCACATCCTTACATCCATTCTACTATTAGAGAAATATATCAAAATATATTATTAGAAACAAAAATATAAATAGATTTTAATCATTTTTGAAAGCAGCCTTAAAGTAAAACAAGTAAGAAAAAACAGAAATACAGTAACAAATATGGATGCATACTCCTAATAAAGGATACACAAAACTACATAAAAATTTCTAAAGTAAGGAGGTGACAAAGCCTATGCAATTCAAATTACTAATCAAAGAAGCTTGCATCATATTACTACATAGAAATTTGAGAAAAGCAGCATTAATGAGAATAATGAGAAACTATAAGAAATAAAACAATAAACAGAGAGAACAAACTTAGATCATACATGTTGTGTGTTCTGATAAGCATTAAAAATGGGTACTGGATTATTGAGACAGTTCAGTTTTCAATGAACTGATAGTCTATGAAAGAGACCCACATGTTGACAGGCAATTTTAAAGGCAGTATAAGTGTTCTATAGAACTCTGGGAGAGCATAGTGTGACCCCCAACAGTCTGGTGTGAAGGGTCAAAGAAGTTTCCTAAAGTCAGTGTATTTTAAGTAGAGGAAAATAAAATAGTTGAATTTAAAGAAAAGGAGACTAGGCCATGGAGAAATGCAGAGGGAACAAGCTGGCTAAAGCCTTGGAGAGATGGGAACGCAAGCAAGAAGCACTTGGGCACTGAAAGCGCAGCTCGAGCATCTCTTACAAATGGTGAAGACTGGGAGGAGAGGAGGGACAAGTAATCCAAAAGAGAGACTGAAGAGACAAATAATCCAGTTATGCTGCATTTGAGCTTTTTTTCTGAGAAAATAAAAAAGAATTGAATATATTTACACAAGAGGGACAAGTCTTAATACGGTGTATAAAGAGTTCTCTGGTTACACAGCGTAGTACAGGAACTAGAGACCAGAAGAAAGAAGCAGAGTTATATAAAAACCACGTTAGACATTAACACGATCTAAAGTATGAATTAACCTTTTAACTCTGGCTTTGCCATTTGAAAATGAAGTTCAGAAAAACACAAATTTCAGTCTCTCATGGAAACAAAATGTTCACATTCATAATTTCAAGTGTTTCAAGTTTTCATCAATTGCATTGCATAATGACGTAGCTGTGTCTAAGAACACACTTTCTCATTTACAGAGATGCTTGCCACGTTACTTCCTGATAAATCTTGGTGTGTCTATAATATCTTGGTAGGTTCTCCATCTCCTCGATTTGTTAGCACCTGAAAATATAGGAAACATGCATTTACAAAGCATATTAGTCAATCACAGTATAAATCATAAAGGGAGTAGGATAAGATATTTATAACATTAAAAATTCATCGCTTCATGCAAATACTAGCACAATAAAGTGCCTAGGAAAAACTCTGCTGATAAGTTCTGTACAATGTAAATTATGTATGCATATATGTGTACATATATATGAATAACAATATAATGCTCTGGAATTCCATGATTCATATATTTATGGGGTAAGATTTATTGAATGAATGTCAGTGTACATTATTATGAAAACAGCATAACTAAGAAAAGACACTCATAAACATGACAGTACTCTAGAATAAAGCCAAATCAATACTGACATTGAGATCAAGATATATTAATAATGAAGAAGTCAAGACAGCAAAATAAATAATTCAGAGAACACTAAGATCATTTTTGTACCAGTTCCCAATTTTTAAAAAAAATACATTTAATTGCTACTTAGCAACCAGTACACTTTGACACATAATCTTACAAATTATCTTAGGAAGTACAGGCCAAGTCATTCTAGAAGATATATTCTAAATAAAGGTAAAATAAAATTATATAGAAAGCAATATCTCACATAAATCTGCTTTTCTTCATTTTCACTTTCATTACCCTAATAGAAGCTGAAGTTGAATGGTTCTCTGAAGATCTACAAGACCTTCGAGAACTAACACTAAAAAACTAACCAACTAACTAAAAATATGACTGGAAAAAAAAAAAAAGTTGTCCTTTTCATCATAGGGAACTGGAATACAAAAATAGGAAGCCAAGAGATACCTGAGATAACAGGCAAGTTTGGCCTTGGAGTACAAACGAAGCATGACAAAGGCTAATAGCATTTTGCCAAAAGAATGCACTAGTCATAGCAAACAACCTCTTCCAACAACACAAGAGACGACTCTATACATGAACATCACCAGATAATCAGTACTGAAATCAGATTGATTATACTCTTTGTAGCTGAAGATAAAGAAGCTCCATACAGTCAGCAAAAACAAGACTGGGAGCTGGCTGCGGCTCAGATCGTGAACTCATTGCAAAACTCATTAGACTTAAATTGAAGAACACAGGGAAAACCACAGGCCATACAAGTATGACCTAAATCAAAATCCCATTGAGTATACAGTGGAAGCAACAAATAGATTCAAGGGATTAGATCTGATAGAGTGCCTGAAGAACTATGGATAGAGGTTCATAACACTGCACGGGAGGCAGTGATCAAAACCATCCCCAAGAAAAAGAAAGGCAAAAAGACAAAATGGTTGTCTGAGGAGGCCTTACAAATAGCTGAGAAAAAAAAAAAGAGAAGCAAAAGGTAAAGGAGAAAAGGAAAGACCTATCTATCTGAATCCAGTGTTCCAGAGAATAGCAAGGAGAGAGAAGAAAGCCTTCCTACGTGATTGAAACAAAGAAACAGGGGAAAACAATAGAATGGGAAAGACTAGAGATCTCTTTAAGAAAATTGGAGATACCAAGGGAACACTTCATGCAAAGAGGAGCACAATAAAGGGCAGAAACAGTATGGGCCTAACAATTAAGAAGAGGTGACAAAAATACACACAAGAACTATATAAAAAAGATCTTAATGACCGGATATCCATGATGGTGTGATCACTCACCTAGAGCCAGACATGCTAGAGTGTGAAATCAAGTGCGCCTTAGGAAGCATCACTACAAACAAAGCTAGTGGAAGTGATGGAATTCCAGCTGAGCAAATTCAAACCCTAAAAGATGATACTGTGAAAGTGCTGCACTCAATATGCCAACAAATTTGGAAAACTCCGCAGTGGCCACAGGACTGGAAAAGGTCCATCTTCATTCCAATCCCAAAGAAAGGCAATGCCAAAGAATGCTCAAACTACCGCACAATTGCACTCATCTCACATGCTAGTAAAGTAATGCTCGAAATCCTTCAAGACAGGCTTCAACAGTATGTGAACTGAGAACTTCCAGACATACAAGCTGGATTTAGAAAAGGAAGAGGAACCAGAGATCAAATCACCAACATTCACAGGATCATAGAAAAAGCTAGAGAATTCCAGAAAAACATCTACTTTCACTTCACGGACTATGCTGAAGCCTTTTATGTAGATTAAAAGAAATTGTGGAAATTCTTAAAGAGATGGGAATATCAGACCACCTGACCTGCCTCCTGAGAAATCTGTATGCAGGTCAATAAGTAACAGTTAGAACTGGACATGGAATAATGGACTAATTCCAAATTGGGAAAGGAATATGTCAAGGCTGTTTGTTGTCACTCTGCTTATTTAATTTATATGCATAGCACATCATGAGAAATGCTGAGCTGGATGAAGCACAAGCTTTAATCAAGATTGCTGGGAGAAACATCAATAACCTCAGATATGCAGATGACACCATTCTTATGGCAGAAAGCAAAGAGGAACTAAAGAGCCTCTTGATGAAGGTGAAAGAGGAGAATGAAAAAGCTGGCTTAAAACTCAACATTCAAAAAATGAAGATCATGGCATCTGGTCCCATCACTTCATGGCAAATAGATGGGGAAACAATGGAAACTGACAGACTAATTTCTTGGGCTCTAAAATCACTGCAGATCGTGACTGCAGCCATGAAAATAAAAGACGCTTGCTCCTTGGAAGAAAAGAAATGACAAACCTAGACAGGGTATTAAAAAGCAGAGACATCACTTTCCTGACAAAGGTCGGTAGAGTCAAAGCTATGGTTTTTCCAGTAGTCGTGTATGGATGTGAGAGCTGGACAATAAAAAAGGCTGAGGTCCAAAGAAATGATGCTTTTGAATAGTGGTGCTGGAGAAGACTCTTGAGAGTCCCTTGGACATCAAAGTAATCAAACTAGACAATACTAAACGAAATCAGTCCTGAATACTCACTGCAAGGAGTGATGCTGAAGCTGAAGCTCCAATAGGTTGGACACCTGATGCAAAGAGCTGACTCACTGGAAAAGATCCTGATGCTGGGAAAAATTGAAGCCAGGAGCAGACAGAAGATGAGATGGTTGGATGGCATCATCGACTCAATGGACGTGAGTTTGAGCAATCTCTGGGAGATGACGAACAACAGAGAAGCCTGGCATGTTGCAGTTCAAGGGGTCACAAAGAGTCACATACGACTGAGTGACTGAACATCCACCCTAACAGAGGCCACCGTCTTCCCTCACACAGATACCTCAAACTTTTTCTCAATTAAATATTTCCACCACCATCCTAAAGATAAAATCCAAACTGCTAAAAACAATTTGTAAAGCCCTTCATAACACCGTATATCCTTTACAAAGTCTCCATTTCATTTTTGCTTTTTCCTTTGTACCAGTACTGCTTTATTGGAGTATAACTGATACACAATAAAGCGCATATATTGGAGGTGAACAATTTGATCAGTTCCGAGATATGTATACTAGCTTAAAATCATAACCATACTAAATACAATGAAGACATCTTCATTCCCCAAATTTTCCTTGTCCCTCTCCCTATCACCTTACCTCATGAAATATGATGCAGTTATCGATCTGTTTTCTGTTGATAGAGATGAGTTTGCAGTGCTTAGACTTTTAATAAATGGAATCATATAATAATTACTATTTTTATCCTGCTTCTTTCACTTAACCTAAATAATTTTGAGATTCAGCTATGTGGTTAATCTATCAGTTTATTTTTACTGCTGAGTACTAATGTATGGAAGTACCATAATATGTATATGCATTCACCTGTTTATGTATATTTAGACTGTTCTCCATTTTAGCTATTATGAATAAAGCTTCTATAAATATTTGTTTGAAAGGCTTTGTGCAGATGCACATTTTTATTTTTGTTTAGTAAATAACTAGGAGTGGAATAGCTGTGTTCTATGGTAGATGCATATTTAACACTTTAAGAAAGCGTCAAGTTGTTTTCCAAAATTGCTGGACCATTTTACAGTTCAATCAATTATTACTTCAGTTGCTCCCCATATGTTTCCCAGGCACTTCAGCCAGAAAACACAGAAAAGGTCAAGTATACAGTAAAGGTGTTTTTTTTTTCCAAAACTCAGCTGAAACTAGATTTTAATATTCAAACATGATAAAAATGAATATATTTTTACTTAAATATTAGCAGATTAGCTAATTAGCTAATTAGCAGATTAGCAGTTATTCAACATTTCAATTACATTTAAAATAAATCAATTCCAAATAAAATCTCAGCAAATGCAGCTTCACTCAGATTATATTTGAGTTTCACACACTTAGGCAGTTCAATTTTTTTTTCTTATCCTGGCCGCAAGCCCTTGGAGGCACAGCAGACGTCTCTCAGTCATTTTCATACTAAAAAGAGGGTTCATAGATATTTAGTTGTTATCCTTTTAACAGTCAGACACCCTTCAGGATCATTCCCCTGAAATTTTCATCCCAGTATTGCTACCCTATTATTCAGATGCTTTGCTGAATATGGTGCTTCTCTACTGTAACACAATCTCCTTAAGCTACACTCCAGGAAGCTAGGTACAGACTCCTTTACGTACTAAGATACCCCCAAATATAGGAGCTCCTGTCACCATCTCACTGGAATAAATCTGACAAAACATTGCAAGGATAACCTTATTGCCCTTCTTTTCCTATACACTGTCCTCCTTCCAGCTCGTTGACGTTAGCACTAGTTCATCTGGTATAATTTAAATATTTTTGTTTTTCTTCATTTCTGTAAGTTTCTTCCCTACACGGTGGTAATTTAATATCATCACTCAAAAAAGACCCCCGACTCAGGTGACTTCTTTACACACTAAAGGAAAGACTGAAAATAAAAATTCATTATTAAAATTTCAAAATAGTATTCCTCTGCAGTTCTAGAGATGGCAAATACTTTGGTTTGTGCAAGGATACATATACTTCTACAGGATTTCTAGACCCAGTTATCTACTGTAAATTATTTTTCCAGGATGGACAATAAGTATATGTGTAGCTAATTTCCAGACGGGTCTGCCTTACTTGCATACCTACCCCAAAGGCCAAGCCTCCATCCTGTGGAAAGAACTTGGTGGAATCTGAGCGATGACGAGTAAGCAAATGCCTTTCCTTAAACCAAAGCTTTCATGACCTGGCGCCCTGGCTAAAATCTCCTGCTGTGTGCTTCTCCTCCCCACGCCTCTGTTTATGTTTGGAAAAGGCAGTGGTACCTTGGCTCTACTGAGACTACAAAAGCCCCCCTTTCTCCTATTTCCCAAGTTCTCCATAGCTTAGCTGAATGTCCACATTACTCACAGGAATTTATTCACTGTGAAATTTTTGGTTTTATTACAAACAAAACTGAAAGAAGGAAGCGCCCACCCCCTCTAGCAGTTACCTGAATCCTTCTCAGGGTAAGCAGTATTCTTCCTGGTCTAGCTGTGGAGTCAGGTCTCTGCTAATATACCAGTCTGTTCTGTCATGGCCCAGGGGACCTGTGCTTGATGTGTTCTCAGGTCTCAGAGAAAGTGTTCAGTTATTGGAAGCAGAGTTGAGATGAATTGCCTCAGCCATTCTAAAACATGTGCTCGCTATCCATACCTTCCTCTTATCGCCTTGTATCTGCCCTCTCAAATTCACTCTTATAATTGTCCAGGAGTATTTCAAAGATCAATAATGATTTCTAAGACTTCATCTTATCTGTGCACAACACTTTTTTCACAGGGTGACAGCTATTGCTTGAAGATAACCTGACTTTGTAACTCTGATCTATTCTGACCCTGGTATAGATATACACCTCGTGTCCATTCTTAGAATTTTGGACACAGGTCACATATAACAGGTGTATACTTCATACTGTCTTCATAATGTAGCTATTAAACAAACCACAGTACAAACAAATCTAAATTTATTTTCCCGAAAACTCAATTTCTAACTCTTAAATACATGTGCATTCAGCCTGAGAGCACCACAGTAATAGCCTAGCTATTTTAAAGCACATTCAAGTCAAATACACTTACAAATACATTTTGGGATTAAACTAATAAGATGATTGGTGTATGTATGTGTTTATGCGTGTGTGTGTGTGTGTGTGTGTGCGCGCTCACTCGTGTCCAACTCTTTGTGACTCCATGGGCTGTAGCCCACCAGGCTTCTCTGTCCATGGAATTCTCCAGAGAAGAATACTGGAGTGGCTTGCCATGCCCTCCTCCAGGGGATCTTCCTGACCCAGGGGTCAAACCCACATCTCATGTGTCTCCTGCATTGGCAGGCAGTGGCTTTATCACTAGCATCACCTGGGAAGGCCTAATAAGATGATAATAAATTTTAATTATAATTATTCAGGAATCTTCTGTTTTTAGTTATGTCATTGATGGATGAATTACAGAAAACTCATATATGAGTAGTTCCACTATATCATGTAGCATTTATTACTTTCAGGGGGTAGGTATTATCTGTGTTACCGAGATAGAAAACTTAAAACTTAGCGAAGTCAACTATGTTTTCTACAGTTACCCACTGAATCAGAGGGTAGAATCTAGAGGTCTGTCAACTGCACACAAAGCTCCTTTTTTTTTACTGTCAGGTTCTAGTCATTTTTATTTAGATGAGATACACATGGGCCTGCTCCTTTGGAAATTAGGAGGATTTAAAATCTATGGTTCAGAAAATTGAAATTCTAGAGTCTTGAGCAAGATATGCTAACCATCCCGTGCTCTAATTCCTGTTTCAGAAGATAAGCTGGCAGAAAAACATAATATTTAAATGACCTTCCAACTGGACACTCCAAGATTTTATCCACTTGAGCAAAAGGAGAATATTAGCAAGTGACAGTGATGTGGGAAGACATTTTATTCTTCATATTTTCATCAAACAGCATATTCAAACTAGGTTGTGAGGAAGAAGAACATAAATGAAAGGATATTAAAAAGATTTTTAAAAATGATTGCTAAATTGTATGTACACTGTCATATAGTTTAAATGTGTGAATAGAGGGGAAATGTGCGAGTTAAATGAAAAAGAGTCAGAAAGAAACAGGTTTCTATTTTGTTTCAAAAACCAGGAAAGGAGACAGTCACATGAGGGCTACTGTTTGCAGGGTGAAATTTCCATTTTTTTTCTTAACTGGGGGTGAGGAAAGGCATAGAGCAGAAAATACAAAACTCTAATTTTGGGAAGGAGAGAAAGTCAGAGAAAAAAATGTAGGAAAATACCAGCAATGGAAATCAGAATGAAAAAATCATCAGTCAGATATCAGGAAGCATAGGAAAAGCAGCAAAGTTTTATGGGCTATGATCCTGGTATTTTAACAACATGTGGGAGTCAATAGTTTGCATAAACTATATACCATGAAGTAAGGAAGACATTAAAAAGCAGAGACATTACTTTGCCAACATAGGTCCATCTAGTCAAAGCTATGGTTTTTCCAGTAGTTGTGTACGGATATGAGAGTTGGACAATAAAGAAAGCTGAGCATCGAAGAACAGATGTTTTTGAACTGTGGTGTTGACAAAGACTCTTGAGAGTCCCTTGGACTGCAAGGAGATCAAACCAGTCAACCCTAAAGGATCAGTCCTGAATATTCATTGGAAGGACTGATGCTGAAACGGAAACTCCAATACTTTGGTCACCTGATGTGAAGAACTGACTCATTGGAAAAGACCCTGATGCTGGGAAAGATTGAAGACGGGAGGAGAAGGGGATGACAGAGGATGAGATGGTTGGATGGCATCACCGATGCGATGGACATGAGTTTGAGCAAGCTCCGAGAGTTGGTGATGGACAGGGAAGCCTGGTGTGCTGCAGTCTATGGGGTCGCAGAGTCGGACACGACTGAGCAACTGAACTGAACTGAAGGAAGACTTAGAGGTCATAGACAATTTTTGGAAGTGAGAAATTTAACAATGGGGGATTTCTTAAGTGCAGAGGTGAATGGTCATGTGAAATGCTGTACACAATGTGGTTCTACATTTTAAACTAAGAACTCATTTCTTAGAGCTGCTTGTTTATTGCATGCTAAGAGAAAGTCAAAGGAAAGGAAACCTTCAAAAGTGCTCTGTATAGCACTTTCATGTATAAAAAAATCACTTTTATGATTATGTATAAAATATAGTTAACTAAAGTTCTTATTGCTTCTTGATTTCTTTTTTTCAAAGGCATGATAGAAAATGGAAAAGAGAATTGCAAAAGGAAGAGTACAGAACTATTTTCTCAATGAAAAATAAAATATCCAAGATACTGAAATGAAGAATTTCTTGGTCTTCCCATAAGCATTCAGCATTCATCAATGAAGACTTACCATAAAATCCCAAAGCACACAATACTTACAATGCCAAAATATTTTATTTATTTTTTAAAAATATGTGATGCAAAGATTCTCTGATTTTGTTTCCCAAACTCCCATGACTGCAGTCCCTGAAAATAAGGTCAATAGAAGAGAGTAATGTTATCTGTGCCTAAGAAAACCCTTTGTGGGTACTATGGCACTATTCCAGATTTCAAGTTTTTCCCTATATGCATGAAAAATGTACAGGTGTGTGTGTATGCATACACCAAGTAGTTTTATTTTTACTGAATATGAAAATGTATATGTTCAGAGATTCATAAAATAGAAATATAAAGCTTCAATTTTCAAAGGTCTCCCTCAAATGGATTAAAATATAAAAACATATTTTGGACTTCAAACTGTTAATAACACTCAAATGAACTTGATTACATTTTCTATTTGAACTATATATCCTTAACAAAGGCAACTGGTCTCATTTCAGTTCAGTCACTCAGTCCTATCTGACTCTTTGCAACCCTGTGGATGGAAGCATGCCAGACTTCGCTGTCCATTACCGACTCCTAGGGGTTTGCTCAAACTCATGTCCATTGACGTGGTGATGTCATCCAACCATCTCATCCTCTGTCATCCCCTTCACCTCCTGCCTTCAATCTTTTCCAGCATCAGGGTCTTTTCCAGTGAGTCAGTTATTCGCATCAGGTGCCCCAAATATTGGAGTTTCAGTTTCAGCACCAATCCTTCCAATGAATATTCAGGACTGATTTCCTTTAGGATTGACTAGTTTTATCCCCTTGCAGTCCAAGAGTCTTCTTCAACACAGTTCAAAAGCATCTATTCTTTGGCATTCAGCTTTCTTTATTGTCCAACTCTCACATCCATACACGACTGCTGGAAAACCCATAGCTTTGACTAGATGGACCTTTGCTGACACAGTAATGTCTCTGCTTTTTAATATGCTGTCTAGGATGGTCAAAGCTTTTCTTCCAAGGAGCAAGTGTGCTTTAATTTTGTGGCTGCAATCACCATCTGCAGTGATTTTGAAGCCCAAGAAAATAAAGTCTGTCACTGTTTCCATTGTTTTCCCATCTATTTGCCATGAAGTGATGGGACTGGATGCAATGATCATGTTTTCTGAATGCTGAGTTTTAAACCAACTTTTCCACTCTCTCCATTCACCTTCATCAAGAGGCTCTTTAGTTCTTCTTTGCTTTCTTCCATAAGGGTGGTGTCATCTGTGTATCTGAAGGTATTAATATTTCTCCTGGAAATCTTTATTCCAGCTTGTGCTTCCTTCACCCATCCCAGCATTTCACATGATGTACTCTGCATATAAGTTAAATAAGCAAAGTGACAGTATACAGCCTTGATGCACTCCTTTCCTGATTTGGAATCAGTCCTTTGTTCCATGTCCAGTTCTGTTGCTTCTTGACCTGCATAAACACTTCTCAGGAGGCAGGTATTCCCATCTCTTGAAGAATTTTCCACAGTTTGTTGTAATCCACAGAGTCAAAGGCTTTGACATAATTAATAAAGCAGAAATTAGATGTTTTTCTGGAACTCTCTTGCGTTTTCAATGATCAAGCAGATGTTGACAATTTGATCTCTGGTTCCTCTGCCTTTTCTAAATCCAGCTGAAATATCTGAAAGTTCATGGTTCATATACTTTTGAAGCCTGGCTTGGAGAACTTTGAGCATTACGTTGCTAACATGTGAGATGGGTGCAATTGTGCAGTAGTTTGAACATTCATTGGCATTGCCTTTCTTTGGGATTGGAATGAAAACTAACCTTTTCCAGTCCTGTGGGCACTGCTGAGTTTCACAAATTTACTGGTATACTGACTATTACCCTAGCTGTTTCTCATTCTGTGAGATTGATTTGGTGCTTCAGTGCTGTCCTATGGAGGATTCTGTATGTTGCAAATAGTCTACAACTGTGCTGTCTACTGTGGGAGTCTTTAGTCTGATGATTATTAAGCTACTGAGCACAGGAAATGTGGCTAGCATGACCAAGGAACTGAACTTTTCATTTTAATAAGCATTAATATATTTAATATATGAGAAGCGCTGGGCTGGAAGAAGCACAAGCTGGAATCAAGGTAGCCGGGAGAAATATCAATAACCTCAGATATGCAGATGACACCACCCTTATGGCAGAAAGTGAAGAGGAACTAAAAAGCCTCTTGATGAAAGTGAAAGAGGAGAGTGAAAAAGTTGGCTTAAAGCTCAACTTCAGAAAACTAAGATCATGGCATCCGGTCCCATCGCCTCATGGGAAATAGATGGGGAAACAGTGGAAACAGTGAGAGACTTTATTTTTGGGGGGCTCCAAAATCACTGCAGATGGTGATTGCAGCCATGAAATTAAAAGACGCTTGCTCCTTGGAAGGAAAGTTACGACCAACCTGGATAGCAAATTTAAAAGCAAAGACATTACTTTGCTGACAGAGGTCCGTCTAGTCAAGGCTATGGTTTTTCCAGTGGTCATGTATGGATATGAGAGTTGGACTGTGAAGAAAGCTGAGCACCGAAGAACTGATGCTTTTGAACTGTGGTGTTAGAGAAGACTCTTGAGAGTCCCTTGGACTGCAAGGAGATCCAACCAGTCCATCCTAAAGGAGGTCAGTCCTGGGTGTTCATTGGAAGGACTGATGCTGAAACTGAAACTCCAATACTTTGGCCACCTCATGCAAGAGTTGACTCATTGGAAAAGACCCTAATGCTGGGAAGGATTGTGGGCAGAAGGAGAAGGGGACAACAGAGGATGAGATGACTGGATGGCATCACTGACTCGATGGACATGGGTTTGGGTAAACTCTGGGAGTTGGTGATGGACAGGGAGGCCTGGCGTGCTGTGATTCATGGGGTCGCAAAGAGTCAGACATGACTGAGTGACTGAATTGAACTGAATATATTTACGTTTAAATAGCACATTTTAATTGGTTAATGTGGAAATGATTTTGGCAGCCCTCTTTTCCTAACTTGTCATTTCCTACTCTGCTTTGAAACCTGCATAGTTTCATTTCTTTCATGCTTTCAATCTCTTCATTTCATCCTCTATACCAGCACTCAAACATACACTGGCCCAGAAGCAAATCTTTGAATAATTATAATCATTGATTATCAACAGAAAATTTGTCAAGTAATTGATCTTTGCTCCAGCTTCAAATCACTTAGAATGTCATTATAGATGTCCTATAATAGTGTAAGAGGGGTGTTCAACCAAAACAAAATTGTGCATGGAGGACATGTTATAAATTCAGAAATCCTGAGACTATCAGACAACCATGTGCATGTCAGAATTCCCGTAAAGAGAGCAGAGTGGGAGGAACTGAGACATCCACCACAATGAAATACTTGAGTACTTTGATTTTTCCTTGCATTCCGGTTCTGTCTTTTTAAGTCTAAGTAGGTTCATAATACTTATAATATTATATATCACATTTTAGAAGATCATAACAGAAATAACTTTCAGGTATTGTCATCATATAAACACAAACATGTATTCCATCTAAAAGTCAGCTTTCTGGTCAATAGCAGCACAATGTGAAACTACAATTCAAGCTCATTAAGTTTTTAGCTTGATGTTTCCAATGATAATCAAGTCATCTAGGAAACACATTATAAAATAACTCAGTGACATATTGTAGACGAATAAATTGAAATTAGTTTCCAATATCCACAATGATGGTGATAAGAAGAAGAATAGAAAACTGGTAAAAACAGTATGATACTAATCTATTCAGAAAGTAGTTTAAAAATATTTTTAACCTAAAATTTTATATTTTCTCACATTTGGAAATTGTTTGATAAAGGTGATAAGGCAATTCCAACATTATTGACTGTTGCCCTCTTGTTCATCTCTTTCAACAATCTGTATGACTTAAAGAGACAGTCTCAATGTTAACAGTAATTATTGCCCCAAATATTATGCTTTTGACTCTTCTCACAAGTTACTGATGATACCAGTTCACACTGTTAATATTGCTTTGAGTTTACCATTTTGTAAAATACACAAAGAGCACCAAAATAGAAGCTACTTCTGTTTACTGAATAAATGGATATAGTTACATACTTACAGGAGTAGCTTAAATACTCCAACTCTATATTCTTTCAAACATTCTTCTGAAAATATGACAGTGCAGAAATAATCTTTATATAAAGATTAGACTATGATATAAAATATACATTCTATTCCATCATCTATCATAATATAATTCAAAATTTCCCAATTTTTCCTATATAATTTCTTGGTCACAAAGCAATTATTTCTATTATAGGAGAAGCTTCCAGTAACTTTAACAAATTGCAGCATAAGATTTGTAGGAATCATAGGAATTATAAAATTCTCAAATGAATCAAGAATCTGAGTGAGACTTTTTATTTCCTGAGAAGAGATGACTTTTTCACAGCTACAATGAGAAGCTTTTAGATAAAATGAGAAGACATTTTAGCAGCAGGATTCCATGCTTTTGTGGCAGTTAATATATAGTCAGTGTTGTGGTGACCCAATATTCAAAGAAATTTATTAAGGAAATGTTTGTGCTTCTCCTTTGTTCTACAAAGTGAAAAGGAAGAAGAAGGGTAGTGAGGAAAAGAAAATGTAAGATAAACCAGAAGATACTTTCCAAACAAAAAAAGGCATGTTTTTAGACAGCAGAATAGTGTACTGTGATAATGCTACAAGTTCTTATATTCATTATGCGAGTATGTGAGAAATACAGACTTATTACCAAAGACATTATTCCTCTCTCTCCTATCTAACATGAACAATTTATTCAACTACACAATTAAGAGCATAAATTTCTAGAAGTGCTGACATTTTTTGGATGGAGATCTCAATAAAAAACAAATGTTGTTTTCAATAACTACATATCTAAGGAGAAGAATTCTGCTATTATAACTTGGTAAAGAATATATAAAGTAAAATCTGCTGATAAAAGCTGAAAATTACCTCAAAGTGATGACAGGTGTCTCTATATTTTAATCTCATTATCTTAAGTATTTTTTCTAAATTTATGCATAATTTAAAGTAGAATAAAAGTGTTACAAAATATCTAAAACATAATAATCTGGAAAGAGTTAAACTTGCACTAATCAATGATATTAACAATGTTATTTACTTTTTATTAACACATACTCTGATTCCTCGAATTAGAATGTACAGTTGTACAAAAGTGATGAAAACAAACCCTCACACTTATATAATAATGCTTCCCAATATACAAGATCTTATGTATACATCACCTTTTTTTATCCTCCAAACAGTTATGGGAGGCAAATATTACTCCACTTAAAAGTAGATGCAAATTTAGGGTCAGCCAGTTAGTCTGCAAATAGCCAGTTTCTCTCATTTAAATAACAAAGTCTCAACACTAGTGATTTTTCCATAGTGCTCACATGTATTTTGTTGATATTTTATTGAATATATGGCACAGAAATTCAGTGGGTATAAAATATTTAGAATTTTAAAAAATAATGACAGCATGCAACCATTACAATACTGTATTTCTAATAAAATTTTTTGTTAGAACATTAGATTTAAACACAAGACTGGTCCCCATTGTTAAAGAGACAACATTTTGTTATTGATGAAACTGAGTTAAAATATTCTGAAAACTTTGGCTACTCCCTCTGTTCTTTTGGAATGACATTCTTTCACATTAACTTGAATACAGGACACACCTAACTTCAGAAGTGTGCAAGTGTAATCTTTCATTGCAAGCAAGATTCTTTACCAGCTGAGCCACAAGGGAAGCGAAGCCCTTCTCCAAGAATAGAGTATCTAGAAGAATCAATATTGTCAAAATGGCTATTCTACCCAAAGCAATCTATAGATTCAATGCAATCCCTATCAAGCTACCAACGGTATTTTTCACAGAACTAGAACAAATAATTTCACAATTTGTATGGAAATACAAAAAACCTCGAATAGCCAAAGTAATCTTGAGAAAGAAGAATGGAACTGGAGGAATCAACCTGCCTGACTTCAGACTCTACTACAAAGCCACAGTCATCAAGACAGTATGGTACTGGCACAAAGACAGAAATATAGATCAATGGAACAGAATAGAAAGCCCAGAGATAAATCCACGAACCTATGGACACCTCATCTTTGACAAAGGAGGCAAGGATATACAATGGAAAAAAGACAATCTCTTTAACAAGTGGTGCTGGGAAAACTGGTCAACCACTTGTAAAAGAATGAAACTAGAACACCTTCTAACACCATACACAAAAATAAACTCAAAATGGATTAAAGATCTAAATGTAAGACCAGAAACTATAAAACTCCTAGAGGAGAACATAGGCAAAACACTCTCCGACATAAATCACAGCAAGATCTTCTATGACCCACCTCCCAGAATATTGGAAATAAAAGCAAAAATAAACAAATGGGACCTAATGAAAATTAAAAGCTTTTGCACAACAAAGGAAACTATAAGTAAGGTGAAAAGACAGCCCTCAGATTGGGAGAAAATAATAACAAATGAGGAAACAGACAAAGGATTAATCTCAAAAATATACAAGCAACTCCTGAAGCTCAATTCCAGAAAAATAAACGACCCAATCAAAAAATGGGCCAAAGAACTAAACAGACATTTCTCCAAAGAAGACATACAGATGGCTAACAAACACATGAAAAGATGCTCAACATCACTCATCATCAGAGAAATGCAAATCAAAACCACAATGAGGTACCATTACACGCCAGTCAGGATGGCTGGTATCCAAAAGTCTACAAGCAATAAATGCTGGAGAGGGTGTGGAGAAAAGGGAACCCTCTTACACTGTTGGTGGGAATGCAAACTAGTACAGCCACTATGGAAAACAGTGTGGAGATTTCTTAAAAAACTGGAAATAGAACTGCCATATGACCCAGCAATACCACTTCTAGGCATACACACTGAGGAATCCAGATCTGAAAGAGACACGTGCACCCCAATGTTCATCGCAGCACTGTTTATAATAGCCAGGACATGGAAGCAACCCAGATGCCCATCAGCAGATGAATGGATAAGCAAGCTGTGGTACATATACACCATGGAATATTACTCAGCCGTTAAAAAGAATTCATTTGAATCAGTTCTAATGAGATGGATGAAACTGGAGCCCATTATACAGAGTGAAGTAAGCCAGAAAGATAAAGAACATTACAGTATACTAACACATATATACGGAATTTAGATAGATGGTGGCGATAACCCTATATGCAAAACAGAAAAAGAGACACAGAAGTACAGAACAGACTTTTGAACTCTGGGGGAGAACGTGAGGGTGGGATGTTTTGAAAGAACAGCATGTATACTATCTATGGTGAAACGGACCACCAGCCCAGGTGGGATACATGAGTCAGGTGCTCGGGCCTGGTGCACTGGGAGGACCCTGAGGAGTCGGGTGGGGAGGGAGGTGGGAGGGGGGATCGGGATGGGGAATACGTGTAACTCTATGGCTGATTCATGTCAATGTATGACAAAACCCACTGAAATGTTGTAAAGTGATTGGCCTCCAACTAATAAAATAATATTTAAAAAAATAAATAAATAAATAAATAAATAAATAAATAAACATATTCAGTATCACCCAAGAAAAATAATTTTCTTATCTTTGAATGTTTTTATTACGGTATACATTTCCCCCAAAACAGCTTTAAATAAAATACTTAAATTTGTGATAGTATAGGAACCCCCTCCTTAAAAATGTGCTATGCCTTAGTAAGTTGTAGGTAAACTTGCAAAATACTCTTTCGAACAAGCCAAGTCACATATAATGAAATATCGCCATTTTTAACTCAAAAATACAGTTTAACTTAGTTTCTAAACTGTAAAAATATGGTTTACTTAGACTTTATTGTTAGAAGCAAAGAATCATGTGGCACTGAAAGAAAAAGAAATAAAGACGCTGCACCCCATATGACCACATTAACAACATAGGGTAAAATGTATATCAGCTAGAAGTAAAATCATCTGACCGGAGTAAATTCACACTAAGATGTTCAGGACTGACATCATCTCACCCTGTAAGATTTATTTGTATTCTTACAGGAAGATCATTTCATCATAAACGTACTAAATGGATTGTCCCTCAAATAGGTTTTAAAGTTTTAATTTTTAAGGTAATTTGTGAGAAAAATGTATTGGGGTGTTATGAGTTAAAAACGAGAAATATGTTTCTTCTTATGAATAGAATTTTGACATCAACTACCTTTGGCTCTTCCAAGTTTTTGCGTTTCTCCTTTGTTCGCTTTTGACCACACAGAGAACAACCATTAAGCTTTTCCACATTCCTCAGCATAGTAGTAACTCTCATTCTGGGAAAGATGAGATAAGGCAGAAATATATTTCTAAGTCTAATTGCTTCTAAGTTCCTCAGCTTGTTTTCTGGGTCTACATCTCAGCCAATTGTCACCCAAAGTTTAAAGATTCATATAACTCCATTGAACAGGAATTTCTACTTCTGTTAATAAAGAAAATATGACAAACCTATTTTATAGGAATGGACCACATTAAATATATTAATCATTACTTTCTCGAAATGTGTCTAGAATTCACATAAATAGTCTTTACGCAATATAATGAACATTTATTTCTGTGACAAATGAGTGATTTGAAATGTTAACTACAAAACAAAGCAAAAGCATGACTTTTCCAAAAAATGCCTTCAGGACGCTCAATAGTTCATAGTTAATTAGCATTATTTGATTTAGGAGAGGTCAGAGATCTCACAATTTGATATAGACATTTCCATAAGGGTCTATTAATAAGACCCTCACGTGAAATTACTGGAGGAATCTTCCATGTTATAGAATTATTTTGGCCAAAATATTTTTTAAGAAATAAACATTTTAATGGTAATTTTTGCTTTTTAAAATAAACACCACTGATTTTTTTAAACTATTATTTTATAGCAGTAAGATCCGGTGACATTCAAATATAGTAATTAGAATTGCGTTAGTTATATGATACCACAGTGATAATAAGGTATTTAAAAGTACTTTATTATCTCTTGACTGATCCCAAGGAAGATAAACTATTGTGAATGCAGTTTTATCTTTCCTTAATCGCCATGAAATAAAAGTAATAGGGATTTGGCTAAAAGGTAATGTCAATGTAGATAATCAATTGCTGTTTTAAAAAATCAATTGGTTCTATAAAAATGCAAATTAACTTTTTTTTTATCATTAAACAGCTACTCTCTACTGACTTTTTTTTCTTTTATACCTTTTGTTTCAGTTGCTTGGGATCAGATTATTTGTTAGTGCAGGCCCTTGGCACAACTTCAAAATAAACAAGCATATATGTCAATTAAGTCTGTATTTTAGAAAATGCCTTTGAAATTAAGGCAAGTCTTTCATTCCTTAGGAATTTCCACTAACAGGATTCTCAAAAGTCTTTACTATCTAGCATCATATCTAGAAATGTGGTCAATAATCAGCAATTCTAGTATTCTTACACTATAATTGTGTGTATATGTGCATTTTTAAGTGGCCCTGGCATAATAAGAAAAATGTATCAATATTCAGGAAAATGTTACATTTTAGTATATCAATTGTATAAGCAATAAGACTTGTACTAGTGAAACTAATATGTATATATCACATTATATAAACTACTGGCATATGTAACAATATTAAAAGCATTCTAAGATTATAAACAGAAAACATTTAATATTTTCCAAAACTAAAATCCATCTGATTAGATGTTTACTTTCTTCAAAATGTACCTGAACAAAAGCAAGCTCACCATGTACTATATCTTAACTTATAAAGTCAGTTCCTACTATTAAAAAAAACCTGGGTATATTGTGCCAGTGACTAAAAATGCTTTAAGGAATATCCGTGATCTACAAGAAGTTTTTGGAACATAAACATGTGAATTAGTGGATCAAAATACTACGATCACTAGAGTTGAGAAGGTAAAAAAGTCATGTACAGCTTGTCAGGCAAGGCAATGCTGCATCACCTAAAAGAGAGTTGAGTGAAGCTCTCAGAATTGCAAGTGGAAGGGCTTAACACAGCCTTACGAAGAAGTTTAGGGAAAGGGCTGCAAATCTGTCTTTGGGACTGGACATCATGCTGCTTTTATACCACAGAAGAGCATAGTTCTCACCAGGTCTAGAACGCAGTGCTTAGAGCTCAAGGTTACACTGCAGGCACATAGCGACAGGCATGCCAAAAGGTAGATGACATTTTCTTTTCTCCTTTTTTTTTCTTTTTATTTTTTCCCAATTATTTTTATTAGTTGGAGGCTAATTACTTTACAATATTGTAGTGGTTTTTGCCATACATTGACATGAATCAGCCATGGGTGTACATATGTTCCCCATCCTGAACCCCCCTCCCACCTCCCTCCCCATCCCATCCCTCTGGGTCTTCCCAGTGCACCAGCCCCGAGCACTTGTCTCATGCATCCAATCCGGACTGGCGATCTGTTTCACACCTGATAATATACATGTTTGACTTCTCATTTCTGATGCAAATGCAACTCCATACTCAAGGAAAAGAGGCTGTATATAATAGAAGGCCATGCAAGTATTTGTTTTTGTAATGCACACATGCACAAAGCAGGAGTCTACACTGCTGGGGAAATTTTCAAGTTGATAGTTCTGGGTAACAACCTCTGGATTAAGAAACAGAGTACCTACCCACATCTTGAAAATCAACCCTCATGGCCTTCCATGTCTCCGGCACTTAAAGGTAACTACTATTCTGACTTCTATCATCATAGATAAATTTTGCCTATTCTTGAGCTTCACATAAATGGAATTATAAAATATATACTCTTTTGGAGCCGGCTTATTTTTCACAATAATACACCTCGAAGAATTCTCCATGCTGTTTCATGTAGCCATAGTTCATATTCCTTTGCAAGGTTGCTCAACATGTCTTTGTATAAGACACACCGCAATCACTATATCCATGTTTGCCTATCCATGAGGACATAAAAACACTTTCTGGATTTTCTTCTATAAGTCATATTGTTTTATGCTGCCAAAAACTAGGATAGCTCAAACGTTCATACCAACATCCCATCAACTCCATTCCTGAAAGAATGACAGGTAAAGGTTGTACAGTTCGTGGTGATTTCAAGTTCTCATGGAGTTAGTTACTACATCCTCTTCATCTTTCCTATGCGAGCTTTAGTTTCTCTGACTATGTCTCATCAAGTAATGATGTCAGTTTTTCTGCTTCAGAGAATTTGAGTCCACCACAACATTTACTCCAGTGGGCCAAAATGAGTCTGCCAGCATCACCATCAGAGAATAATTTCACATCTCCAAAACACACTCTACCATCTTGCTGGAATGTCATCCATGCCTAATTTCCTAAGGGGCTCTCTAATTCTTTGAGTTCTAGTATAGTTTTCACTGCATTGTTTCACAATGGTGACAACTTGACTATCTTCACACTATATCTTCAGGAAAGTAAGGATCACCTATGTTTATTTCTTTACTTCTATACTCTTGATGCTATCTAATTTTTGGAAAATAAGCTTTTGCATCAATAAATTTTGAATTAATGAATAAATCAAAAATTTTCTAAAATACTTAAGCATGCTGGTTAGTTAAAATCCAGACAGACAGAATCCTTGCTGGTAGTATAAACTGAAGGGAAATTTGGCAAGATCTGTCCAATGTACCCATATGTGTACAAACAGACATATACAAGCAAGTTCAAGACTGAACTTTTCGTAAAAGGAAACAGGTGGAAACTGCCTACATTTAAAAGGAAGCAGTTCTGATTACATATATGATTATATATCCAAACAACAGAATAATGTACAGTTGCTAAAAAATACCAAAATAGGTGTATCTATACTAGCATGGAATGGAGCACCCCACTCCAGTACTGCCTGGAAAATCCCATGGACGGTGGGCTGCAGTCCATCGGATCGCTACAAGTCGGACACAACTGAGCGACTTCACTCTCACTTTTCCTTTCATGCATCAGAGAAGGAAAGGGCAACCCACTCCAGTGTTCTTGCCTGGAGGATCCCAGGGACGGGGGACACGACTGAAGCGACTCAGCAGCAGCATACTAACATGGAGAAGCTGTCCCTGACATAGTTTCAACTTAAGAAAAAAGACCCAGCAAATTCCTGAAAATAATATATTTTAAAGTCTTACGGATAAGGTTAATATGTTAAATATACTTAGTAAATCTCTAGAAAGCTATACTTTAAAATATTAACAGTGGTTATGTCCATACAACTGGTTAGCATGCTGAGGGAAGATGGATATGGGACCATTTGACTTTTTAAAATGTATGTACCTTTCTATTCCAAGTTTATTTCAATGGGTGTGTTTCACTTTAATATTAAAAAATTCAACAGTGACAGTAATATAAACCTCTCACCCTCTTTCATAAATACTAAAGTAATACATATAATGACCAGCACACACTGCCCAAAACACACAGAGCGGCGTCCTCACGTGCGAGTAAGATCCAGACCCAAGGCGCCCACCCCCAGCAGAGCACTCACGTTCAGAGTAGAGAAGCCAGTGTCTACTGCGGCCCCATGAGGTTCCCGACAGAATCTCTCCTGGATAGCTCTGGTGTCATCAGTCTCACAAACAGCTCCCCAGGGCACTTCTTCTTGTTATTTGTATAGCAGTTTCACAAACCATAGCACACTGTAAGTCTCTGCAAACGGCTGTTGGCTTCCAGAAGTAGGAGCTCAGCTGGCATTTTCTTCTCTTGTCTCCTGGTTCTGTGTTTAACGCAGTATCTAGATTCCCTGGAGGACCATTACAGACCTACTGCCTCTTTCTGAGGAACTTAAAACATGTCATCAGACTCTCAACCCACACCGTGATTCCCCATTATTTTCAGTAGAATTTAGTGTCCAAAAAAGAATACGAATGGTAAAACATTTACTTTTCTAGCAAAAGGGTACTCTCTCCACCCTTTTACCAAATCTATACTAAAAGTAGTAGTTTCCTCCAAAAAGGGAAAAGTCAGAAGTCTAACATGTGGACCACATAAAATAGAAACACTTTTGTTTTTCTTTGCCTTCATTATCTAGAAGATTTACATCCATAAGAAGTTTCAGGAGCAACGCATACAGCAAATACTAAAAGGATGGCAGTGCAATTCAATTTGTAGACACAGAAAAAATTGAAGAACAGGCGCTGAAACTATCGACACATTCATGATTTTAAATTATGCTCTCAAGTGTTTACTAAAGAGCTTAACACTGAATCCATTATTGGTTGGTCAAGAAATAATGTGACAATATATATAATTTATCTTCCAAAACATAAAATCTTGGTGGAAAATGAGATGTTATTAGTAATTACTGTGGGATGACAGGCATAAACGAGGAGTCTCCCAGGGAAAACAGAATATGAGGCCACCCTGTCAGAAGGACAGCATAACCAGTAGATTGATTTTGGCCTTGATGTTAAGTAGACTTGTCTTAATACTTTAATTACAATTCCTCAGTTTTAGAGTAAAATTCTTATCTGGGTCTCAAAGTCCTCTTTTATCAAATTGATTTAGTACAGAGAGCTTGAAAGTGTGGAAACATTAATATACATAAAACACATAGTTCACTGCAGGTATTCAAAATAGTAGTTCTATCCATGTATGAGTAGGTTTGTAAAAAAGAATAAAGCTCTTACTGTCAGCTGACCTCTCTACATTTACAGTCCTTAACTTCAGTATGTTAGATTATCAGACTTTTCAACCACAGTGCTTTTTGCCAGAAGAAAATGGGAGTCAGATAAGCAAAATATTCAAATTAAATGTAAGCCAAGAGTTTATAAAAGGTACAGATAAACTGTTGGGCTTCTCTGGTGGCTCAACAGTAAAGAATCTGCCTCCAATGTGGGAGACCTGGGTTCAGTCCCTGGAGAAGGAAGATTCCCTGGAGAAGGGAATGGCAACCCACTCTAGTATTCTTGCCTGGAGAATTCCATGGACACAGGAGCCTGGAGGGCTACAGTCTATAGGGTCGCAAAGAGTTGGACACAACTGAGCGACTAACGCTTTAATGTTTACAGATAAACTGTTATCTGTATGGAAGAGCTCAGAGAATACCGTGCCCATGAAAATCTCCTGAGGAATCCACTAGAGTAGGCAGGCAGATAACTACAGACACTGCCATAAAGACTCGTGATGAGCATTAAACAAACAGTTACTTGTTTAACTACAATTAGAAGAGATTAGACAGAGAAGGCAGTGGCACCCCACTCCAGTGCTCTTGCCTGGAGAAACCCATGGATGGAGGAGCCTGGTGGGCTGCAGTCCATGGGGTCACTCAGAGTCAGACACGACTGAGCGGCTTCACTTTTCACTTTCACGCGCTAGAGAAGGAAATGGGAACCCACTCCAGTGTGCTTGCCTGGAGAATCCCACGGAGCCTGGTGGGCTGCCGTCTACGGGGTCCCACAGAGTCAGACACGGCTGAAGTGACCTAGCAGCAGCAGAAGAGATTAGAAAGGAGAAAGCATAGCGCGTCATGGCTAGTATGCACACAGAATAGATTAGGTTGGTAGTGACACTAACGATAATGATATTCTGAGACTATTGTGATTACAAGATACAATAAAAGAAAAGAGCATTATTCCAAAGTTATTACAATAACCTTGAGAATGTTGATTCCTGGTTTGCAAGAGAGAAGATGAAAATATAATATAGAAGAGGTTAAGTTTAATTAATTTAATTAGAAGAATCTGCATGAGATCATTAAGTAGTTTATCACATATTATGTGTGTGTGTGTGTTACAGTCTATAGGGTTGCAAAAAGTCAGACATGACTGAAGGGACTTGGCATGCACTTAGTACACATGCATATCTATACCTACCTTCAGCTCTATCCATCAGAGGTCAAAAAGCAAGGACCAGCCAGGTAACATTGGGCATCTCTAGTGCATAGGTTGCAGGCTTAAACTGCTGCTGCTGCTCTTACACAAATAAACAAATCAAGCTTTCTTAGAAAAATATCTCCTTCCAAGTCTAGGTCAGAGAATGCACAAGGTGAGCCTAGAACACCTTATCATATCAAATTGCAAAGAAGTTTTCAAGGCTCAGGTAAGGTCAAAAAGCCACTGGAATCAATCTAAAGAATCTGCTTTTACCCCAAAGATAGGAAACTTAGAACTTCCTTCTTATATTAAATGCAATTAAACCTTCCAAGCCTTCCAAGCATGCATGAATCTAAGACTATATAAAATTATTTTAAGGAAGATGATGAAAGGAAAGTATTTCTTTATCTTGAAACTTGGTAAATAAAAAGAATCAAGCATTTATTTTACCTTTCCTATATAAACTTTATTACTAGATAACCAAATAATAAAGCACTGAATCTGAGTATCTCCATTTTCAGTATCTACTAACTCAGGTGCTTCAAAAGATAGAAAGCGAAAGTTGCTCATTGTGTCTGTTTGCGACCCCATGGACTATACAGTCCATGGAATTCTCCAGGTCAGAATACTGGAGTGGGTAGCCTTTCCCTTCTCCAGGGGATCTTCCCAACCCCAGGATTGAGCCCAAGTCTCCTGCATTGCAGGCAGATTCTTTGCCAGCTGAGCCACAAGAGAAGCCCAAGAATCCTGGAGAGGATAGCCTATCCCTTCTCCAGCAGTTCTTCCCAACCCACAAATCAAACTGGGGTCTCTTGCATTGCAGGCGGATTATTTACCAACTGTGCTACCAGGGAAGCCCAAAATTGTAACAAAAAAGGATGAAGCCATAAAAGAAGTAATAGTGATTTTTAAATGAGCAAGATCAAATTACAGTGTCTAAACTGCAGTCTTGGGTAAAAAAACTGTAAAAAAAAAAAAAAAAAAAAAAAAAGGAAAAAAAAAAAGTGAAGAAGTGATTCAGTATCCAAGTAGTAACTACTTTGGGGGAATTTTAATGAGAATGAAAAAGTTATATTTCTGGTCTATGTGGTGGTTATGAGTCTAATAATCTATAGAATAACACATATCTTGGTGAGGGTTCACATCTTACAATACAGAGAAGGAAAACGCCCACACCTTGCTCCTATTCCCAAAGTTTCTGATTTCACTGATGGGGCAGAGTTAGAGCACTGTATATTTTGTTGACTTTCCACAGATGATTTTAATGTGTAAATACAATTTTGTGCCCTGCTTCTAATGTTGAAAAAAAAAAAGATGAAATATTTGAACTTGGGAAACTTACGATTTAGACAAAATAAAAGTATTTTATGCTTCATTAAGTCACTGAGAAATAGTTACCTACTGGATATGGCAGATGACTGGATAAATTAGACATATCATATAGACAATGGAATATTATTCAGTCATAAAGAGGAATGAAATCTTGACACTATGCAACAACATGAATGGACCTAGAGGGTATTATGCTAAGTGATATAAGTCCAACAAATGCCATATAACTTCACTTATATGTAGAATCTAAAAAAAAGCAAATGAACAAAAACAAAACAGAAGCAGACCACAGATACAGAGATCAAAGGTTTCCAGAGAGGAGGGGGTGGGGGATGAAAAAAATGAGAAAAGAGAATTAAAGAATACAAACTTCCAATTATAAAGTAAGTATAGATATGTAATGCACAGCATTGAGAATATAATCAGTAATATTATATAGTTTCATATGGTGACAGATGGTTAATAGAAAGCCTGGTGATAAATTTTTAATGTATATAAATGCCAAATCACTGTACTGTAACTCTGCAACAAAAATAATATTGCAGGTCAATTATACTTTCATAAAAATGGGAAAAATAATTTTTTTAAATGTGACATAAGAAAGAGACTTATCAAATCATAATTTTCTTAAAGAACAACAATTCTTGTGTCACTGATTCTTTTTAATCAACAATTTAACAACTATTTTGATGTCACTGATTATTTTCAATCAACAATTTACCCTTTAAATTCTTCAGAGTCATCTCTGGTATTTGTACTCCCATGAAGCTAACGCAAAGTCCATTTTGTCTTTTTTATAACTGTCAAATATTTTTATTGAAAAAACACAACTGTATATTTTATACATATTATAATAATTATAATAAGAAATTCATACAATGTGAACTATAAAACTATACTTTTTATAACACTATACGTTTTCATCTACAATTTTATATTCTATGACATAAACTTTTCCTAGACTTCTCCCAACAACCAAGCTTTCACATTTCATCAGTTTCCCAGACTCACTTCATTGTAAATGTTTTGATGGTGGTTTAGTTGCTAAGTTGTGTTCAACTCTTGTGACCCCATGGACTGTAGCCCACCAGGCTCCTCCGTCCATGGGATTTCCCAGGCAAGGATACTGGAGTGGGTTGCCATTTCCTTCTCCAGGGGATCTTCCCAACCCAGGGATCAAACCTGTGTCTTCTGCATTGCAGGCAGTCTCTTCCATAGAAAGTGATGGAAGTGACCCAGGCCCCTTGACACTTTTTTCTCATTGCTCTTGCTCTCCTTTATTGACCTTTCCTTTGTATGTGTAAATTGACTTAGAATTTTCCAGAGGATAGTTTATGAGAGGAAAATTGTTGGCATCCAAATCAAACTAGTTCATGTTATCACAGTTTTTACTAAATATCACAGAGTAAATCCAATGTTCTGCATTTCTGACTGTCAATAACCAAGAATCTTGTTTTTAAACTCATGATGACAGTCCATCATCAGAGGAAGTATGATTTTTAGTTTTCTTAATTGATGTAATAGTTACATTTTTTAGCATGCTAATCATGTTTTCAAGAAGCAGTAGCTATTAAAGATGCTATAAAACCCAGGCATTTCATAGTTATCTAGTCTAACTGAACTACTCTCTGCCACTATACATAATTGAGAGTTGATTTACCTGTCAACACTAAATAAACAATACTGTGACCTAAGAATAAATATTTTAACAATATATTATCTTTTTATTTCAGTTACAACAAAACTATGATCCAAAGCAGCCTACTCTAGCATTAAATGACTTACGTCATTTTGCCATTCCTCTAAATTTATAATTAAGAGTAAAAAAAAAAAAACTCTTCTACATATTTATTTTAGGAGGGCACAAACCAAAGCTAAAAGTAACCCTCAAATGTCCTAGCTAAAGACCTGCTGATATTATAGCAGAATACAAGAACATAAGTAAAAGGCTACCTTAATTATTTTTTCATTCTTAAATTACAGTGAATTGCTGCTATCAGAATGGAGAAGAAAAAAACAGAAGAAAAAGATGGGGTTGTAAATTCCTTGATATTTAACTAGATTCCTCAGTAATATTTAATCTTTAACCTTAATTTTCTTTTTCTAAATCTGATATTAAAATCTAGAGTGGTTTGACCAGAGACACATTCTCTAGACAAGTTACAAAATCTATTAACTGAAACACACTTGTTATTCACAACCATCAGTGAGTGCATCATGGCCTAAGTCGACTGCCAGGAAGTACTAAGCAGACCATTACATTTCAATCCCAGCATCATCTATGATGCATTATAGGTCCATTTTTGATTGGTTGAAGGGCCTCATTAAATGATTGGCCTTGTATTGCATGAGTTCTGTAGTTTACATCAGAATGCAAAGAATATAATCAAAAACACTGACCTTGTCTGTCAAAACCAAATGTACTGTTTCAGAGGAGAAAATTTTCCAGCTGTTGAAAATATTCATTTTCACATGAGCTGATAAAAATCCTAGATAGAGCCCATATTTCCCCCTTTGTGAAGAGACTATGTCAAGTATAATTTGACTTCAACTGATGACTAATAATAAATTTAAACACCTGTTACAGTCCATTCTAGGTATATAATTACTTTAGAAGATATGAAGGGTTTAAGATTCAATTCTTAAAAAGTATTATTTGCCTTTAGTAAATTTGGTCCTTGAGAATCAGAACCTTTGGACACAAATGGAAGTGTATTTTAATTTAATTTTAATTACACATTTGCCCCACTATCCAAAAGTAGAGCAGATCATTCTCATGAAATCTTGAAGCCAAAATGGCATAAAGCAAAAAAGCAATTACCTTTTCTCATGAAAGTAAAAATCCTCTTTGATTTCTTTCAGTTAGTAAAAACAGATACTATTACAGTTTCTTCGTAAAAGCTACATGGGAAAAAGTAAACTTTTAAAAAGAGGATACCTATATTTCTCAAATATATCTCAATAAAATTATGTTCTAGTCAACCAAATAAATTCATAACAATATTTACAAATGGAAATTTTTACAATATCATTATTTCTATCTTTGAAACAAGAATTAAAATCATATGAATGCTATACAGTAAAAAGTGGATTGCTGGTAAGCAATGACTCCATGTATGAAAGAGAAAAGGCATTCATGGTGGGCCTTAGGAGCAGCCAAGAGAACCTCACCCAAAGAAAAGAAACAACCAACACAACAGATAAAGGACCAATGATGTTCACTGCTCCTTGAGAGGAAAATAATAGTTCAATGGGAAAGGAGTACTTCTAAAATCACTAATAATAGAGAAAAATTAATACACATGTAAAATGTTTTCATAAAATTTAATTACTGGAATTTCACACATTATTTTCATTTAAATAATAATTTGAAAATTTTAACAACTACCAAATAATATCCTTATCATAGTGATTTTGGTTCTGCTTGATCAAAGTAAATTCAAAATGAAATTATAATACCTTTATATGTATACCTTATAAACCTAATTGCCCATATAAATCTAATTTTCTCAAAAAATAACATTCATTTGTTGGAACCTTCACAAAATATAAAAACATAATTACTTTACTGGCTATCAAGATAACAGAAGGACACAGAGCTCACTGTCTCCCACAAATATACCAAAAATATATCTAAATGTGGAACAGTTCTCACAAAATACTAACTGAACATGGAAAGATCTCACACAATCAAAGTTGCAAAAACCTGCAACCTAGGATACTCTTCCCAGCAAGATAACAATTTAGAACAGAATAAGAGATAAAGGATGTCTCTGAGAAGCAATTAAAACTAAAAGAATACAGCAATCAATATTAAACCTATCATAAAATAACATTGAAAAATACTTTTAAAAATTGCATCAAAATAAAATACTTAGGAGCATACCTGACAACAGAAGAGAAAGACTTATATGCTGACAAGTATAAAATATTGATAAAAGGAATTTAAGTTGATTCAAAGAACTGGAAAGATACCCCACGCTCTTAAACTGGAAGAATTAATATTGCTAAAATGGCCAAACGACCTGAAGCAATCTACCAATTTAATGTGATCCCTATGAAATTACCACGACATTTTTCAAAGAAGTAGGTTAAATAATTAATCTCAGAATTTATATGGAATCACAAAAGATCCAGAATTGCCAAAGCAATCCTGAGGAAACAGAAAAAAAGTTGGACGCATAACCTTCCCAGACTTCAGGCAAAACCACAGAGCTACAACAACCAAACAGCTTGCTACTGGCACAGAAACGGAATCAATAGAATAGAATAGAGATCTCAGAAATAACCGCACACACCTACAGTCAAGTAATCTTTGACAAAGGAAGCAAGAATATACAATGGAAGATAGTCTCTTTAGCAAGTGGTGTTGTGAAAGCACGCAAATCAGTGAAGCTAGAACACTGCCTCACATCATAGACAAAAATAAATGACTTAAAGACCTAAATATAAGATATGATATCATAAAACTCCTAGAAGAGAATGTAGGCAAAGCATTCCCCCACATAAATCACAGCAACATTTTCTTAAGTCAGTCTCCCCCCAAAAAAGCAAAAATAAACAAATGGCACCTATCACAATTTATAAGCTTTTGCACAGCAAAGCACATAAACAAAATGAAAAGACAAACTACAGACTGGGAGAAAACATTTGCAAAAAATGCCACCTACAAAGGTTTAATGTTTAAGATATGCAAACAGCTCATATAATTCAGTACCAAAAAAAAAAAAATTTTTAAATGGACAGAAGACCCAAATAGACATTTCTACAAAGACATACAGATGGCCAACAGGCACATGAAAAGATGCTCAATTCTATTAATCATTAATTATTAGAGAAATACAAATCAAAGCTACAATAAGGTATCACCTCACACACGTCAGAATCAGTCCAGTTCAGTTGCTCCGTCACATCCAACTCTTTGTGACGCCATGGATTGCAGCACGCCAGGCTTCTCTGTCCATCTTCCCTGTCCAGCTCCCGGAGTTTGCTCAAACTCAAATCCATTGAGTCAGTGATGCCATCCAACCATCTCATCCTCTGTCATCCCCTTCTCCTCCTGCCATCGATCTTTCCCAGTATCAGGGTCTTTTCCAATGAGTCAGTTCTTCGCATCAGGTGGCCAAAGTACTAGAGTTTCAGCTTCAACATCAGTCCTTCCAATGAACACCCAGGACTGATCTCCTTTAGGATGGACTGGTTGGATCTCCTTGTAGTCCAAGGGACTCTCAAGAGTCTTCTCCAACACCACAGTTCAAAAGCATCAATTCTTTTGTGCTCAACTTTCTTTATAGTCCAACTCTCACATCCATACATGACCACTGGAAAAACCACAGCCTTGACTAGATGGACATTTTTTGGCAAAGTAATGTCTCTGCTTTTTAATATGCTGTCTAGGTTGGTCATAGCTTTTCTTAGAAGGAGCAAAAGTCTTTTAATTTCATGGCTGCAGTCACCATCTGCAGTGATTTTGAAGCCCAAAATAAATAAAGTTTCTCACCGTTTCCACTGTTTCCACATCTATTTCCCATGAAGTGATAGGACTGGATGCCATAATCTTCATTTTTTGAATGCTGAGTTTTAAGCCAGCTTTTTTCACTCTCTTCTTTCATTTTCATCAAGAGGCTCTTTAGTTCCTCTTCACTTTGTGCCATAAGAGTGGTTATCATCTGCATATCCAAAGCTATTGATATTTCTCCTGGCAATGTTGATCCCAGCTTCTGCTTCATCCAGCCCAGCATTTTGCATGATGTACTCTGCATATAAGTTAAATAAGCAGGATGACAATATACAGCCTTGACGTACTCGTTTCCCAATTTGGAACTAGTCTGTTAATTATATGAAGTTTATACTTCATATACTGAAACATATACTAAAGTAGACATCAGAATAAATAACATCAGGAAGTTTACAGATAATAAATGCTGGAGTAGGTGTGTAGAAAAGGGGAGCTTCTCCTACACTGTTGATGGGAATGTAAACCTGTGCAGCCACGATGGAAAACAGTAGGAGGGTTCCTTAAAACATAAATAATAGAGTTGGCAATCCCAATCCTGGGCACATATCCTGAGAAAACTCTAATTTGAAGAGATACATACACATACTCCAACGTTCAAAGCATCACTATTTACAATAGCTAAGACATGGAAGCAATCTAAGTGTCCACTGACAGATGAATGGTTAAAGATATGATACATATATCACAAATTTACTTGTACACACATACACACACACATAGGAATATTATCCAGTCATAAAATGAGCAAAATAAGGCAATTTCCAGCAAAATGGATAGACCTGGAGTTTAACATACTAGGCAGAAGAGAAATACAAATATATGACATCACTTATTTGTGGAATATTTAAAAATGATACAAATGAACTTATTTGTATCATTAAGTTCAGACATAGAAAACAGAATCAGAGACATAGAAAACAGTCTTATGGTTACCGAAGGGGTAAGGGGTGAGGGGTAAGTTAGGAGTTTGGGACTAACAGGCACACACGACTATATATAAAACAGATGAAAAACAGGAGCCAATGTATAGCATGGGCAACTATATTTAATATACTGTCATAAGCTATAATGGAAAAGAATCTGAAAATTTTCAGATATATATATATATATATATCTGAATCACTTCCTTGTATGCCTTGAAACTAACACAAACTTGTAAATCAAACATACTTCAATTTTTTAAATTATAAAAAGGAAAAGAATTAATTTGTATTTTATTTGTTGAAAATAGTCATCTTGCAAAAAATCTCTTTATAATTAATGGTCTAGAGGAGACCTATGTATTATCTAGCCCTCAGGTGCAATGACTAACATACCAAATGATGACCTTGACTTATTCACTTCTTTGATTTGCAAAGAGATGTTCCGTGTTGCCTTCCACCCTATACTTAACCACTATTATCAAAATAATTTCATAAGTACCCAAGAAAATCATCTGAGGCCCCACATTTTTATAGAATGTATAAAAGAAATTTGTATAATTTTTACAAAAGTAAATTTGTGTTGTGTGCCTGAAGTCACTGCAAAATATCAAAATATCTATTTATTAATCATATTTTATAAGTTCAACTAATATTTTCATTTATGGCATTTACTATATTAGGGCTGTTTATGATTAAAATGTAATATATAAAAATCAAAACTCATACAATTAAGGTATTTTTAAAACTTCAAAGCACAGATTCTCAAAAAGATAAGAAGCTCTATAAAACAATACTAATATCTGAATTAAAAAATCATCTTCACCACAGAATATTAATTTTTTATCCTGAATTTAGAGACATCCTATAGTCATATGGGTTCCATTAAATATAAAGCAAGTGTTCAGAGATTTGAATATTTAAAATATAAAGTGCAAGAAGTACCTAAACCAAAAAGGCATGGGACTTGAACCTCTTCCTGACCATATTAGAGTTTCCCAGATATGCCAGATATGCCTTCTGAAGCAAAATTCACCCAGAAGTGAACTTTTTCAACTACACAAGCTTTGGATAAAACCTTTTACTAAATTAATAAATTGACCTGCAGTTCTACTGATGAGAAATAATGCCTAGCTTCTGAATGATTATATTATAGGATCAGTTAATTTCTTTCCTGTATGTTTATTAAAACTATGTCCCCTAGGGAGTCTATATTGCCATCTTCCTTGTGCCAAGATTTAAAACAGAGAGGAGAAGGTGGTTAGAAGATTGCTCTGGCGACTGCTGGCATCCCACAACCGCTTCAGCCCATGACCAAGACAGAGCCAAGCAACTTACTTAGGCTCAAAACTTCTGCTTCAGAAACTTGGAGTCAGATCTTTCACCCAATAGGGTAGTGAAGGTCACTGAGATGACAGGAAGACCTTGCACCTGATATCTGGCTCCAGCCTCTCATCCCTAGCCTCATCCCCTATCAAAATGATTGTTGCTAGTACACCCTGAGGAAAGATAAGACACACAAAAAATGGAAAGATATCCCATGCTCTTAGATTGGAAGAATTAACATTGTTAAAATGGCCAGATTACCCAAATTGATGTAATCTCTATCAAATTCAATGTAATCTCTATCAAAATATCCTTATTTTTCTCGGAAGTAGAATAAATAATCCTATGGAATCACAGAAGATCCAGAATTGCCAAAACAATCCTGAGAAAAAAGAAAAAAAGCTGGAGATATCATCTTTTCAGACTTCAGACTGTACTATGAAGCTACAGTAATCAAAATAGCATGTTCTAGGCACAAAAGCAAACGTATAGCTCGATGGAAGGCTTCCCTGCTGGCTCAGGGGTAAAGAGTTCACCTGCTAATCCAGGAGATGTGGGTTCGATCCCTGACCTGAGAAGACTCCACATGCCACGGAGCAACTAAGCCCGTCACCCCAACTACCGAGCCTGTGCTCCAAGCCTGGGAGCGTCTGGTACCGAGCCCCCGTGAGACAAGCACCGAAACACGATTAAACGAGCGCCTGGGCTCCGCAACAAGAAGAGCCACCCAAGGGAGGCCTGCGACCGCGTCTAGAGGCCAGTCCCCACTTGGCGAAACCAGAGAAAGGCCCAAGCAACAACAAACACCCAACACAGACAGAAACAAACTATACACAAGAATTTAAACCACAAAACACTGGAATAGAAGAGACAGCCTACAAATAGACCCACACACCCATGTCTAATCAGTGAAAAACAAGGCAAGAATACACAATGGAGAAAACACAGTCTCTTCAGTAAGTTGCACTGGAAAGAATGAGATTAGAACATTTCCTCACACCACATTCAAAAATAAACTCAAAATGGATTAAAGACCAAAATGTTAAGATCTGAAACCATATAACTCCTACAAGAGAACACATGCAGAACACTCTGTGATATAAACTGGAGCAGTATTTACTGGAATCTATCTCCTAAGGCAAAAGAAATAATGGGATAATAAATAATCTAATCAAACTTAAAAGTTTTGTACCACAAACAATGTGATTTCCATTGACAAAAAAACAACCTACAGAATGAGAAAAAATAATTGCAAATGATATGACCAACATGGGTTAATATTCAAAATGTGCAAAGAGCTCATACAAATCAATACCAAAAAATAAGTAAACGCAAACCACGCAGGAAATGGCAACTCCAGTAATTCTTGCCTGGAGAATTCCATAGACAGTAGCCTGGTGGGCTACAGTTCATAGAGTCACAAAGAGTCAGACATGACTGAGTGAAAATATTATAAACAGCCCAATCACAAAATGATCAAGAGACCTGAACACACATGTTTCCAAAAGGCACACAGATGGCCAAAAGGCACATGAAAAGATGCTCAATATGGGGAATTCTTTTCTATCATTCAGTCAGTTCAGTTTAGTTGCTCGTGTCCAACTCACTGTGACCCCATGGACTGCAACATGCCAGGCCTCCCTGTCCTTCACCAACTCCCAGAGTTCACTCAAACTCATGTCCATCGAGTCGGTGATGCCATCCAACCATCTCATCCTCTGTCGCCCACTTCTCCTCCAACTGTCAATCTTTCCCAGCATCAGGATCTTTGCAAATGAGTCAGTTCTTCACATCAGGTGGCCAAAGTATTGGAGTTTCAGTTTCAACATCAGTCCTTCCAACAAATACTCAGGACTGCTTTCCTTTAGGATGGAGAGGTTGGATCCCCCATGCAGTCCAAGGGACTCTCAAGAGTCTTCTCCAACACAACAGTTCAAAAGCATCAATTCTTCAGTGCTCAGCCTTCTTTACAGTCTAACTCTCACATCCACACATGACCACTGGAAAAACCATAGCCTTGACTAGACTGACCTTTGTTGGCAAAGTAATGTCTCTGCTTTTTAATATACTGTCTAATTTGGTTATAACTTTTCTTCCAAGGAGCAAGCGTCTTTTAATTTCAAGGCTGCAGTCACCATCTTCAGTGATTTTGGAACCCAAAAAAATAGTCTGTCACTGTTTCCCCATCTATTCATCTCTTTGCAATGAAGTGATGGGACCAGACGCCATGATCTTAGTTTTCTGAATGTTGAGTTTTAAGCCAATTTTTTCACTCTCCTCTTTCACTTTCATCAAGAGGCTTTTTAGTTCCTCTCCACTTTCTGTCATAAGGGTGGTGTCATCTGCATATCTGAGGTTATTGATATTTCTCCCGGCAATCTGGATTCCAGCTTATGCTTCACATCCAGCCCAGCGTTTCTCCTGATGTATTCTGCATATAAGTTAAATAAGCAGGGTAACAATATACAGCCTTGATGTACTCCTTTCCCAATTTGGAACCAGTCTGTTGTTCCATGTCCAGTTATAATTGTTGCTTCTTGACCTGCATACATATTTCTCAGCAGGCAGGTCAGGTGGTCTGATATTCCCATCTCTTTCAGAATTTTCCACTATTTGTAGTGATCCACATAGTCAAAGGCATTGGCATAGACAATAAAGTAGAAATAGACATTTTTCTGGAACTCTCTTGATTTTTCGATTATCTAACAGATGTTGGCAATTTGATCTCTGGTTCCTCTGCCTTTTCTAAATTCCGCTTGAACATCTGGAAGTTCATGGTTCATGTATTGCTGAAGCCTGGGTTGGAGAATTTTGAGCATTACTTTACTAGCATGTGAAATGAGTGCATCTGTGTGGTAGTTTGAGCATTCTTTGGCCTTCCCTTTTGTGTGATTGGAATGAAAACTGTATTTTCCAGTCCTGTGGCCACTGCTGAGTTTTCCAAATTTTCTGGCACATTGAGTGCAGCACTTTCACAGCATCATCTTTTAGGATTTGAAATAGCTCACCTGGAATTCCATCACCTCCACTAGCTTTGTTCGTAGTGATGCTTCCTAAGGATGACTTGACTTCACAGTCCAGGATATCTGGCTTAGGTGAGTGATTACCTATATTTTTATTATTAGGGAAATGCAAGTCAAAATCACAAAGAGGTGTCTTCTGACACTGGTCCAAATGGCCAACATCAAAACGTATACAAATAACAAATTCTGGCAAGGGTGTGTGGGAACGACAACCCTTGCACAATGTTTCTAGGAATGGAGACTGGTGCACCTGCTATGGAAATAGTATGGAGGTTCCTAAAGAAACTGACAACAGAACTATCATACGATCTACCAATTCCACTCCTGCGGTATATATCCAGAAAAAACGAAGATACCAATTTCAAAAGGTAAATGCACCCCCATATTCACAGCAGCACTGTTTAAAATAGTCAACCCAAGGTGGAAACTCAAATGTCCATCAGCAGATGAGTGGATAAAGAAGATGTAGCATATGTGTGTGTGTTTATATATTATATATATGTAAATATTAACACAGAAGGATCTAGAGAATATTATGCTCAGTGAAATAAGTTAGAGAAAGATATGATAGCACTTACATATGGAAACTGAAAAACATAGTAAATGAATATATACACAAAACAGAAGCAGACTGACAAATGCTGAGAACAAACCAGTGGTTGCCAGTGGGGGAGCGGGGGAAGCAGTAGGATATGGGAGAGGGATTAAGGCTAAAAACTACTATGTACAAAACAGATAAAACAGCAAAGATGTGCCATAAGGCACAGAGAATAGTAGTCGTTATCTTCTAATTGTTTTTAATGGAATATAAACAGCAAAAATACTTAATCACTAGGCTAGTCATCTAAAACTAATATAATGTGTAAATAAACTAAAATTGGCAGGGGAAATGGTCAGAATTTAATTGAAAAAAGAGTTCACATAGTTCACAAAATAAGATGAATGTCCTTTACTCTTAAAATAGAAAATGTATTTAATTTACTCATAATTTGAACTAAAGTGATACTGAGTATCTGATTCTTATCTCAAAAACTGCAAAAACAGTAACAGTCTGAAAACAGAAGCTGCTGTGTAGCTTTTGGGTAGAAACAAATACTCCTATGTATTGCTAGTGGAAATTCAAAACTGGTACAAAAATTTTAAGCAGAATTTTGCAAAATCCATCAAAATTGCATGTCTACTTATCTTTTAATTCAGCAACTGTACATTTAACAATTTACCCAAATATACATGCACAAGTTCACTCACTGCATCAATGTATACACAAGCACAACAATGGCCATACAGAGGTGAGTGGTTGAATGAAATATAGTAACTATATATTATGAGGAACAATGAAGTTGTGTAAAACAAAAGACAAACAACTTCTATGAACTGATGGGAGTGACTTCAGGTTTAATTATTACATGACAAAAAAAAAGGAAAAATATTTTAATAGAAATATAAGGGAAAATAATACAGCGTACATACATCTGTTTATTTATGCAAATTAGAAACATAGATGGGATAAATCAGAAACAAATGAAATGAAGGTTATATGACGATGGTTCACAAGGTTTTTGAATAATCTGTGTGGAAACAATGAGAGAATAAAACAGATTAGATAGAATCATAGGAGCCATATTGATGCTACTGTAAATAAAGTTTTTATGTATTTCTAACTATGTTACTATTTTATAGATTCAAATATGTAAATAAAATCAACATGGATAGAGTTCGGAGGCCAACATGGAACAACAAGAAACAGATGAATCTGGCTGCTCTGCAAGCAGATAATATAACTATTTTAAGAGGCAGGGGGAGAATCAATGCAAATAACCTTGGAAAATAATATTTTGAATATACTCTCCAAGGCTAAGCATAAAAGAGAACATACAAATATTGTACTCTAGTTGGCAGGGTTTTTTATTACAGACTATGGGTTAGCAAATATGAAGCTATTTTGAGCATATTCTAGGTTTGAACAAATAAGTACACATGCCATGCATAATGAAAACCATATTTCTCAGAATTATAGAAAATAGTTGCAAGAAATGAAAAAAAAAATATGTTGAGAATGTGCTCCTCAGAAAGAGTGAATAAAGCAATATAACTATAAAAACATAACATCTGGAATACAGAAAATTCAACACAGATGTAACTAACAAAATCAGGATACAGGTAAGGAGAAACACAAGGATGAGATTTGAGAAAGCAGCCAACTGGTGGACCAGTGCAGAGAGGAAAAGAGGGATCCAGGATTTCAGGAAAGACGCTTGTAAGAGAAAAAAATGGACATACTGAATCATCTGATATGTTTGGTCCATCCAGGGAGGAGTTTTACATTTTTCACAAAGTGATGTGAATAAATTATTACTAGAGAACAAGAAGTGAACCAGTTTTTAATTCCAATAAAGTTAAAAAGATACACTGAAAAAGACAAGTAATCATAATGCATGACATTATATTTCTCCATAAAAATTTACTATGCAAAATGATCCTGGAGCATAATTTTCAAAGAATAAGAGTTAAAATTCTGAATCTAAAACTTCACATCCAGTTGAATCATTATTTGAAATTCAGGGCATAATAAAACTATTTCCAGGCATTCATGGTTTCAGGGATTTAGTCTTATAAAGACCTACACTGAAGACACTTTGGATGAAGTTCACAGATAAGGAAAACAAATCCAGAAGATGTGTGGAAAGAAGATAGTAATAGTAAAAAATAAGCATTGATTTTTAATTTAAGGACAATTATCATAAGATTCAAGAGTATATAATTTTAAGCTAACATAATAGTTTCATTTATTCAATGGCAAGCAGAAATAGACAAAAAAAGTAACAGAAAGTTCAGTAAGTAGAAAATTTGCAAACTAAGGCAAAAATAAATTCTAATGTAAGAGTAATTATTATCGGTGTCTATTGGTTAAACTCACCCACTGAAATCCAGAGGCTCCTAGACAGAATAAAAAATATTGAACTAAAACAAGAAAAAGCTAATAATGAAATATATGTGGTTTCAAGAGATACATATAAAAATCCATGGGACTGGAAAATAAAAAGATGCAGAAGAAAAAAGATAGGCAAAAATGAACCAAAATCACACCAGAATATAAATCTTACTATGTAAATAAAGAAAAGTATCATATCAGAATTACAAAAGACAAAGAAGGCATCATATACTTCTAAAGGAACAACAGGGCAGAATGATATAACAATCATAATCATATATGCAACTAAAAATTCAGCCTCAAAATACATAAAGCAATAGCTCGTGTGGAGGAGAGATTTTTGTTACACTATATCTTGTCTTTTTTCTCTTAATATCATTAGCCTTTTAAAAAGCAAAATATTAATTACTGTTGCCAGCTATCACATTTTTCTGTCATTAGTTTTTGTTAGGTTTTATTTCTACTCATACTTTCTTCAGATTATGCTGCTGGATTTTTTCTCTTCAAAATTCTTAAATTACATGGAAATCCCATGGATAAAGGAGCCTGGCAGACTATAGGCCATAGGGTGGCAGAAAGTCAAACACAACAAAACATGCTTATGTTTACCTTGTTACTTTTTAATTTTTCTCTTCTTTCCTTTAATAGTACACGTTATTATTTAAATTTCTTTGAAGTTATAGAGTAGGATGGTAACAAAGTATTCTCTTCATTTCTGAGCTTAGCTAGCAAAGTAATGCTCAAAATTCTCCAAGTCAGGTTTCAACAGTACATGAACCATGAACTTCCAGATGTTCCAGCTGGATTTAGAAAAGACAGAGGAACCAGAGATCAAACTGCCAAATTCTGCTAGATCATAGAAAAAGAAAGAGTTCCAGAAAAATATCTTCTTTTGCTTTATTGACTACGCCAAAACCTTCGACTCTGTGGATCACAACAAACTGTGGAAAATTCTTCAAGGGTATCAGACCTCCTGAGAAATCTATATGCCGGCCAAGAAGCAATAGTTTGAACTGGACATGGAACAACAGACTGGTTCCAAATTGGGAAAGGAGTATGTCAAGGCTGTATATTGTCACCCTGCTTATTTAACTTATATGCAGAGCACATCATGAGAAACACGGGGCTGGATGAAGCACAAGCTGGAGTCAAGATGGCCAGGAGAAATATCAATAACCTCAGATATGCAGATGACACCACCCTTCTGGCAGAAAGTGAAGAACTAAACAGCCTCTTGATGAATGTGAAAGAGGAAAGTGAAAAAGTTAGCTTAAAACTCAGAAGTCAGAAAACTAAAATCATGGCAGCCGATCCCATCACCTCATGGCAAATAGATGGGGAAACGGAAAGAGGGACAGACTATTTTGGGGGCTCCAAAATCACTGCAGATAGCGACTTCAGCCATGAAATTAAAAGACCCTTGCTCCATGGAAGAAAAGCTATGACCAACCTAGACAGCATATTAAAAAGCAGAGACATTACTTTGCCAACAAAGGTCCATCTATTCAGAGCTATATTTTTTCCAGTAGTCAAGCATAGATGTGAGAATTGGACTATAAAGAAAGCTGAATGCTGAAGAATTGATGGTTTTGAACTGTGGTGCTGGAGAAGACTCTTGAGAGTCCCTTGGACTGCAAGGAGATCCAGTCAGTCCATCCTAAAGAAAATCAGTCCTGAATATTCTTTGGAAGGACTGATGTTGAAGCTGAAACTCCAGTACATTGGCCACCTGATGCAAAGAACCAACTCATTGGAAAAGACCCTGAGGCTAGGAAAGGTTGAAGGTGGAAGGAGAAGGGGACAACAGAGGATGAGACGGTTGGATGGCATCACCAATGTGATGCACGTGAGTTGGAGTAGGTTCCGGGAGTTGGTGATGGACAGGGAAGCCTGGCATACTGCAGTCCATGGGGTTGCAAAGAGTTGAACATGACTGAGCGACTGAACTGAACTGAGATGCAGCCCTTTGGTACTTTATTATATAGGAATTTTTTTGTATCCATTCTTTTTCCATGTACTTTTTGTAACTATGGGAAGATTCCAGAGCATTGTAAATGCCAGTTTCTTTTTAAAAGTACACTACCAGTAGGTAATAGAAATTAATACTCCTTACCTACATTTGAGGTGTCAATTTTTCATTAATGTGATACTTTGAACCATTCTCAGAATGTTTCTTAAACATATGATTCTTAAAATGAAAAGAATAAAGACAGATTAAAAACTCCGAATCAGATAATCCCAAAGGAGAAGGGACTGATTTTTGATGCAGCTTCTTCATGTCTCGCTCTTCAACATGAACAGTTAAGATCACCTGTAACACAGAGAAGAATACAAAAGTGGTGTCTCTAAATGCACGCTGTGCAGCAGGCCTGCTGAATAGGAACTGCAGTTTATAGCAGAAAGACAGAGAACTGTCAGACACGACTGACAGACTAAGCAAGAACAAGCATAGACTGCCGGATCTGAAATAACGACTGTCTCTTAGTGGCCATATTACCTTGAGTTAGTCACTGAGGTTCTCAAAGGTTCAGCTTCCTAATAACAATGATTATAATATCAATACTTCCTACCTCCAAGTTGTTTTCAGGATTAATTAATCCACATAAAATATTTACTCGAGTATTTGCCAGAGGGATCAATAAGCAGTAACGACTTTTACCGCCTGATATCAGTACAAATAAATCTATACACACACTAAGCTCACAGTAATGTCTCATGTTTTAGAATTTTCAGAGTGGCCTTATCTGTTCTATACTTACAAGCAGGGGGGTGGTTGTGTAGGTTGTGGACAAAACTCTACATGACTACCCTCCTGCCTATAGAGTCAGTATTCACTATGCCAATAGCCACATGTGGCTAATTAAATTTAAATTAATGAAGTTGCATAAAATTTAAAATTCTTCTTTTCAGTTATACTTATATTTCGTGTGCTCAGTATTCACGTAAGACAAATGATTACCATGTTGAATTGTCACAAAAAGTTTTCATGGGCAGTGCTGACACAGGAAGACACACCTTTAAGCTGAGTCAATCACATGCTCTCTCATAGGAGACTGAGCTTCGAGTGAATATGGAGTCTGCAAGCAGTTAGGCACAAGCGCCAGGTTTATTAACACCTTAGAAAGAATGCCACAGATTCCTGGTGCTAGGTGTGAGGTGTTCTGATTAACTGGCCTTTCCAAAGTACGCGTGTTGATCAGCTGCCTAAAGTTTTCAATGCTCCCTAATAAGTAGTAAAGCAAAGAAACTCTGCTTAGTTGGAAAGGTCTTCTCCCAATGAGGTGCATTGCTTTTACTTTTTCTTACAAAGATTTTCAAGTTAAAAAAAAAATCTAATTTTTTAATTCAGTTGTATCTGAATTATTTTATCACTTCTGAGATTAACAGCATGCTTAGGTAACCCTATCCATTTCCACAGGTATAAAGTTCCTTTTAGACCTTGTGTAGGTTCATGCGGTTTATGTTCATCCTATACCCATAGGATTAATTTCCCAAAGTGGCACTGCTAAGTGTGTGTTGATTTTATTGTTTTAAGATACAAATAATGGTAAATAATTTAAACCATGCAAAAAGCTAGAAAATGGCAATTAAGTTCCCTGACACCCTGATCCACTGTCTTGCAGTTCCCTTTCCTAGAGGGAAACACATTTATCAGTTCTGTGTGGTTACTTCCAGAGATAATTGTCTCCTTTTATGGTAGAAAGTTTAGATTTCTAATCAACTTCTAATTTATTCTGTTTAGTTTAAGGCAGAATTGTTTTTTTTTCCCCCAAATAGCCAATTATCTCAACTTCATTTATCTATAGAATTCATTATTTCCCTAAGGATTTATAAATAGCAGCATTTCCATATTCCAACTTCCTATTTATATGTTAGCCATTCTTAGCATTCTCTTCCATACCACTGACCTACTCCATTTTCTATTCACACTGTCTATCTAATATTTCTAAAATTATATGTGGAAAGATAGAGTAAGATAGAATTAAAGAGAGATTTACCAGGGAAACTAACTTTAAATAACAGCTGGTTTCAGGCAAGGCAAGCTCTTCAAAGTTTTTCCTTTACAATCTCATTGTGTCCAGAGGATCTTTGAATCAAATTGGTAAGATCCACTTAATATTCATTGGAAATTGGTTTAGGCTTTGTTTGAACTTGTGAATTTAATTCTGAAGACCATTATATCTGCTACTGTGGGCAGGAATCCCTTAGAAGAAATGGAGTAGCCATCACAGTCAACAAAAGAGTCCGAAATGCAGTACTTGGATGCAACCTCAAAACGACAGAATGATCTCTGTTCGTTTCCAAGGCAAACCATTCAATATCACAGTAATCCAAGTATATGTCCTGACCAGTAACACTGAAGAGGCTGAAGCTGAACAGTTCTATGAAGACCTACAAGACCTTCTAGAACTAACACCCAAAAAAGATGTCCTTTTCATTTCAGGGGACTCGAATGCAAAAGTAGGAAGTCAAGAAACACCTGGAGTAACAGGCAAATTTGGCCTTGGGAGTACAAAATGAAGCAGGGCAAAGGCTAATAGAGTTCTGCCAAGAGAACACACTGGACATAGCAATCACTCTCTTCCAACAACACAAGGGAAGACTCTACACATGGACATCACCAAATGGTCAATACCAAAATCAGATTGATTATATTCTTTGCAGCAAAAGATGGAGAAGCTCTATACAGTAAGAAAAAACAAGACTGGGAGCTGACTATGGCTCAGATCATGAACTCCTTATTGCCAAATTCAGACTTAAATTGAAGAAAGTGGGGAAAACCAATAGATCATTCAGGTATGACCTAAATCAAATCCCTTACAACTACACAGTGGAAGTGAGAAATAGATTTAAGGGACTAGATCTGATAGAGTGCCTGATGAACTATGGACAGAGGTTTGTGAAACTGTACAGGAGACAGGAATCAAGACCATCCCCAAGAAAAATAAATGCAAAGAAGGAAAATGGTTGTTTGAGGAGGTCTTACAAATAGCTGTGAAAAGAAGAGAAGCGAAAAGCAAAAGAGAAAAGAAAAGTTATACCCATTTGAATGCAGAGTTCCAAAGAATGGCAAGGAGAGATAAGAAAGCCTTCCTAAGCAATCAATGCAAAGAAATAGAGGAAAACAACAGAATGGGAAAGACTAGAGATCTCTTCAAGAAAATTAAAGATACCAAAGGGAACATTTCACGCAAAGATGGGCTCGATAAAGGACAGATATGGTATGGCCCTAACAGAAGCAGAAGATATTAAGAAGAGGTGGAAAGAATACACAGAAGACCTGTACAAAAAAGATCTTCATGACCCAGATAATCACGACGGTGTCATCACTCACACTCACCTAGAGCCAGACATCCTGGAATGTGAAGTCAAGTGGGTCTTAGGAAGCATCACTACAAACAAAGCTAGTGGAGGTGATGGAATTCCAGTTGAACTATTTCAAATCCTAAAATATGATGCTGTGAAAGTGCTGCACTCAATATGTCAGCAAATTTGGAAAACTCAGCAGTGACCACAGGACTGGAAAAGGTCTGTTTTCATTCCAATCCCAAAGAAAGGCAATGCCAAAGAATGCTCCCACACAACTGCACTCATCTCACACACTAGGTTTAAAGTAATGCTCAAAATTCTCCAAGCCAGGCTTCAAATATATGTGAACCATGAACTTCCTGATGTTCAAGCTTGTTTTAGCAAAGGCAGAGGAACCAAAGATTAAATTGCCAACATCCACTGGATCACTGAAAAAGCAAGAGGGTTCCAGAAAAAATCTATTTCTGCTTTATTGCCTATGCCAAAGCCTTTGACTGTGTGGATCACAATAAACTATGGAAAATTCTGAAGGAGATGGGAATACCAAACACCTGATCTGCCTCTTGAGAAACCTGTATGCAGGTCAGGAAGCAACAGTTAGAACTGGACATGGAACAGACTGGTTCCATGTCCAAGTCTATGTCCTAGACTTGGATTTGAAACATTTGGAACAGACTGGTTCCAAATAGGAAAAGGAGCATGTCAAGGCTGTATATTGTTACCCTGCTTATTTAACCTATATGCAGAGTACATCATGAGAAATGCTGGGCTGGAGGAAGCACAGCTGGAATCAAGACTGCTGGGAGAAATATCAAAAACCTCAGATATGCAGATGACACCATCCTTATGGAAGAAAGTGAATAACAAAAGAGCCTCTTGATGAAAGTGAAAGGAGAGAGTGAAAAAAGTTGGCTTAAAGCTCAACATTCAGAAAACTAAGACGATGGCATCTGGTCCCATCACTTCATGGCCAATAGATGGGGAAACAGTGGAAAGAGTGGCTGACTTTATTTGGGGGGGGCTCTAAAATCACTGCAGATGGTGATTGCAGCCATGAAATTAAAAGACGCTTGCTCCTTGGAAGAAAAGTTATGACCAAACTAGACAGCATATTAATAAGCAGAGACATTACTTTCTCAACAAAGGTCTATCTAGTCAAGGCTATGGTTTTTCCAGTAGTCATGTATGGATGTGAGAGTTGGACTATAAAGAAAGCTGAGCACCGAAGAATTGATGCTTTTGAAGAATTGATGCTTTTGGAGAAGATTCTTGAGAGTCCCTTGGACTTCAAGGAGATAACCAGTCCATCCTAAAGCAGATCAGTCCTGGGTGTTCTTTGGAGGGACTAATGTTGAAGTTGAGACTCCAATACTTTGGCCACTTGATGCAAAGAGCTGACTCATTTGAAAAGACCCTGATGTTGGGAAAGATTGAGAGCAGAAGGAGAAGGGGATGACAGTGGATGAGATGGTTGGATGGCATCACCGACTCAATGGACATGGGTTTGGGTAAACTCCGGCAGTTGGTGATGGACAGGGAGGCCTGGCATGCTGTAGTTCATGGGGTCCCAAAGAATCGGACATGACTGAGCGACTGAACTGAACTGAATGACATTATTAAGGAAAATGTAGCTTTTAATGTAAAAAAGTATTAAAAAAAAAAAAAAAAAAAAAAACTATGCAATATACACATAGGTTTTTTTAAAAGTGTAAGCAGCTACATAAATTACTGCAAATTATTTAAAACTGAGCAAGAAAATGTTAAGTACTAAATGTTAAACCATGCCTGTCATGAGACAACCTCCCCTTTGCATGGTTATTGAATACCTTTTGTAATTACAAGGTACCTATATTGGATGGCATGACTATAGTCAGTAAAAGCATACAAATTGAGTTTCAAAAGAATGACTACAATTAAACATTTTTAAAATAAAGTTATTACTTAGGTAGACAGGTATGGAGGTCAAAGTTGTCAGTGACATAACAATCCAACTTGTTTCCTTGACTCAGAGCTTTCCTAAATTCACATACTTCACCAGAAGGAGGTATGGATTTTTCAGTACTCTGACACATTAGGCTCTGACATCTTATTTCAAACTTGGATTTTCCCCATGCAAATCATCATGAGGTTGTCATATAGTTGTAAGTATTGTTTTAAAAGTCATGTGAGTAACTCTGTTGTTACTGCTAGCCTTGTTTGTGTGCTGATCACATATATCTTCATAAAATTTTTCCTCTCTCGCCACTTTCTAGGTACTGTCCAAAAATTGTTTCCTTCCTATTTTCTCCACATGTGAAACAATTTCCCTATAGATCTTGGCAAAACTTCCATTACTTTTGGGAAGCCTACCACAATCCAACAATCTTTCACATTCTGATTAAAGGACAAGACTAAACAGACATTTAACAATATAATAAAAAAAGTACTGAAAAACTACAGTATGTATAGTCTACCTGCAGTACAATGAAAACTACTAACCCTCAGGATATATACTACACAGAATTGTACTAAATGTTCAAAATGAAACACATTTATATGTTTGGTTTTGTGTGGCTTGAGGAAAAAACACTGGTTCTGCCTTCATAGCCTAAAGCCTACAACGAAAGTTTCCTGTGGGTCTAGACTGCAGCTTCTGAGTTCTTTTTTACCATTGGCCTTAACAAAAGGTTACATGTAAGCAGATTATAATGCTGTTGCTACTAACAGGGCCATGATACCAGTGGTCTGCTTTTTGTCTGAGATAAACATCTCCCTAAGTGAAGTGAGATAAATCTTTTGGCCATCCTCCTAAAAGGACTGTTTAACCATTTCTTAAATAAGACTATCAGAACTAGTGTTACCATTTTTATCACCCATTTTATCAGTTTTTAAATTCTATTAAAAACACATCCATCTCTGTCTCATATATATTATACAGTACTTTCTAAACATTTATTCTAGATGTCTCACAAATATCTTAAGATGAATAGATCTGAAACTTGACTCACGAACTACTCCAACTCTAGAAGTGTGCAAGAGAATCACCAAAATATTTGTAGATTTTGACTATTATTCTTGCTCCCTTCAGCGTCACATTCAGCTGATCACAAAATCACTACTGATTTTGCCTGCTAAACATCTTTAGAATCCATCCATTTCTCCCAAGCACAACTGATGACTCCACAGTCCAAACAGTTCTCATCCGTCAGAGTGCATAAATTTCTTTTATTCATACTCCATCCTATCTCATCCCCCACAAACTAGCTACTTCCCTACAGCTAGATTTTCTGTTTTCAATATGAAAATCTAATTATGTGCCCTCCCCATCCCCACTCAGACCATGCCATTGGCTTTTCACTGCTCCTAATATAAAGATGCAAATTACAATATGCTCTACATGAGGCAGCTGAAGTTTACCTCCCATTCCTCACATTATTCCATGATGCCCTCCAGTTATTCTCTGAGCTCCAGTTACCACTCATTATTCACATAAGCTTTTTTTTTTTTTTTTGCTTACAACTTTTATCTTCACCTCTTTCCCCACTGCACACTTAACTTCTCTAAGATAATATCATTTCTTCACAGAAATCTTTACTCACACACATCCTATGACAAGTCCATCTTATTAAATCTCTTAGCTCTTGTGTCTTTACATAGAAATTTCCAAGCTGAAGTTTTATTCTGTAGCTGTGTTATCTTATTCTATAACTGTGTTCAGTGATATATATCTCTCTCATATACATGCAAAGAGGGGAGAAACCAGATCTACCTTGCTCATCATCATCAACTTCAGCTCAGGGCCTAGAAAATCAACAGCTAATTTAATAAATAATCGCTTAATGAATAAGCAAACATACTGTGCTCCTTACCATGTGAGCTCATTCTATTAGCTCTGTGGAAAAAAAAAAAAGAAAAATAAAGTTCTTTCCCTCAAACTTTCTTAAGATCATTTCCATATTTAAAACTGAAAACTTCCTCCCCCACTACTCAAATAATCCTAATCCTCCTCACCCAGCCTTTTTCCTTAGCACATCTCACCTTCTAATATACTGTACAATTTAATATCACACCCATTGAAAGCAGGGGTTTTTGTCTTTTGCTGATTGATGAACCCCAATCGCTTAAAACAGCTCCTGGCACACAGTATGAATTTAACAAATATTTGTTGGATGAAGGAATGAGTATTTCCAAAATAATTAATCACAGAATGTCTTATTCAAAAGTGCTGTCTCCTACAACACTGACTTCCAACTTAGTTAACTACATTATACAACTGTAACAACGATTTTCAACAGTTCTTTTGCCCCCAGGGAACGTTTGGCTGATGTCTGAACGTAATTATAGTTGTCAGAGCTTGGGGTGGGGGAAAACACGGGTCTCTGGTGGATAGAGGGCAGGGATATTTCTAGATATCATCAGTATACAGGCAGCTCCCCACAACTAAGAATTAGAGGGGCCCCCAAATCCCAAAAGTGCAGAGGACACAACATTCTGAACCTCAGTCCCTACGGCGCGAGCCCCTGCATTCTTTCCATGAACGGCCGGCACTTCTGTCTCCCGGGTCAAAGACCTCCCTTCCGCTGAGCCATCTCTTCTCTTGCTTCAGCCTTGTCAGTGTGATCCTGAGATTTGATTCCCACTATTTATGCTTTTCGTAAAATTTGGTGAATTTAAATTTATCAAATGAGATGCCCTTTTTAATTTCCTCTCTTCTACAGAGCCCAGAACATAGAAATATCACACTTCTATTTCTGACAAGGCTGTTTGAAATCAGTAAGCTTAACTCACCTTTTTGATTAAGTTTGTCATTTAAAATCAAATGTTACTTAGTGATATTCCAATAGCTTCCATGAGAGACAAGACAAGCAATCTATCCTAAAGATATATGTTCTTAAAGTTTGATTGTTGATAATAACAGGCAAGTTTGACCCTGGAATACAAAATGAAGCAGGGCAAAGGCTGACAGAGTTTTGTCAAGAAAACATACTGGTCATAGCAAACACCCTTTTCCAACAACCCAAGAGAAGACGCTACATATGGACATCAAAATATGGTCAAAACTGAAATCAGATTGATTATGTTCTTTGCAGCCGAAGATGGAGAAGCTCTATACAGTCAGCAAAAACAAGACTTGGAGCCAACTGTGGCTCAGATCATGAACTCCTTATTGCAAAATTCAGACTTAAGTTGAAGGAAGTAGGGAAACCACTAGGCCATTCAGGTATGACCTAAATCAATCCCTTACAATTAAAAGACTTGATAGTGGTAAATCAATTGAATCGAATCATCACAGTGGAGGTGATGACTAGATTCAAGGGCTTAGATCTGGTATACAGAGGGCCTGAAGAACTATGGACGGACATTCATAACACCATACAGGAGACAGTGACCAAAACCATCCCCAAGAAAGAGAAATGAAAGAAGGCAAAGTGGTTGCCTGAGGAGGCTTTACAAATAGCTGAGAAAAGAAGAGAAGTGAAAGGCAAGGGAGACATGAAAAGATACATTCAACTGAATACAGACTCCCACAGAATAACAAGGAGAGATAAGAAGACCTATTTGAAATACAAAAAATAAAAGAAAACAATAGACTAGCAAAGAATAAAGATCACTTCAAGAAAATTGGAGATATCAAGGGAACATTCTGTGCAAGGATGGGCACAATAAAGGACAGAAATAGTAAGGACCCAACAGAAGCAGAAGATGTTAACGAGAGGCGGCAAGAATGCATAGAACTACTGTATAAAAAAGGTCTCAATGGCCTGGATAACCACAATGGTGGGGCTACTCACCTAGAGCTAGACATCCTGGAGTGTGAAGTCAAGTTGGACTTAGGAAGCATTACTATGAACCAAGCTAGTGGCAGTGACAGAATTCCAGCTGAGCTAGTTAAAATCCTAAAACATGATGCTGTTAAAGTGCTGCATGCATTATATCAGTAAATTCGGAAAACTCAGCAGTGGCCACGGGACTGGAAAAGGTCAGTTTTCACTCCTATCCCAAAGAAAGGCAATGCCAAAGAATGCTCAAACTACTATACAACTGTGCTCATTTCATATGCCAGCAGCATCATGCTCAAAATCCTTCAAGCTCAACTTCAGAAGTATGTGAACTTCAGATGTACAAGCTACGTTGAGAAAAGGCAGAGGACTCAGAGATCAAAATGCCAACATTTGTTGTATCGTGGAGAAAGCAAGGAAATTCTGGAAAAGCATCTACTTCTGCTTCATTGACTATGTTAAAGCCTTTGACTCTATGGATCACAACAAACTGTGGAAAATTCTTAAAGACATGGGACTACCAGACCACCTCACCTGTCTCCTAAGAAACTTGTATGCAGGTCAAGAAGCAGCAATCAGAACCGGACTGGTTCAAAATTGGGAAAGGAGTACAACAAGGTGGTATATTGTCACCCTGCTCATTAACTTATATGCAAAGTATATGGTGAGAAATGCCAGGCTGGATGAATCACAAGCTGCAATTAAGACTGTTGGGAGAAATATCAATAACCTCAGATATGCAGATGATACCACTCTAATAGCAGAAAGTAAAGAGGAACTAAAAAGCCTCTTGATAAGAGTGAAAGAGGAGAGCGAAAAAGCTGGTTTAAATGCAATATTCAAAAAACTAAGATCATGGATGGCATCCAGTCCCATTACTTTATGGCAAAAAGAATGGGAAAAAGTAGAAGCAGTGACCGATTTTACTTTCTTGAGTCCCCATATCACTGCACACGGTAACTGCAGCCATGAAATTAAAAGACACTTGCGGCTTGGAAGGGATGCTGTAATAATCCTAGACAGTGTATTAAAAAGCAGAGACATCACTTTGCCTAAAAACAGCTGTATAGTCAAAGCTATGGTTTTTCCATCAGTCCTGTATGGATGTGAGATTTGGACCATAAAAAAAAGATGAACCATGAAGAACTGATGCTTTCGAATTGTGGTATTGGAGAAGACTGTTGAGAGTCCCTTGAATAACAAGGAGATCAAACTAGTCAATCCTAAAGGAAATCAACCCTGAATATTCATTGGAAGGACTGATACTTAAGTTCTAAAACTTTGGCCACTTGATGTGAACAGCTGACTCATTGGAAACAACCCTGATGCTGGGAAAGATTGAGGGTAAAAGGATAAGTGGGAAGCAGAGGATGAGATGGTTAGACAGCCTCATCGAGTCAATGGACATGAATTTGAGCAAACTCCAGGAGATAGTGGAGGACAGCGCAGCTGGCAAGCTGCATTCCACGGGGTCACAAAGAGTCAAACATGACCTAGCGACTGAACAACATAACCTCTCAGAGAACTGAACTTGAGGCCCCATCTGATTTCAAGCAACTTAAGTTTCCCTTTCAGAAGTTTTACTAGGGATAATATACAGTCACCCCACAGAATCTGGATATAATTCCTTCAGTTCAGTTGCTCAGTCATGTCCAACTCTTTACAACCCCATGAACTGCAGCACACCAGGCCTCCCTGTCCATCACCAACTCCCACAGCCTACCCAAACTCATGTCCATTGAGTCAGTGATGCCATCCAACCATCTCATCCTCTGTCATCCCCTTCTCCTCCTGCCCTCAATCTTTCCCAGCATCACGGTCTTTTCAAATGAGTCAGCTCTTTGCATCAGGTGGCCAAAGTATTGGAGTTTCAGCTTCAGCATCAGTCCTTCCAATGAACACCCAGGATTGACTTCCTTTAGGATGGACTGGTTGGATATCCTTACAGTCCAAGGGACTCTCGAGAGTCTTCTCCAACACCACAGTTCAAAAGCATCAATTCTTCAATGCTCAGCTTTCTTCACAGCCCAACTCTCACATCCATACATGACCACTAGAAAAAGCACAGCCTTGACTAGACGGACCTTGGTTGGCAAAGTAATGTCTCTGCTTTTTAATATGCTGTCTAGGTTGGTTATAACTTTCCTTCCAAGGAGTAAGTGTCTTTTAATTTCATGGCTGCAGTCACCATCTGCAGTGATTTTCGAGCCCCCAAAAATAAAGTCAGCCACTGTTTCCATTGTTTCCCCATCTATTTGCCATGAAGTAATGGGACCGGATGCCATGATCTTAGTTTTCTGAATGTTGAGCTTTAAGCCAACTTTTCCACTTTCCTCTTTCACTTTCATCACGAAGCTCTTTAGTTCTTCTTCACTTTCTACCAAAAGAAAAGTCATCTGCATATCTGAGGTTATTGATATTTCTCCCAGCAACCTTGATTCCAGTTGTGCTTCATCTAGCCCAGCGTTTCTCATGATGTGCTGTGCATATAAGTTAAATAAGCAGGGTGACAGTATTATCTAAACAACAACAACAAAAAATTACTTGGGAATTATTCACACTCTGTGAAATAAAGTATATTTGGCTACTAAGTAAACCTTATGTGTCCCAAATAGGATAACGTGTACCCTTCAGGTTAGAATTATTCAGGATATCTTATTTATCATTTTACCTTTGTGCCTAATATGTCATCATCACATACTAGGTACAACGTTTCAATAGAAGTTTGGGAAGGGGATAAAGCAAATATATGACATTAATGACTGCTTTTTACTAACTCACATGTGAAAACTTTAATATGATATAAATTTTATTCCTTCTGACTTTCTCAATTAGAAAATAATTGGACAGATTCTAAGAAAAATCCCAAGTCTGTATTGAGGTTTACTAGAGGGGAAGGAGGGGAAAGGTGAATAAATTACCAATGTCTGACATGAGTGTAAAAATTGTAAGTGGCAGCAAGAGTAACATGCATTTAGCACCCCAGACTAACCCTGTTCAGAGTAACTAGTATTTTTCTTTCACTCTTGGTTTTAAATAAGGTCCTCATTTCTGTATGGGATTATCACAACCTCTTTCTTCCATACCAGTTGACATTAGTGCACATTAGCTTGTTACCTGCTTGGATTGAAGCAGTCTCAGTTTCCATTTTTGTAAGTGCAAAGTGAGCCAAGTTGAGCCTACCCTAGGACTGAGGATGAAAAAAGAAGGAAGGCATTTTTGTGAAGCTATATGAAAAGGAGTGTTGAGAGAAGTGGGAAATTAAGATGGTATGACCCCTTTGATTGGTTTCAAAGTGCTATAAATGAAGAGGGATATGTTTTCTACTATTTCATAACAGATTACCACACACTTAAAAGATTAAACAATATCCATTAATCATCTCAGTTTCTGTAGGTGAAAAGTCCATCATAGTTTAAACGCATTATCTGCCCAGGGTCCAGGAAGTTGAGATCAAGGTGTTGACCAGGTTTGGGATCTCATCTGAGACATGGGCTCCTCTTCTGAGACTGCATTATTGTTCCTTGCAGGACTGTAGGCCAACAGGAGAATCACTGACTTTTAGGATCTTTCTTAAATGTCTTATCTGTTTAAGTTAGGCCCACTCACAGTAATCACTCTTTTGCTTAATGCAAAATGAACTGATTTGGGGCTTCAATTACCTCTGCAAAAATCTCCCCACCTTTGCCATATAACATGAGAATGACTGCTGAATCCTATTCTCAAGGGGAGGAGATTAAATAGGGCATGTTCATGTATCTTTGGGGTCATCACAGAACTCTACCCAACATAAATCCAGTCAGAGAAGAAGCTACGAGAGCTGGTTTCACACCCAGTATCACTTGTAAGAGACAAAGAGGAACACAGACTGGGAGAGAACCATCTTCCATCAAATCTCACAAAATATCTGAGAAGGGAAGGGATACTGTGGGCTCAGGGTGACCCCAAGGGGAAAACTAGTCCGAGGCATCACTGGCATGACACCAGCAAGACAGAAGCCCCTCTGTGAGTGGGAACTAGCCACAGTACCACTGTGAGCTCCTCCAAGGATGACCAGGAGTGAAGAACCTGAGTGAACCTAATTCCAAATACATATTTGTAAAATATTGTATAGAGAATCTAGAATTTTCCAAAGAGATTTTATTAACGGTTGGGAACTTCTTAGTCATCTGATTTGGGGAAGTTATAATTGTAGTGTCTGTGAACTATCAAAATGTACTTACATAGATTTGACTTCTGTTTACATATAAGCTACTTAGAGATGCTCAATTTTAGGTAGGCATTATAGATTGCATTAATATGAATTCTATAGCTTTAGTGATACCTGCTCTAATTAACAAACCACACACACAAATGGAAAAAGTGAACATTGGACAATAATGAAATGCTACAGGTTTGACTTCTCTGTGGGGGACATGTTTAAAGTTTGCTTCTTTGAGATACTACAGTCCATGGAATTTTGTGAGATTCTGTGTTTTAAATAAAAGAAAATAATTGGACATTTGAGAACTATAAGAAAAGCATTCCTCTATTACAAAAAAATCGTTGTACTATATGGTTGGTTAATGTGTCTTCCTATTAAATATCCCCACAGCAGGCACTTTGAGAAAAAATGTTATTTTCACTTTCAGCCTCACCAGAATTTTGTGTCAAACTGCCTCATGGCCTCTTGTATTTAGGATTACCCTCACTCCCAAGTTATTATGTAACATAATAGACATCAGTGCTACTTCCAACTGGCCTTTAAGCAGCAGGAGAAAGTATAACTCTAATCTACTCTTATAAAATAAAATATTTCTATTCTATCTTTTACCATTCTTCTCCCTTACAACTGGGAATACTCTTCAGAAAACATATTCACCTAAAGGATTTGAAATGAGACTTGCTTTGTTAGCAAAATGATGACATCAAGCAATAAGTAGAGTACTTTTATGAGCAGAATCAAATATCTAAGTTATCAACAAAAGACAGACATGACTGCTCTTTAAAAAAGAGCTGCATTTCCATACAAATTGTGAAATTATTTGTTCTAGTTCTGTGAAAAATACCGTTGGTAGCTTGATAGGGATTGCATTGAATCTATAGATTGCTTTGGGTAGAATAGCCATTTTGACAATATTGATTCTTCCAATCCATGAACACGGTATGTTTCTCCATCTGTTTGTGTCCTCTTTGATTTCTTTCATCAATGTTTTATAGTTTTCTGTGTATAGGTCTTTTGTTTCTTTAGGTAGATATACTCCTAAGTATTTTATTCTTTTTGTTGCAATGGTGAATGGTATTGTTTCCTTAATTTCCCTTTCTGTTTTTTCATTGTTAGTATATAGGAATGCAAGGGATTTCTGTGTGTTAATTTTATATCCTGCAACTTTACTATATTCATTGATTAGCTCTAGTAATTTTCTGGAAGAGTCTTTAGGGTTTTCTATGTAGAGGATCATGTCATCTGCAAACAGCGAGAGTTTCACTTCTTCTTTTCCTATCTGGATTCAAAAAACCTCGAATAGCCAAAGTAATCTTGAGAAAGAAGAATGGAACTGGAGGAATCAACCTGCCTGACCTCAGACTCTACTACAAAGCCACAGTCATCAAGACAGTATGGTACTGGCACAAAGACAGAAATATAGATCAATGGAACAGAATAGAAAGCCCAGAGATAAATCCACGAACCTATGGACACCTTATCTTTGACAAAGGAGGCAAGGATATACAATGGAAAAAAGACAATCTCTTTAACAAGTGGTGCTGGGAAAACTGGTCAGCCACTTGTAAAAGAATGAAACTAGAACACTTTCTAACACCATACACAAAAATAAACTCAAAATGGATTAAAGATCTAAACGTAAGACCAGAAACTATAAAACTCCTAGAGGAGAACATAGGCAAAACACTCTCTGACATAAATCACAGCAAGATCTTCTATGACCCACCTCCCAGAATATTGGAAATAAAAGCAAAAATAAACAAATGGGACCTAATGAAACTTAAAAGCTTTTGCACAACAAAGGAAACTATAAGTAAGGTGAAAAGACAGCCCTCAGATTGGGAGAAAATAATAGCAAATGAGGAAACAGACAAAGGATTAATCTCAAAAATATACAAGCAACTCCTGAAGCTCAATTCCAGAAAAATAAATGACCCAATCAAAAAATGGGCCAAAGAACTAAACAGACATTTCTCCAAAGAAGACATACAGATGGCTAACAAACACATGAAAAGATGCTCCACATCACTCATCATCAGAGAAATGCAAATCAAAACCACAATGAGGTACCATTACACGCCAGTCAGGATGGCTGCTATCCAAAAGTCTACAAGCAATAAATGCTGGAGAGGGTGTGGAGAAAAGGGAACCCTCTTACACTGTTGGTGGGAATGCAAACTAGTACAGCCACTATGGAAGACAGTGTGGAGATTTCTTAAAAAACTGGAAATAGAACTGCCATATGACCCAGCAATACCACTTCTGGGCATACACACTGAGGAATCTAGATCTGAAAGAGACACGTGCACCCCAATGTTCATCGCAGCACTGTTTATAATAGCCAGGACATGGAAACAACCTAGATGCCCATCAGCAGATGAATGGATAAGGAAGCTATGGTACATATACACCATGGAATATTACTCAGCCGTTAAAAAGAATTCATTTGAATCAGTTCTAATGAGATGGATGAAACTGGAGCCCATTATACAGAGTGAGGTGAGCCAGAAAGATAAAGAACATTACAGTATACTAACACATATATATGGAATTTAGAAAGATGGTAACAATGGCCCTATATGCAGGGCAGAAGAAGAGACGCAGAAGTACAGAACAGACTTTTGAACTCTGTGGGAGAAGGGGAGGGTGGGATGTTTCGAAAGAACAGCATGTATATTTTCTGTGGTGAAACAGACCACCAGCCCAGGTGGGAGGCATGAGTCAAGTGCTCGGGCCTGTTGGGCTGGGAAGATCCAGAGGAATCGGGTGGAGAGGGAGGTGGGATGGGAGACCGGGATGGGGAATTCGTGTAACTCTATGGCTGATTCACATCAATGTATAACAAAACCCACTGAAAAATAAAAAAATTAAAAAAAAAAAATAAATAAAAAAAAAAAATAAAAAAAAAAATAAATAAAAAAGAGCTGCAAGCTGTGAATATGTCTGCTGACTGATTTTTTTAAGATGGGATTCTAAAGCTAAACAAGCACCAGATAATCCTTTGCCTTACACAGGCCATCAGAATCAAGGGGATTCTAACAAACTGATACTGCTTTGAGGGCTGGTGGGGAGAGGATGTACTTTTGAATGAGAGCTTAAATTAGGAAAAAAGATTCTTATATTTACATAATTCAAAAATTGCATTCTCCACATTTGCCTTGCTTGGAAGAAACACTAAAGCCCTAATTAACCCAGAATGACCCATTGCATTCATGTATGACTTTATAATATTCAAAATGCTATAAATATGTTGCCTAAGTCTCACTACAACTGTGTCCAGTCTAATAATAAAAGGGAATGAGAAAAAAAGAAGTAGGACTCCATTCTACATATATGAAAGGTGAAGCCAAAGAAAGCAAGTTACTTTAACATTATATAGTGATAGTTCCTTATGCCTGTATATATGGCATAGCCTAATATTTATTTTCTGTCACCCCAAAGAGAAAAGAGAGTTAAATTAAGAAGGTAAATCTTGAGTTCTCATCACATACACACAATGTTTTCCTTTTCTTTTGTTTTGTATCTGTATGAGATATTAGAGGATCACTAAAGTTACTGTGATAATCATTTCATGATGTGTGTGAAATCAAGTCATTATGCTACTCATCTTAAACTTATATAGTTTAAGATAGCGATAGTGGTATAATTTCCTGTCTTCAAACCATGGTGGCAGATAGAGAATGCTCCGTGTAATAGTTTATGATGGGACACAAATGGCAGATCATATTCAAATAATGACATATTCTCACAGACATATCCACATTTTGATAAAACAATAAGACACTCTTTGGTGGGAAAGTAAGCAAAATTACTATCCATTTGGCCTATACTTACGAAGTTAACTTATAATGTTAATTTTATAAACATGAAAAAACTAAAAGATTTAGAGAGATCAAAAATTGGTATTCTGTCAATAAAAGTAAACATGTGACTAATCTCATTTACATAGTATTAAATTTTATTTTAATAAATTTTAATGTTTTTAAGACTACACATACAATACCAGTAAAGGGACTTAGTTATGGACAAATGAACAAACATTAAAATACACACTATTATAATTATGACCGATTTGTGCTGTTGTATGGCAGAAACCAACATATTACTGTAAAGCAATTATCCTTCAATTAAAAAAAGTAAAAATAAATTAAAATGCACTGTTATCCAAAATGTAATATGTAGATTTCATTGATTAAGACATAATATCATTGCTGCTTTTACCCGTATCCTGAATGATATCTTTGATTTAGCCAATGTAAATCATTTTAATGACTTATTTATTTAAGGAAAACATTTTAATAGGATTTAAGGAAATTTAAGGAAATCATCTTAATTAAAGGAATTTAATTCCTTTAATGATTAAAGGAAATCATTTCTTACTTGTGTAAGATATATTCTTCTTCATTTAAAAAAGCTGTCTAACATTTACTCTGTGCTAAACACTGTTTACAAGAAGGGAACACACACAGAAGTCCCTACCTTATAGATGTTTTATGGGAAGATACGAAAGAAAAGACACTATACAGCCTACTGAGATAAGTGCCAAGGGAAAATAATTAAAACTGAGAAGGTAAATAAATATGAGTTATTGGGTGAAAGGGGGATGGGATGCAATTTTAAATAGGGCGGTCTCTTGAAAAAAGTAGCTTCAGACAGGAGCATGCCTAGGTGGTTTTTCAAAGAGAAACATGACTAGAATATCGGGAGTAGACGAAAGAGGGAAGTAGGAGAAGAGTTCGCAGAAGTAATGAGGGGAAAGATGATACAGAGCTTTGTAGGTCAAAGATCAGGGCTCTGGCTGTTACTTTACATGAATTTTTGAATTCGAGTCAGTCCTAGTGAGGTGGATGAACCTGGAGCCTGTTACACAGAGTGAAGTCAGCCAGAAAGAGAAAAACAAATGTCATAGCTTAATGCATACATATGGGATCCAGGAAAATGGTACTGGTGAACCTATCTGCAGGGCAGGAAGAGACGCGGGCACAGAGAACAGACTGGTGGACAAAGTCTGTGAGGGGAGGACGAAGGTGGGACAGACAGAGCGAGGTGCAGTCCCGTGTGCACACCGCCACGTGCAGAACCGACGGCTGGTGGGCAGGCGCCCTGAGGCCAGCACAGCCAGCCGGGCGGGGCTCCTGGTGACCGAGGGGGTGGGATGGAGGGGCTGGGAGGGGTGTGTGAGGACGTGTAGCTGATGAGCATTGCTGTAAGCAGAAACCAGCACAACACTGCCGTTATCTAATCAAAAGCAAAAGTAAAAAAAAAAAAAAAAATTAAAAATGAAAGCAAAGGATTCTGAACAAGGAAGAAATATAATCAGACTTATATTTTAAAAGGTCACTCTGGCTGCTGGACTGAGTACAGGTCAGAAGAAGGCAAAGATGCAAAAGAGCACCATGAGGAGGTGATTGTCACAATCTACGTAAGAGTGATGGAAGCCTGATCAAGAGATGCAGTTGTGATTGTATCCTTATACCTCTGTAAGTTAGAGGTGAGAGCATTACCTGACATGTTAGAAAAATGTGCTGAAATAAAGAAACAACCCAATTGTCTCAGATATTTGACCTGAACCTCTATAAAGGTGGGGTTTGCTAAAAACTAAATGGAGAAGATTGCAGGAAAAGAAGGTTTGGTGCAAATTATCAGAAACTCAGTTGAGTTCATTATGTTTAAGATGTCAACTGAACAGGTCAGAAGAGATTTATTTAAAATCTAATCCAATTCTAGTCTTTTTTACTCTCTTATTTATAACTTCAGTTCAGTTCAGTCGCTCAGTCGTGTCCGACTCTTTGCGACCCCATGAATCGCAGCACGCCAGGCCTCCCTGTCCATCATCAACTCCCGGAGTTTACTCAAACTCGTGCCCATCGAGTCGGTGATGCCATCCAGCCATCTCATCCTCTGTCGTCCCTTCTCCTCCTGCCCCCAATCCCTCCCAGCATCAATTTGCCCAGTGACAAAACTTAGAAGAGAAGTAACCACAGACTCACACCTGGAAAGCCCAGCAGTGTTATCTATCCACTCTGTGTGGGTGCTCAGCCACTCGGTCCTGTCTGACTCCAAGGACTCTGTCAGGCTTCTCTGTCCATAGAATTTTTCAGGCAAGAATACTGGAATGGGTTGCAATTTCTTCCTCCAACCAAGGATGGAACCTGCACCTCCTGCATTGACAGGTGAATTGTTTTACCACTGAGCCACCTGGGAAACCCACTATATAACCACTGCCTCAATTATATATCAATATGGACTATGATAGTGATAAGACCAGTTATGGATTACACCAAATCCCTGATGACCATTCTTGACTTACTCCTTTGTTTACCTCTCAAGAGACTGATATGTCATGTTAGATTGCAAAAATAATTTGAAATAGTTAAGACTTAAATCAGTACTATGCTTTAGCACTTGACATATTATTTTTAAAAAACTCCATTCAACATCTTTAACAATTACGAAAAGTTAAGAACTGAAAGGATAAGGTGAAGTCCAATCAGTGGCATGTCAGAATTACAAGGACTTTCAGAAATTTTAGGAGGGAGGAGAAAAGAAACTTCAGTTTTAACATCACAGACTCTTTTACTTCCTAAAACCTATTTATAAATGCATATAAGTTGGTAAAAGAATTATAGCTTAATGGTAGATATCTGTTCTCAGAATCATCCTTCCATTAGCGCTTTTTGAAAGAACCTTTGTCATCCTTTCCTTGGGAGAAGGTAAATTCTTTCCCAACAGCCTTCTGTGTCCCACATATAAATGGATGACATCTCCATAACTTAGTGAATCATTCCAAAACATGTCCAGTCCTAGCTCAAGTTCAGCCTAATATGAATTGATAGCATGTGCAGAGACAGGGAGGTGTGTGTGTGGTAACTCTCATGCAGGCGCATACATCTATACAGATGCAAACGGGGTCATGGTTTTAGAATAATGATGGTTTTAATATGCGACCCTGTTGCTCCCTGAAACTTTACTGAATGAAAGAGATAATGCAAAAGAAATAATGCATCCTAAATGATGCCAAATTTGTGTACTAATTTACAGAGGTTACTCATTGGTGTTTTAGAAGACTTATGCATCACAGATGTAACTATTAATTACGTTACTGGAATATTTGTAATCACTTCAAAATTAACCTTTATATCCTCAGGAGGTTTGCATTTATAAGTCACTTGGTGTCTCATAGAGAAACTAATTAGTCAACAAATGATAAGTGCAGAAAGAACACAAATTAGCTCTTTGCTTACTGCTACATGGTGGTACCATGTAATTTGTATTGTAATTAGAATGTTTTATATTGCAAACAGAAAATATTTAATTCAGGGATAGATAATAATAGCAGTTTCAAGTGTTCCGGGAAATACATTGACACATTCACTGGGCTTTACTCTTTAGGCAATCACAATGCAAGAAAGAAATGGTGGAAAAATAAATCTAACCATTATCAAGGACATTTCTCTCTTCCATTACCATTGCGAGTCTTTACTTTGGAATAGACAAAACAAGAAAAATTCAGAAATAGGTGACAGGTAATTTTTTAAATACAGAAAACCATTTTTATAACATCTCCTGAGAAGTAATTTTCCAAATATACAGAGAAAAAGTTTATAGAGAAATCCTGTCAGTCATCCATAAAATGTTACAAGTACCACTATGTGATGTTATTAATCTTATTTAACAAGGAATAAGAGGCAAAAACTGGGGGTTAAATTTTTAGTTATCTTTATTCTGCATGACCGAAAGCCTTGATCATTCCTACTTGTTTTGGATTACTAACAAAATATCTTTCCTCTGTACTAAAGAACAAAAACACAAAAAATGAGGGTCTTTTGACTTTCTTTATTACAATGATATTTAAATTGTGCCTTCTATGTACTCAGATTTTGTCTCTTCATTTAAAGAATTTTTATTTAATTTTCAGTAACTGATTCTTATATTTTCTTCTTTTCTATTCAATACTTCTGAGCATTTTTGTTTCATTTTATATTTTCTCTTGGACCATCCTTGATAGATTTATTTTTAACTTACTTTCAGATTGCTGTATTCTCATTTATCTGGTTACATCCTTCTTCTGACTTTTGATGTTGGTAACTGTTCCCAGTGTTAATTGTCCTCATGTATATCAAAGTAAGGACTCTGTAGTATGAATTGAAGTGAGGAATTTCTCTCCAGTGTTCACCCTTTGTCATCTAGCAATTTTTAAATTTTTGTCTAATTTTTTCATCTACAAATTTTGAAATTTCTCTAGAAATTTTGAAATTTTCTTTGTTGTCCAGCAATTTTTAAATTTCTCTAGATTAACTCTTCTGGCAATGGAGGCTTTACCCAGATCCTGAGCTTTGGGTTATGTCCAATTTCTCCCATCCTCCAAGAAGGGGGATTTAAATAAGTTTTATCCCCAGTGAAAATTCTAAGTCTTATTTTCATCACCTTTCACAAACATTGCAACCTCAGTCCAGCCTCTGCTTTCTATCCATGAGATTTGCTCTGTTCTCCTACCATAAATGAACACTTCTACTAGCAGTTCACATCAGCAAAAGGATCATTTGTTGCTTTAGTCCTATTTGTTCCATTGTATTTTGGTTCTGTAAGTGGGAGAAAGATGCTTATTTTTAATTTACAAGTTTTCTAGGGCCTTCAGACTCTATTCTTCCGAGATAACAAAAAAAAACCAAAACAGTGCAGCCTTTCAAGGTAAAAAGCAGGCAGCGTCTGCTAACTTTGCTCTCTGTTCTTATTCTCAACCACATCGTTATTGGATGTTCCTTCCTTTCTGTCTTAACAATATTTTACAAAACCGAGTTTCCACTGTGGTCTAATAAACAAAAATTTTTGACATAAAAATATCAAAGTTGTTAAAGACATCAGTTTTGACATTACAGAAGTAAGGTCAAATCTTATCACTTCAGTGAAACATTTATCCTTCAAGAACTTGCAGTCTATCATATAAAATGAGATAACAGTATTACCACAAAAAAGTTTAGCTGAGAAGAATAAATGAAGAGTGCTTAATTAAAATGACCACACAACATTAACTATTTATATACTTAAAATCAGTTCTTTACCTTACAGACTACCCTTTATTGAAAATTATGAACCTCAAATAGGGAAAGATTAAAACATCACCTGCAAATCCAAATTCTTCAGCTTATACTTGGGCCTTTAAATTTACTGGAAATATATTCACATTTTTTTGATCATCAGTGCTCCTCCATCACATGTCTGCTACTGCTAAGTCACTTCAGTCGTGTCCGACTCTGTGCGACCTTATCCCTGGGATTCTCCAGGCAAGAACACTGGAGTGGGCTGCCATTTCCTTCTCCAATGCATGAAAGTGAAAAGTGAAAGTGAAGTCACTCAGTCATGTCTGACTCTTTGCGACCCCATGGACTGCAGCCCACCAGGCTCCTCCGTCCATGGGATTTTCCAGGCAAGAGGACTGGAGTGGGGTGCCATTGCCTTCTCCACCATCACAGGTCAAAGAATAGTAAAGAGTTGGAGGTTCTGATGTTCCTTTTGACACTTTACTTTTTGGATATGAACTCCTAGAAGAGCAGGCAACTCTAAATTTACCATGTGCTACACATTCTTCACCACTGAATCAGTTAGCACCACATTTATGCTTAACACAATGAAACATGGAATTTTTTGCATCCATAAGGAAGTCCTCCCAATAGTAGTAAAAACTCAATGACCAATTCACTTACTGTGTGCCCTTAGATACATTAATATATTTGACTTTGAAGAAATATTATATCAGTTCATTGTGAATATTGAGGTAACATGTATAAATTGTTACCAAATTGTCTGATAAGCTAATAATGCAAAATTTACTTTATGTCTACTTCCACCTTTGTCAACAGGTCTACCTTCAGGTTTCAATGAGAAGCCACCCTAATAGCTGACTAACTTCAATAGCATAATGCCTGTTAAAATTTATTCATTTTCATGTTCCACTACAGACTATTTCCACCATGAAATCTGTAACAAATGTAAATTTCCTGATCCAACCTCTTCTAAACCCCTTCTTTTATGTCTGACTTTTTGTTAGACACTATAAAGGGGGGAAAATTCAATTTCTAGCCTCTCATGCAACTTAGGAGTGGCCATGTGACACAGTTTTGGCTAAAGAAATATATGTAGAAGTCCACATATGCCTCTCCCCTTCTTTTCTTTCTATCCAAAACATGGATGTGACACCTAAGACATAGAGTCATCTTGCAGTTACCAGGCAACACGTTAATGTGTTGAAGATAGTGAAATGTTAAGAAAAGGCTTGGATTGCTAAGAGGATCACCATACCTGCATTAACTTCTTCCAGAGAAGAAGAAAAAAATAAGTCACTATTTGATGTAAGACACTTGATATTTGCTCTTGAATGTACTACTATGTGGGGCTAGTGGTAAAGAACCCGCCTGCCCATGCAAGAGACTCAAGAGACATGGTTCCAATCCCCAGGTCAGGAAGACCCCCTGGAGGAGGAAACAGCAGCCCACTCCAGTATTCTTGCCCAGAGAATCCGACGGGTAGAGGAGCCTGGTGGACTATGGTCCATAGAGTTGCGAAGAGTCAGATATGACTGAAAGCGATATAGCATGCATACATACATACTCCTATGTAACTTATCATTGAAGCTTTGTACTTGAGCCAGTGAGAAACTGGAAGAAGCAACGTTGCAGCAAGAAACCTAAAAATCTATGGTCACTCAGATAGCAGTTACAACCTTGAATGTAATACTTTCTCTAAAGAACCCATTTCTCTTTATTTTGTTCTATTCTTTCCTCTGCTTTGCTGGGTTTAGTCACTCAGTCATGTCTGGCTCTTTGCAACCCCATGGACTGTAGCCCGCCAGGCTCCTCAGTCCATGGGGATTCTCCAGGCAAGAATACTGGAGTGGGTAGCCATGCCCTCCTCCAGGGGATCTTCCCAACCCAGGGATCGAACCAAGGTCTCCTGCATTGCAGCCGGATTCTTTACTGTCTGAGCCACAAGAGAAGCCTAAGAATACTGGAGTGGGTAGGCTACCCCTTTCTGCAGGGGATATTCCTGACCCAGGAATAGAACCAGGGTCTCCTGCATGACAGGCAGATTCTTTACCAGCTGAGCTACCAGGGAAGGTATACCTCCCTCCATCCATATTATTTAACTTTTAAATTAAAATAATATACTCATTAGATAAATATAACAGCAGATAAATACTTGTAATCCAAAGATAGTAATTCTTTGACCAGGTACTCTGAAAAAAAATCCCTGTTTACTCTTTTTTGCTTCTTTTCCTCCTGCTTTTCTCCATGTTTCTACAAAATATAATATTTCTTGACAATAAATATCAGACACTATAATTTTCCAATATTATATATGATAATTTGGCTACATTCAATCCCACATCTCTAACTTCCCCAGTAGGTTATAACATTTATCTTACTGAAATTACTGACCAGGTTTTGAATTATCATGAACAAAATAAAAGATATATGCTTATACTTTGTTTTTATGCAGTTTTTCCTGCTAGAATTTTTATTTGTCTGAAATTTAACAGGATGTACTTAATGATAAGTGTATTTTATTCATTTCATTGAGCTCTCAATGGATCCATTCATTCAAATGACTGACATGCTTCAGTTCTGAAACATTTTATATCATATATATTGATTATCTTTGTTCCATTTTCTCTGTTTCATCCATCTGATATTGAATCTTACAGAATCTCACCTCAGTTTTTATTTTTTCCTCTCATAGTTGCTATCTTTCTATCCTTTTTTCCTAACAGATTTCTCTGTTTTTATCTAATCTTTCTTTTGGATTTTTTTTTTCATTATGGTCATCACAGTTTAAACTTCTAAGGGCTCTTTCTTGTTATTTTAAATAAGGTTATATTATTTTCTATATATGCAATTATTTCATACACCTCTTAACATGTGAGGATTGGACTTTCTTACATTTTTCTAGTATAGAGAATGGAAGTTTTCTTTTGTTCTGAAAGATAACAATAGTTATTCAGGGTTCACATTTTTCTATTTTTATAATCTCTGCTGCTCATGTTCAAGGGTTTATTCCCATGCTTGTTAACCACTGATTCATCCATTATATTTAATAATAAAATAGTAAAAAAAAAAAAAAACTGATTAGAAGTTCTGTGGAAGAAATGGTCTATGTAAAGTGTGTTTGAAAAAATGTTTTCATTTTCACTGAGGAACTATTCAGGTGTCAGTTTTATCAGAAGCTCTAGAAAGAGTAGATACCAGGCTCCTGGTATTTTGTTTGAGGGATGAGGGTGTAGATCTTAGAAGTTAATTATTTGATACCAATACTTTAAGCAGAGACATCACTTTGCCAACAAAGGTCCATCTAGTCAAAGCTATGGCTTTTCGAGGAGTTATGTATGGATGTAAGAGTTGTATCATAAACAAAGCTGAGTGCTGACGAATTGATGCTTTTTAACTGTGGTGTTGGAGAAGACTCTTGAGAGTTCCTTGGACTGCAAGGAGATCAAACCAGTTAACTCTAAAGGAAATCAGTCCTGAATATTCATTGGAAGGACTGATGCTTGACCTGAAACTCCAATAGTTTGGCCACCTGATGAGAAGAATTAACTCATTAGAAAAGACCTTGATGCTGGGAAAGATTGAAGGCAGGAGGAGAAGGGGACAACAAAGGAAGAGATGGTTGGATGGCATCACTGAGTCGATGGACATGAGTTTGAGAAAGCTCTGGGAGTTGGTGATGGACAGGGAAGCCTGGGGTGCCGAGGTTTTTGGGGTTGCAAAGAGTCAGACACGACTGAGCAACTGAACTGAACTGATAGATACTCTCACTTCATTTTTTATTTTCACCTCCACATACCAAATTCTGCCTTCAGTCTCTACTTGGCATCTCTGATTCTTTGGTTGGCTCTTTATTTTAATCAAGTAGAGACACAGTCATTTGTGTCCACTCAGTGAGCAAGGTTGAGAAGACATTGGTTCTGCTTCCTCCAAATACTGACTTCCAGTCAATCCTCACGTTAAGTCATTTAACTTGTCCCTGTCCTCTGTTTCAAGCAGCATCTTTGAGATGGGAACATCTTTTGGATTTAGTGACTCTAACTGACTTTCTTCTCACTCACATCAGTGTGATGTGAGAAGTATATTCTATACCTTCTTCCTCTCTCTAGCTTCATTTGTACAGAAGTTTATGAAGTCTCATCCACAGATTCTCAGTCCCATTTTATCTTTTATAAATTTTCATCTTTTCAACGGTTATATATTTAGAGTACTGGGTAAACTAACAGAGAAACTTAGGCAGTCAATCCACATAACCAGTAAACAATATATTTTAGATGACACATGGTATATTTATACAACAAACAAAAGCTAAGATTAGCTGAAGGAATACCAAAGATAGTAATTACAATGTGTTCTGAGATGCTTATCTTTCTATGAATATGGATTGGAGAGTGCTTACTTTAAAGAGCCAATCATTTGGTAAAAGAAGAGCAGGATAATGAGTAAGAATTTGAAAAATATTGCCAACTAGAATGGCTTAAATAATTGGGAGCCTTTGGCCTAGAGGCGATAAGCTGGCAGTGAGAGATGACTTAGTGCTCAGATGTCGTGACTAGTTCTCCTCCTGTCTTTCATCTTAACAGACAGACAAGTAAGTAAAATGTAAAATACGTGCCTCAAAAGAAATTTTAAAGAACCGTCCCAATACAAAAATGCCCATATGCTGAATTGTGGAATTTCCTTCACATAGACAAATGAGACGAGCAATACAAATTCACTGTATATGAAAAATAAGTATATGGAAATAAAACAGAGGTCTAGATTAAAAGTGCAAAAAAAATTACTAATAACAAATGTAGGCAGTCCTCAATTTTGCACAGTATCTTATAAATGAAGTTGTTTGCATTAGTTTCCCAGACTGCCATAGGAAATTACTATAAACTTGGTGGTTGAAATAAGAAATTTATTTCCTTGTGGTTCTGAAGGTCAAAAGTCCACAATCAAGCTGTAAGCAGGGCTCTACTCCCTCTGGCTCTAGGGAAGAATCCACTTTTTGTCCTCCTAGTTTCTGGTGACTGTCAGCAGTCCTTGATTTACAGGCACATAACCCCAATCTCTGCCTCATAATCACATTGCCCCCTCTTCTGGCTTCTGCTCTTCCTGTCTCAAATTCACCTCTGCCTTTCTTATTAAAAAGATTTGTCATAATTTACAATGGCAAAGATTTTATTTTTCAAATAAAGTAACCATCACGGGTTCCAGGGGTTAGGACACAGACATACATTTTGGGGGTGCTACCATTCAACCCACTAAGCTCATGTGTATAGGAACCATATCTTTACACTGATCTCAGTTATCATGCAATTGTGCAGGGTGAGACCTGCCTATAATTCCTATCAATTATTTGGCTTTTCAAGGTGAGGAATTAAGACCTGGAAACATATCTCAGATTATACAGCTTAGCTTAGCATGACAAAAGATAACATCAAAGATGTGAAGAACCAGAATAAAGTGTTTTAAGTGCCAGTACTATCATCAAAAACGTGAGGACAAGACTATAAACTATGTACAGTGGGCTTCCAAGACCATCCAGTCAGAAGCCTCCAGGTGATAAACAATTCCCACAAAACGTTATTCTAGGTAGTCACTGATCAACTTTCATTAAGTAACATGAGGTCTAATACATGCAGTATAACACTACTAGAACATGCAACATTATTGTCGTGCTTCTGTGCTCAGCCGCTCAGCCGTGTCCAGATATTTGCAACCCCATGAACTGTAGCCTGCCAGGCTCCTCTGTCTGTGGGATTTTCCAGGAAAGAATACTGGAGTGGATTGCCATTCCCGTCTCCAGGGGATCTTCCCAACCCAGGAATCAAACTCAGGTCTCCTGCATTACAGGCAGATTCTTTACCATCTGAGCCACCAGGGCCTATGTTTACAAAGGATTTAGTCCATACAGTATATAGATTACTAATTTCTTTAATTTGAAGTGTTATTAAGGTGAAATTTATACCAATACTCATTTTAAATCAATGCTGATTTTACTGTCTTGCTGGTTTGCAAATGAATCAATGGAAAATACATATCAAACTAATGAAGAATAGGATATAACAGAATACACAATAACTTAGTATATCCCCAACACAAATATACCAGAGTATTTAAAACAAAATGAATGCTTATAAATTAAACCTTATAACTTGAGTAATTAAACATCAATAGGAAAAGTGCACATTATAGTGAAGACATTCACTAACCACTGTTAAATCACCAAAATACAAGGGTACTGAGTTTGTTATATAACTGGTGCTTTAAAATGTGTTAATTTATATAGTCTTAATTTTATGATTTAATTAAGCAAACAAGAACACAATTAAGGGAGGGTATTACTCCACTGGACCAACTGACCCAAATGTTCTGGTCAAATATGTTCAGAAATTAATCAATCAAAGATCGAATATCAACATTTCAATGGTAAGAAAATAGGTCTGTGGGTGACTTTGTTTTACAAGTGAAAAATGGTATTTAAGTATGTTAATGAGGAGAGACTTCACATAGATTTAAAGTAAATGCATTAATATTAAAATGGGTTGAATCCTTAATTCATTATTTGTTAACTCTATGACCAAGTGTAAGTTCTTTAATGTGTCTGTACCCCAGGTTCCTAATATACAACAGAGATAATAGTGCCTCTTTCATCAGTTTATCATTAAAGGTAAATGAGGGAATACGTTGCAAACCCCAAAGAGAACAAGGGCTTTAAAAACTTATTATAATATTAATCTTTTTTTCTTTTTTCAGGATTTATTTTTTTACTTTACAATATTGTAGTGGTTTTTCCCATACATTGACATGAATCCACCACGGGTGTACATGTGTTCTCCATCCTGAATCCCCCTCCCACCCCTCAGGGTCATCCCAGTGCACCAGCCCCAAGCACCCTGTCTCATGCATCCAACCTGGACTGGCGATTCGTTTCACATATGATAATTTACATGTTTCAATGGCATTCTCCCATATCATCCCACCCTCACTGTCTCCCACAGAGTACAAAAGACTGTTCTATACATCTGTGTCTCTTTTGCTATCTCACATACAGGGTTATCATTACCATCTTTCTAAATTCCATATATATGCGTTAGTATACTGTATTGGTCTTTATCTTTCTGGCTTACTTCACTCTGTATAATGGCCTCCAGTTTCATCCATCTCATTAGAACTGATTCAAATGAATTCTTTATAATGGCTGAGTAATATTCCATGGTGTATATGTACCACAGCTTCCTTATCCATTCATCTGCTGATGGGCATCTAGGTTGCTTCCTTGTCCTGGCTATTATAAACAGTGCTGCGATGAACATTGGGGTGCACGTGTCTCTTTCAGATCTGGATTCCTCGGTGTGTATGCCCAGAAGTGGTATTGCTGGGTCATATGGCAGTTCTATTTCCAGTTTTTTTAAGGAATCTCCACACTGTTCTCCATAGCAGCTGTACTATTAATCTTTAAAATAATCTGTAGGTAGAACCCTCAAATATTTTAGCAATACCTTTATAAACCAGCAAAAGGTACAGCTCTAGTACACTAATCATAAGCAGGAGAGACCAGAATTAAGGTAAAGATTGTACCCAATGATTTTAACTGATGAACTCAATTTTTAAAAATGTTTATAGAATGCTCTTTGTGGCAGTAATTGAGCTGGATAGTAACTGAAATGTAAAGATGAGTAAATATTGATGTTGGCCTTCAAAATTTCACAGTTCATTTATGAAGGAGGATAATTATACAACAATACTCAATACAGTATTACACTACAAACACTGCTACAAAGAAAGGGTCTGAAATAGTAAAGGTGGAAGTTTTTTTTTAATTTTTCCAAGGTAGGTTTTGTATTTCTGTAATAAAATGGATTTACCAACACTTCTTAAGATGGTTAAAGTCTGAGATTGATAAGGATGGCATATGAGGCGGAGTGTATCCACAGGCCTGAGAGTAGTGTAACTGGAAGCAAAGGCATGTATAGTGGGACCAGGATAAATAAGGAAGGAGCATTTGCTTGAAGCTTTATACACCAGGATGAAGAGTTTATATTTTCTTCAGTGATAAGGAGAAATTATTAATATTCTTTCTTTCTTTTATGAGCAGTGGAAATAGCATTGTTAAATTATATTTTAGAAAGATTATGTTTGATTTACAAGTTAGGATGGATTAAAAATTTTAAACAATAAAGGGAAGAGTGTCAATTATCTAACACTTGTATAAAAATATCAGTCTAAATGAGAGATAATGAGAGCCTAAGCATATGGGACTCTGAGTGGCAGATATAAATGACATTATGCAAGTCAAATCAATAGGACTTACTGGTTGCCTATAGGAGAAACCAGAGAAATCAAAGATATCTTTAGGAAACAAAATCCAACAGAGAGGAGTAAAATTGTGTAGGTAAGAATGAAGGCAGACATATACAATAGAATATTACTTGGCCATAAAAAGGAACAAATTTGAGTCTGTTCAAGTGAGGCAGATGAACCTAGAGCCTGTTATACAGAGTGAAATAAGTCAAAAAGAGAAAAACAAATATATTAATGCATACATATGGAATCTAGAAAAAGAGTACTGATGAACTTATTTACAGGGCACGAATAGACATGCAGATGTAGAAGACGGCCCTGTGGACACAGCAGGGGAAGGAGAGGATGGGATGAATTGAAAGTAGCGCTGAAAAATATATACACCACCATGTGTAAAACAACTAGTGGAAAGTTGCTATGTAATGCAGGGAGCCCAGCACGGAGCTCTGTAATGACCTAGAGGGGTGTTGGGGCGGGGGGGGAGGAGGGAGTTTTAAGAGAGAAGAGATGATTCACATTGTTGTAAGGTGGAAGCCAACACAACATTGTAAAGCAATTATCCTCCAATTAAAAAAAACTCAAAAAAAAAAAAAATGAATGAAGGGTGATGATGCTAGGTGAGTACAGAGTCACAGAAATAAAGGTAGACTATCCCCATAAAGAAGAGCTTGCCTATCACTAACAATGCCACTAGAAATTTCAAGAGTGAAGTATGAGAAAAGATTATGGCAAATAGGTGGTTATACATATACACGTGCACACAGAGCACATACATATGTTGCATATATGAGAGGAAGCCATGAACAATAAAGATTCATTTAAAATAGAAAGAATTCCAAGTGGGAGGGATGAGCCTTTAAAAATAAAAGATTGAGAGAATAGAAACATATTATTAGGAAAATAGAAGTAAAAGTAAGACAAATTTATTATTTCTGTAAGAGAATATATGGTAGAGTAAGAAGTGGAACCTACTTCCTAAAATAAGAGCTTGAAAGTGGAGTAAGTAAGCATTGAGTGATATACATATTAAGCTAGGAAAAGTTGTCACAGGAATAAAATTAAGTCTTCATGCTGATCATCAACCACACAAGATAGAGTCCATGGGGTCGCAAAGAGTCAGACATGACTGAGCGACTAAACACAGCATAGCACATCATCAGTTAAGATGATCCCATCATTCATTCATCCAATAGATTATGTACCATAGTCAATGCACTGTGCCAGAAAACACTTAAATACGATAAAGATGTTGTTGTCATAGTTTACTGTATAGAGATAAAAACAAAGTAAATGAATATAGAGTTAGAATATATAGTTTGCATGTGTTGAGGGAATGTGTTATTTCCTGGGTTCTGTCTCACCACAGCAAAAATATGAAGTTCAAGGCATGAGCGCAGGCCGACCCAGAAGACAAGAGAAGTCCAGAGGCTTAATTTTGGCTCCTCTTTTTATAAGTTTTTTCTCCTCTGCCGAGCCTGCCCTGTATAAATTGAGCTAGTCAGGAGGGCTGTGTTTGTTTCACCTGAGGTTCCCACTCCGGTCCTCAGACCTTCCTTTGTTCTATTTTTGTGGGCTTTTCCATTCTTTCTCTTTTAGCCACCACCATTCTGGACTCCTTTTTCCTATTCTACCTACCTAACACACGAGAGCTTAAAACAAAAGAAGTTGACCAGGCAAGGAAAATGCTTAAGAAAGTAGCACTTGACCTGATGACTGCAGATGAGGAAGCAATCACTTGTGTTTGTGCGTTGCTAGGGGCTGGAGGGGGGATTTGTCGTGGTAGTTGTGTATGCAAGACACTGTATGCAAACGCCTCTGAATGCAAATGAAAGCCAGATTTCAAATACTCTGTAACTGAAAACAGTCCAGTATCACTAGAATGTACAAACAGACAGGGAGATAAAGTAGTTTTCTGTATGCCATATTAAATATTTTCGTTTTATTCTAAAAGCAATTGGCTACCAAGCAACCCACTTAAGCAAGAGGTGTCATAACTCGATTGCATTTTGAGATCGCTGGCTGCAGGGTGGAGAAGAGGGGATACAGAAGCCAGCACAAATAAAGAAAGATCACTTAGTAAGAGACTGAAATAGACCAGAAGATATGAAGCTGATTTAATCAACAGTTGGAAGGGGGAGAAACTGATGCATTTATAAGATATTTAGGAGGCTCAATTGACTGACAGGGTTTAGTGATGGATGGCATGGAAGTGAAGGTGAGGAAATTGTCAAGCATATCTTTTTTTGGCACAGTAGATGAATGATGGTATCATTTATTGAGATAGGGAACTCAGGGAGAACATCGTGTTTTGGAACAAGTGAAGTCAAGTGCTTTGTCTTTGAGATATCACACTGATATTCCCTTGAGACTTCTTGATGGCAATGCCAAGTTAGCAAACGAACATTCCGTTCCGGAGATCAGTGAAGGGGTCTCAGCCCACACTGTGAGGTTTCTAACAGCTGGATGGACAAGAAGAAAACTGCGATGATATGGTCAGCAAAGCAGCAGGAAGTCCAGGACACCGAGTGTCATGAAACCAAAGGAAGGAAGGTTTGGTTTGGTCCATTTTGCTTTTTCCCAAGGAGGGAGATTACAATTTTAAAATAACGTCTAAGCCTGCTTTGTGTGTGTGCCTGTGTTAGTCACTCAGTCAGGTCTGACTCTTTGCGATCCCATGGACTGTATAGTCCATGGAATTCTCCAGGTAAGAACACTGAAGTGGGTTGCCATTTCCTTCTCCAGGGGACCTTCCCAAAACAGGGGTCAAACCTGGGCCAAGAAACCAGGTGGATTCTTTACCATCGGAGCCACCAGGGAAGCCCCTAATCCCGCTGAGAGGTCAAATAAAGAAGTGGGGGAAAAAGCAGAGTGGTTTTGGGGATACAGAAGTCATTTAATAATCTTAAACAAAGCTATTCGGCAGAGTGAGGAGGTGGAAAACCCATTAGAGAAGGTTGAGGTGGGAGTGAGAAATGAGGAAATAAACATGGAAAATATTAAAACTCTGGTCAAGAAGTTTATCTTAAGGAAAGATGGGGGGAGTGCTCTTCTTTCAGCTACTGTGAAGTAGCTGAAACTGAATTTATTCTAGCATAATAAACTAGAACACTGGGCAGAGCATGCTGAACAACTATTCTGAGATACTGGACAGCAGGCAAGGTGGCATTGTGACCCAGGAGAGAATGAGGTGCACTTGTATTTGCCTTCCTTTTCTACCTAGAGATGCCTGGGCAAGAATGGTTATCCTAAGACATTCACAGAATTCTGGCAGAAATGAGGAGATGGAGATGAGCATTCAGCAAAGGATGGTGATGAAATGTGCAGGGCAAATTAACAGAGGGAAGTTACACAAGGGAAACGCTCAGGAAATCTGCATAGCGCCTTTCTTAAACCTGCTGCTGAATATTAGGCCACAAACGCATAGGTGGAAACTCCAAGAGGTTAATTTAAAAGAAAGAAAGAAAGAAATTTCCAGGGGACTTTAGGAAAAGCAACTTCTAGAGCTAACACAGTGCTGGAAGAGTAAAGTTCTGGCCAATAAAAAGCAGAGAATTATTCCAATACTCACATGATTCAGTAGAAACACCAGAAGGGTTATACTTTATTAGTAGAACTAAGCGAACTCTGAAACAGCATTTCTCAATAAGGGATGGTTTTACCTCTCCAGAACATCTTCAGAAATGTATGAAAACATCTTTGGTTATCACATTTGGGGAAGAAGGGGTACTACTTGTATCTAGCAAGTAGAATTCAGGGATGCTGGTCAACATTCTATACCTTCCAGAACAGCACCCCAGAGCAAAGAATTATCCAGCTAAAAGGTCAATAGCGCTGAGGTCAGAAACTCTGTGCTAGAGTAGAAGTACTGTCCTCAGATAAGAGGCAGCAGTCCTGAGCCTGGCCATGCACCTCAGGGGTTTTTTGTGTTTTTCATTTCAAAGGCAGGTTTCCTCCATTCCTGGGAACAGCTGAGACTACTAGCAATAGACCAGTGGAGATTCGTTGAGCTTTGCTCAGAAATTGTGTGGGCTCAGTCCCCATTTCTCTGCAGAGTTCTGAGAACCTTCCCATGCAAGGGATCCATTAAATGTCACAGGGAATTCCACACGCTTATGGAAGTGTTTAAGGACTGCATGATTCTAGAAGGAGGGCTTTCACACTTGCTGCTGCTGCTAACTCACACAAAGTCTGGTTCACAAGACCGTGAAACTATGTTACTACAGTTAAACCTGGTCACTGTGGTGTTGAACTGTCGGGACGCTCACGCATGTGGAACACAGGTGAGTTCAACAATCTCTAGGCTGATGGAATTCCGCCAGCAGCTCGAGGAGCTCCGCAAGCGAGTGGATGGGCTCTTCCAACCAAGCGCACCACGTTCAGTCTTCGGCACCAGAGGGCAGGGAGGTGGAATTAGGTATCCCTGACCCTAGTCGTTCTGTTAACATCAACACGTCCAGCCCCCAAGGCAGTCGCTTCACCCCACTTACAGGATCGTGGGTCAGACAGCCCTTTAGGGGTAGTCACACTCTAACCTCCAAGAATTTTCAAACCATTGCTCTTCTGATTATCCTGTCTCGATTCCAATCTACCAATATGTGGTGATATTGAGCTTTTCTGGGTTGGCCCTCTGCTGTTTCAGATGAAAAACCACTATTCTTTGAGCAGATACCACTGCTGTTAACACACCACCAACAGACCGTTTCCCCATACTCCCCACTGATGGCAATGGACAGAGCTTAAGACTGCTCTCAACCTTGAAAAAGACGACATTTTAGGAATGCAGTCACTGCAGCCTAAAGAGTTCAGGAGAAGAAATAGCTAGGTGTGCTGTTCTAAACATGTATGCTATGAAATTCTGAGTGGTAAATTTACCATAACCAGAAAGTAAGTTATTAGTACTTTCTGCATACTCCAGTAAGACAAACTTGTACTATTCTTCAATAAAAAGCATACTTACATGGAATTATATTCAATATTCCATGATAAACCATAATGGAAAGAAAATAAGAAAATATGTACAACTTAATCACTTTGCTGTCCAGCAGAAATTAACACACTGAAAATCAACTATACTACATTTTTTTTAAAAAAGCATCCTTACAATCATTATTGTTGCATCTCCCAGTAACAATTCACAAATGGGATATGTAAATATATGTTAAAAACACATAATAAAAAAGCACAATGCAAATTCACATTTGAACACAGTAAGCATTCACAAATACCTTGCAATTCCACTCTGAAGAGGATCCTTTAATGTAGATCCACTGAGTCATTGCTAGTCTATCTCGCACAGGTGCCTTCTTTAAAAATTCCTTTCAGTGGCATTTATTTAAATTAAACTCCTTTCAGTGATATTTATCACATTTAACTAAAACCTAGATTTCAAGATAACCTGGCACTTCCAATTTAAAGTATATTAAAACATATTCATGTATAAACCCTGCTCAATGATAAAGAATCTTCCTGCCAAGGTAGGAGACTCGGGTTGGACCCCTGGGTCGGAAAGATCTCCTGGAGAAGGAAATGGCAACCCACTCCAGAATTCTTGCCTGGAGAACTCCATGGACCTCTGAGCCTGTTGGGCTACAGAGCTTGGGGTGGCAAGAGTCAGACACCACTTAGCGACTAAACAACAGCATCATTATGAAAATAAATAGCTAAAGGATCTAGAAAAATTAGGGGGAAAAATGTTTAATAAGCATTCTGAATTAAAGAATATGAAGGACTTATTTTATTTATTTACAACCCTGTTTTCTTTGAAGACTTAGCCTTTGGTTGCTATTCCTTTCCACAGGGGATTTTCCCCGACCCAGGGATCCGACCCAGGTCCCCTGCATTGCAAGCAGATTCTTTACTGAGCCACCAGGGAAGCCCCTTTGGGGGCACAACCAAAGAGAAAACCAGTGACTCAGTGGAGCTTTAAAATCCGGCAACGTTTGGACTTTCTCCAACATTAAGACTTAAAACCCGAAGCTTTAACTTACCTGGGAACTGCCTGGGACAGCGTCTGGAGCTGCGGAGGCCCTGGAGCTGCAGGCGAGGTAGGAGCCGGGCCTCTGCCGAAGCCCGCCACTCTGGGCGCGCCTGGTCCATGCAAGACGCCCGGGACCTCGAGAGCCGGCAAGCGTGGGGGTGAGCCGACCCGCCGGCGGAAGCGTGTGCCTGGGGTGACCTAGGCTGCTGGAGCCGACCCGCCCTGGGATGCGCTGGAGGCCTTGGTTCGCTGGGGCCTGCCCAGAGCCCGGGGCCGTGGGGGCATCCTGGGCCTGCTGGACGGGCCGGTGCGGAAGGGGCGAGGCGTGGGGGGGCCCTGGCGTTGGGAGGCGCAGGGTGAGCCAGGTTCTTGCTTCGCCAGCACCGGCTTCTGGTCTGGCATCACAGGGGCTTCGTAGGGCCTAGGACACCGGAGGCAGCAGGAGGAGCCGGGTGAGCTGGGGCCAGGTCTTCCGGGAACACTCAGGGGGTCCTGCTGCGGAGGCAGTGGTCTGGGGAGAGGCTGGGTGCTTGGGAGCCCTGGGGGAGCCGTCTAGGGCTGTGGGGGCCAGCCCGGCCCTGGGGCGAGCGGGCTCAGTGGTCGGGTTAGCAGGTGAGTCCGCGTTCACTTTACAGCCGCCTCCTCCGGCAGGTGTTTCCACTTGCGCATGCGCACCGCCTCCACCGGGGCTCTGGATGTTGGAGGGGTACGAGGGTGATGTGAGACTAGCTTGCCTTCGCTCCTCAGAAGCTCCTTTTATAGTTCTGTGGTTCTCTCGGCTTCTGTAATCCCTCCAATCCCTCACCTGGAACCCTTCAGTTCAGTTGTTCAGTCTCTCAGTCGTACCCAACTCTTTGCGACCCCATCGACGGCAGCACGCCAGGACTCCCTGTCCATCACCAACTCCCGGAGGGGTTCTTGTGAATTTATGGTGGGGGAGTGGGGACGTGGCGTGTGCTAAGTGGTGGAAATTTCAATGCCGCCGTTTTGCTGATGTCCAGACAAGAAATTTAAAATAGTTATTATTAGTGTACAGATTTAAGCAAAGGAAATTGTGGACATAACGAAATAGAAATAAGCAGCAACATAAAAATAAACTAAGTGCAACTTTTTGAGATGAGAGATTGCATGTCTGAAATGAACATTTCTCTGCAAGGTTTTGCCAACCATCAGACATTAGACACTGCAGAAGATAAACATCAGTGAACTTGAAGACGCAGTAGTAGAAACAATACAAAATAAAACACAGAGAGGAGAAAGACTTAAAAAATTGAAGTTTCAGTGATTCACGTGACAATATCAAGCATTCTAACTTGTAGTTTTATGTTTGGGAGGTACGAAGGGATTCAGAGGAAAGTATATATATATGGAGAAATACTTGCTGAAAACTTTCTGAATTAATGAAAAGCATAAAAATATAAGCCATAAAACACAAACGTTCATACTAAAAACCTCATAATCAAATTGCTAAAAAATAAAATAAAAATTGGAAAAAGCCAGAGAAAAAGCCTCATTGTGTATATACAGGGGAGCAAAGATAATGCTCGCAGACTTCTCATGAGAAACAAGCAAGCCCCAAATCGTTGAAATAATATTAATGTGCTGAAAGAAAGAAAACTGCAAACCCAGAATTTTTATCCAAAAAAAAAAAAATCTTCACAAATTCAGGAAAGAATAATAGCTTTTTTTTTTTTTTCCAGAAAGGTGTATCACTAGCAAAGCTGAATTACAGTAACATATGTTTTAGTTAGAAAGGATATATATGCACACCAACGTGGAGTTTTGACATGGCTTGGCTGCATGATGACTAGGGCTTTTTGCTGAAACTCCCTAGATGGATTTCTAAATATTCCTCTCAGCTAATGGACATTGGTAACCATAGTATAAACACAGCCTAGACAAGTAACTGAGGTTACAAAATTAGTTAATATCTCTCACATTGTGTAAATTAATTTCTGGTTCAGACTCATTTAAAACTATATTATTAAAGAAACTTGACTTTAAAATGCAGTCCAATTTCAGTCTTTGGTTTATTATTTCCATGCATTATCTGGGAGAGTTTTATTATATTCTGCATATATATTTGTTTCACATTTGATGTCTTTAGTTCAGTAAAACTAGGATAAAACCAGTTGCTTGGTAGAATAAACTAATGTGTGATTTAAACTGATTTTAATTTTACTTGAAGAATGTCTTCAGAATTATCTATTGCACCTTACTCAACCCAGAAGAGAGTTAATTAAAACTTTGTAGATTAATTGAGCAAATTTTAAGCATTTTAAAATGTAATTTATCCTCTGTTATTTTTAACTTTTTGCTGTAATGTGTGAGCCAGTTTATTGAATATGGTAAAATATTTATTCATTCTTTCAACCAGTATTTATTTTAAATGAAATATTTTTCACTTAATAATAGATATGTATAGAACAATTTATCTGCACCAGAGCTACACAGGCCTTTCCGAGAAAGAAAACATCCTGTGTTTCACTAGAAAATCAGGTTGAATACACATCTACTTCCTATATTTTTTACTCACCAAACTCAAGAACATTTATTATATAAAATATGTTGTGTCAGGTGCACATTACTTAAATATAAAGAGTGAGGAAGGAGCTCATTTCATCCATTCAGACAGTTCTCATAGGAAGAATTTACTGTCAGTCCAAATGGAAATAGCTTTACATGATAAATGTTTTTTAGAGTTGAGTCTGTCCACCAAAGGTAGATTTATAAATTCAAAAAATCCTATGCATATATATTCAGATTGCTGTAAGATTTTTTGACAGTATTGAGTATTACTTTAAATAAAGATTTCCTCCTCCAGTTCAGAAAATTATTTTTTATGAGTATGACTTTATTTACAAAAAAGGACTTTAAAATGTTTTCTTATTTTGTTTCCAGTTGAGTACTCAGATGAGCACATTACGTTCTTCGTATTTTATGACACATAAATATTATAGATGGTCTTTTCCAACATGTAGCACTCAGTTACCTAATTATCTTTTCTGGCTAATAATATATTTTGCATATATCTGGCCGTGGTCAACTACATAGAAACCAAAAATTGCAAGCAATAACTTCAATAAGAACAGGAAAATAGTGCACAAGCATGCACATATATGTATACCACATACATGTGCATAAACGCACGTGTTCATGTGCACTCACACACCATGCATAACATAACTTGAAATAATGAGGCTTGGAAATAAAACAGTAAAGCATGTTTATACACCATTTCCAAATGAAAGTCACAAAGGGAAAAAGGCATAGGCCCTGTAATGGATGATCAAAAGCACTTATGAATAATGAGAGAAGACTGCAAAATATTTATATCAATCTTTACAGACATCCTCTCTTACACTGATAAAAGCATATCCAGTACTGCCACAGACATTTCCATTGATGTATCGTTAGTAGCATCCATCAATCTACAACCTGCATTGAGATATCAGTGAAATTTGACAGTCTTCTGATTGTACTTTCTAAGGCTTGAATCTTTCTGCTTTTGATCCTCCCCACTTCAATCTCCAGCCAATTTTAATTCAAGAGCTTGCTCCATTGCATTTTGTAACTGCTTGATATATTTGTAGGTTAATGCTTAATGTTTTAAGCATCATGACAGAAAATATAAGAATATAAACTTAATATAAACTTATAAGAATATAAAAATATAAACTAAGTGGATACCTTTCTCTTTCATTTTACCCCAGACACTAGGTTTCTTTAAAGAAAACAATGTTGAAAATAAGTCCTTTATATTCTTTAATTCAGAATACATGTTTACTAAGCATTTTTCTAAGTTTTCTAGATAGCATTATCATTTATTTTTTAATATTAAAATTAATCAGTTTTGCTTTAATATGCCTTAAAGCCAAGTGGAAGAAGTGCCAAAATATCCCAATATTTAGTTTTTACAATTCAATATGCAATATTTGAATCTACTTCACATTAAGTGAATGCTACATTAAGCAATTCATGAGATAGGATTTGATATAGGCTAATTTAAATAAATACCACTCAAAGGAATTTTTGTTAAGGTACCTGTGCAAGATGGAATAGCAGTAACTCAGTGGGTCTGCATTCATGGACCTGTTCACAATGGAATCACAGTGTAATATGAACATCTATGAAGTTCAAATGAGAATTTGCATGGTCCTTTTTTATTACACATTTCTAACATATGTTTACTTATACACGCCATTCATGAATTGTTATTAGATTGTGTAACAGCAATAATTATAAGGATGATAACAGTTTACATTTATTTAAAGTCTACTATGTGCCTGGTCTATACTTTATGCAAGGTTTTTTAGCTAACCCCCGCAAAAGCCTTAAGAAGTAAGTAGTATTACCCTACTTTTACAGAAGAGGAAACTAAAGTTCAGAAAAACTAAGAAACTTATCATATTACATGAAGAATACATGAGACACATTCAGTGGTAGAGAACTGATCGACACATCAGAAATAAATTAATATAGGACAAAAAGCAGTGGAAAATAGGAGTGGATAAATAGTATCAACAAAATGCAGTTATTGAGAGCCAGAATAAGGTTGAAAGAGAATGTAAAGATGGCTTAACAGTTTTGGAATCAAACCAGAAAGATTCCCATCTTCCTCACTTATTAATTACATTTAGTTCAGTTCAGTTCAGTTGTTCAGTTGTGTCCAACTCTTTGCGACCCCATGAACTGCAGCACGCCAGGCCTTCCTGTCCATCACCAACTCCCGGAGTCCACCCAAACCCACGTCCATCGAGTCCGTGATGCCATTCAACCATCTCAACCTCTGTCGTCCCCTTCTCCTCCTGCCCTCAATCTTTCCCAGCATCAGGGTCTTTTCCAATGAGTCGGCTCTTTGCATCAGGTGGCCAAAATATTGGAGTTTCAGCTTTAGCATCAGTCCTTCCAATAAACATCCAGGGTTGATCTCCTTTAGGATGGACTGGTTGAATCTCCTTGCAGTCCAAGGGACTTGCAAGGGTCTTCTCCAACACCACAGTCCAAAAGCATCAATTCTTCTGCGCTCAGCTTTCTTTGTAGTCCAACTGTCACATCCATTTATGACCACTGGAAAAGCATAGCCTTGACTAGATGGACATTTGTTGGCAAAATAATGTCTCTGCTTTTTAATATGCTGTCTAGGCTGGTCATAATTTTCCTTCCAAAGAGTAAGCATCTTTTAATTTCATGGCTGCAGTCACCATCTGCAGTGATTTTGGAGTCCAGAAAAATAAAGTCTGACACTATTTCCACTGTTCCCCATCTATTTCCCATTAGGTGATGGGACCAGATGCCATGATCTTAGTTTTCTGAATGTTGAGCCTTAAGCCAACTTTTTCACTCTCCTCTTTCTCTTTCATCAAGAGGCTCTTTAGCTCTTCTTCACTTTCTGCCATAAGGGTGGTGTCATCTGATATCTGAGGTGATTGACATATCCCCCGGCAATCTGGATTCCCGCTTGTGCTTCCTCCAGTCCATTTCTCATGATGTACTCTGCATATAAGCTAAATAAGCAGGGTGACAATATACAGCCTTGACATACTCCTTTTCCTATTTGGAACCAGTCTGTTGTTCCATGTCCAGTTCTAACTGTTGCTTCCTGACCTGCCTACAGGTTTCTCAACAAACAGGTCAGGTGGTCTGGTATCCCCATCTCTTTCAGAATTTTCCACAGTTTATTGTGATCCACAGAGTCAAAGGCTTTGGCATAGTCAATTAAAGCAGAAATAGATGTTTTCCTGGAACTCTCTTGCTTTTTGGATGATCCAGCGGATGTTGGCAATTTGATCTCTGGTTCTTCTGACTTTTCTAAAACCAGCTTGAACATCTGGAAGTTCGAGGTTCATGTATTTTTGAAGCCTGGGTTGGAGAATTTTGAGCATTACTTTACTAGCGTGTGAGATGAGTGCAATTGTGCGGTAGTTGGAGCATTCTTTGGCATTGCCTTTCTTTGAGATTGGAATGAAAACTGACCTTTTCCAGTCCTATGGCCACTGCTGAGTTTTCCAAATTTGCTGGCATATTGAGTGCAGAACTTTCACAGTGTCATCTTTCAGGATTTGAAATAGCTTAACTGGAATTCCATCACATCGACTAGCTTTGTTCATAGTGATGCTTCCTAAGGCACACTTGACTTCATATTCCAGGATGTCTGTCTCTAGGTGAGTGATGACACCATTGTGATTATCTGGGTCATGAATATCTTTTTTGCACAGTTCTTTTGTGTGTTCTTGCCACCTCTTCTTAATATCTTCTGCTTCTGTTAGGTCCCTACCATTTCTGTCCTTTATTGACCTGATCTTTGCATGAAACATTCCCTTGGTATCTCTAATTTTCTTGAAGAGATCTCTAGTTTTTCCCATTCTATTGTTTTCCTGTATTTCTTTGCACTGATCACTGAGGAAGGCTTTCTTATTTCTCCTTGCTATTTTGGAATTCTGCATTCAAATGGTTATATGTTTCTTTTTCTCCTTTGCTTTCCCTTCTTTTCACAGTTATTTGTAAGACTTCCTCATACAGTCATTTTGCTTTTTTGCATTTCTTTTTCTTGGGGAGGGTCTTGATTCCTGTCTCCTGCACAATGTCATGAACCTCCATCGATAGTTCATCAGGCACTCTGTCTATCAGATCTAGTCCCTTAAATCTATTTCTAATTACATTACCTTGGGCAAATTTCACTGGGTGTATATTATAATATATATTGTATATATATATTATATATATAATCATATATAATATAATAATATAATATATTATGTATAATATAATATAATAAGTATATTACTAATACATCACAGGCTTGTTGTGAAGATTAAATGAGATAAATGAGGTGACGGGTGCTAGAAGTAATTAGTATTGTACATGCTCAATAACTTCTAATCCCCAACCTGACCCTGTAGGTGGACGGGGATAACATTGCAAATGTCTTCAAGACATCGCTCTGTTGTAAATAATAAATTCGAAAAGACAAGAATTGAAAGTAGACATGCCCGTTAAGAAGCTAAACTGCATTAGTTGCTGGAATTCATTCTTTTAGAGCCTGGTAGAAGGAATGGCAGCCCACTCCAGTGTTCTTGCCTGGAGAATCCCAGGGACGGGGGAGCCTGGTGGGCTGCCGTCTGTGGGGTCGCATAGAGTTGGACACGACTGGAGCGGCTTAGCAGCAGCAGCAGCAGCGGTAGTAGTGAGATGGAATATAATGGAAAGTAAGGGGAAGGTGGGAAATCAAAGAAAGAAAAGACATTTGTGAAACAAAGTCTTGGACCAAGTCTGAATAGAGAGTTCAAGGTTCCAAATTTAAACAGTCAGAAATGTTAATAGATGGACTTTCATCTAGACTCACCAAATGTTTTAGTTTCATCTGTAATATGCCTGCCAAGTATTTATAGAACATATATTGAACAAACTGCTGAACAGAATAAGCTTCTTAAAATCGACTTTTTTTTTTTTCAGGCAACTTTTAGCTGTATAAAAGCAAACTCCTCCAATATCTGACCCGCAGTATCTCATGGCTATCTTGTGTCCGTAACACTAGTGTCTGAGTCTATATAGGGTGATCCCATTTCCACACGCAGAGTCTTCAGATAACCTAGCCTCTGATAAATTTTCTACAAATAAAATCCCTCATACCGCTCAATTGTTTGCAAACCGAGTTCTTTTATTCATTTTTATTAAGGTAACTGGTTTGTAATACTATATAACAGCCGTGTGTATGACATTATAGTTTTACTCTGTGTACACGCACAAGATGCTCACCACCAAAAACTCAGGCTGCAACCATCACCTCCTTTACCCATTCACCCTCCCGACCTTTTCCTCCAGTAACTCCTCCTCTGTTCTCTGGGTCTACATGTTTGTTTTTGTTTATTTATTTTTTTATATTCCAGCTACAAGTGAAATCATACCATAATTTTCTTTCTCTACCTAACTTGTTTTACTTTATGCAATACCTTCAAGTTCTATCCATGTTGTTAGAATGAAAAAAAAAAAGCATTCATTTTATGACTGAGTAGTATTCCATTGTGTATATATATGTATGTATATATACGTATATATAGCACCTCTTCTTTATCCATTCATTTAAAAGAAGAGAACAAAGCTGAGTTTCTGAATCTTCTCACTGTCTTTGCTCTTCATTACTGAACTCTGCTCTGATGTGTATTAAGGAGCAGAGCTTGACATAGGGCCTTTCTACATGAAGAGTGTTCACAGGAGGCAAAATTCTTGGGCACACGCGGTGCTGGAACAGAGATATATTTAAGGTGCTAGCGACGGAGATATATCAACCTACTCTGCCCAGAGAGCAGTGGCTTCTGTAAAGACTGAAGTCTTCACAACAGGGTAATAATTGAACTTGAATGACTAGGAATGTCCGAGCTGGAAGACCTTGACATCAGTCTCTAGATTTCAGTCTATGGAATTTGAAGAAAAACTATGGTATGCTGAAGAAAAGCTGTGAATCCATGAGGGATGAATGCAGTTTAGAATTCATGAAGAACAATTTTGGAAAACAAAATTGGCAAAAAAATGAGAAAAGACTTTGAATGATTCTGTATAGTACACTAATATCATAGCAAAATAACACATCTGCAAATGAAATGGCTTATTATTATTGCTCCTAAGATCATTAAGTTGACTAATTTCTTTTGTTCATACTTATTTCTACTATCAAGTTATGTTTTACCCAACCTGAATTTAAGCAGTTAAAGTTATTGGATCCAACATAGAAGTCATCAGTCAAGCATATGACAACTTTTTTCTATCATGATTCTATTACATGTTTTCTTACCTTCCTATTTCCCCATGCTCCTTCAGTTTCCTTATTATATTAGGACATAAAGCATAATGGCTAGAATACAGTACTTTTGACCACACACAGTGTAAGGGCTACAACCTTCTACACAGTCGAAACTCTGTGTATAACTTTATAGTGGGCTCTCTGTATTCATGGCTCTACATCTGCAGATTCGACCAAACAGGCAGACCGTGTGGAAGTGATAGCTTACAGTGAATGACATCAGATTCGTGATCTCTGAAGAAGAAAATTTAGCTTTGGGACCAGGGACCAGGCTTGATCACTCAAGAGCTTTTGTGTAGCACAGTTTTATTAAAGTGAAAAAAGGACAGAGAAAGATTCTGAAACAGGCATCAGAAGGGGGTAGAGAGTGACCCCTCATGAGTCTTATCAAGGCCTTGTATACTTTTACCAGACCCACTCCCACAACATACATCTTAAATTAACAAGATTAGAACTAACAATAGAAAGGTCTTATAAGACCCACTCCCACAATATATGTCTTAAGATAACAAGACTAGTCAGAAGTTTCTTGTTAAGGAAAATCATGTCCTCCAGCAACATTGTTATATGGACTAAGACAAAGCAATGTAGAAAAAAAAATTTGTCCTTTTCTCCTTGAGAACCCCAGACCCCTTTCTCCTCAAGGGCTCCAGACCCCTTTCTCTATCTTGGGGGCCCTGGACTTCTTATCAACCTACCTAGGAGTTGACTCTGTCAGTAGCACATCTTTATTGGAAAATATCTGTGTTCAAGTGGACCAGAGCAATTCAAGTCACTATTTTTTAACAGTCAAATGTACTAATATTATGAATTGTGGCTAGTATATTGTACATCACATGCGAAAATTAAATAGAAACAGATCATAGACCTAAATATAAAATTTACAGCTTGTAAAACATCTAAAAGAAAATCAAAGAGGAAGTCTCTGTGACCTTGGAATAGACAATAGTTTCTAATATACAACACCTAAAGCAAAAAAGAAAACAACAACAGAAATCACTAAGTTGACCTTAATCAAAATTAAGACTTTTTCTCAAAAATCAAACATTCAAGTCACAGGTGAGGAGAAAATAATTACAAATCACATATCTAATAAAGTATTTGTGCCCAGAATACATAAGGATATTAAAAATTGGTAAAATATTTTAGAAGTTACTTCACAAAAGGAACACCAGGCCAATAATCACTTGAAAAGATGCTCAACATCTTTTCCATTAGGAATAATCAAAGCTACATGAGACGAACAGGGACTGATTATATAGCATGGGGAACTGTATTCAGTATTCTGTAATAACCTATAAGGAAAAGAATGTAAAAAAAGAATATATATATGTATATTCAGTTATATATATATAACGAATCACTTTGCTGTACATCTGAAACTAACACTACATTGTAAATCAACTATATTTCAATAAAAACAATATCTATATAAAACACACACACATACACACAAAGAAGACATGAGCTACCAGTACATATCAATTAGAATAGCTAAAATTTTAAAAACTAATATGTCAATTATTGTTGAGGATGGATAAACTGGAACACTCATACACCACTGGCAGAAATGTAAAATGGTACAACCACTTTGGAAAATTGTTTGATAGCAACTTGCAAAATTAAAGATATATCTACCATATGTATTGTATTTCATAGGTATTTATCCAAAAGAAGTAAAATTGCGTGTCCATACAAAGATATATATATATATACATATATATATATATATACCCATATATATATGGGTATTTATAGCAGCTTTATTTATAATCATCCAAAACTAGAAACCACCCAGAATGGATAAATAAATTGTGGTACATCCTCACACTGGAATATTATTAAATAATAAATGAGCTACAATTCATGAAAATACATGGATGAATTTCAAAATAATCATGCTGAGTGAAAAACCCAGATTAAAAGAGTATATGCTATTAATTTCATTTAATTTGCATTCAAGAAAATGCAAATTAATATGTAAATAACAGAAAGCTGATCAGTGATTGGGTGAGAAGAGGTGGATAGGGAAAGGCAGGTGGGAAGAATCATAAAGGAACAGAAGGAAGTTAAAAGGATTATGACTATGTTAATTATTGTGAGTGTAATGTTTCACAAACATACATATATTTCAAATTTATAAAATTTTCCACTTTAAATACACACAATTTATTGTGTGTCAATTATACTTCAACATGCGTGTTTAGTCGTGTCCAACTCTTTGCGACCCTGTGGACCATAGCCCGCCAGGATCCTCTGTCCATGGGATTTTCCAGGCAAGAATGCTGGAGTGGGTTGCTTTTTCCTCCAGGGGATCTTCTTGATCCAGGGATTGAACCCACATCTTCTGTGTCTCTGCATTGGCAGGAAGGTTCTTTACCACTGAGCTACCTAAAATATCAGATAAATTCTTCAGTTTCAACATAGTCTCCAACAGTTTGCTGGATGATGGATGTCCTCTATATTCTTTTTGTGTGAGTCATGGTCCTCACTAATAAACAGCAAAATTGATATTCCTAGCACATTTTTTAAGAACCCAAAAAAGAAGAACTGTGACTTACATGGTAAGCATCTCATGAAGCCTGGGAATAAGGCATCTGATAGGAGACTTGACTAATCATAAGGAGAAAAACAGTCAAATAGTTTTGGGCATTTGGTCCCATCACTTCATAGCAAATATATGAGGAAGAAGTAGAAACAGTAACAGATTTTGTTTTCTTGAGCTCCAAAATCAATGCCTACTGCAGCCATGAAATTAAGACGCTTGATCCTTGGAAGAAAAGGTATGACAAACCTTGACAGCATGTTAAAAAAGAGACATCACTTTGCCGAAAAAGGTCCTTGTAGTCAAAGCTATGGTTTTTCCAGTAGTTATTACATATGTAAGAGTTGGACCATAAAGGAGGTTGAGCACTGAAAAGTGGATGCTTTTGAATTATGGTGCAGCAGAAAATACTTGAAAGGAGATCAAACAAGACAATCCTAAAGGAAATCAATGCTAACTATTCACTGGAAGGACTGATGCTAAAGCTGAAGCTGTGGTTCTTTGGCATCTGATGTGAAAAGCTATCTCGTTGGTAACAACCCTGATGCTGGGAAAGATTGAGGGCAGGAGGAGAAGGGAGCGACAGAGGTTGAGATGGTTGGATGGTACCCGGGACTCAGTAGACATTAGTCTGAGCAAACTCCAGAGCTAGTAAAGGATAGGGAAGCCTGGTGTGCTGCAGTTCATGGTTTTGCAAAGAGTCTGACATGACTGAGTGACTGAACTGAACTGAAATTAATTATTATTAATTGAATTTGAAATCATAATAAAATATGGTGAATATTCTTCCTTTTCTATCACTGATCTAGAAGGAATGAAATCAGAATGTCTCTAGAAGAATATTCTCTATTACGCTATCTAGTTCTATGAGAAATTTCTAGGAATATTTCTACCTAAATGAAAAAACCAACCCCAGCGACAATATAATCAAGGCTCTAAGGCATTATATAGTAGTGATGAAGAACTTTTCATTCTTCAGGCAGTTAGTAGAAGCTTGTTTGGCTTTTTTCAGATAAAAACATTATCTGAAAAATTCTTGACCTTACTGAAAAATGTCATCTTCTAAATGATGTAAAAAGTGATGGTTGAAACCACAAGTAACATGTGGATTCAGATAAAAGGAGAGAGAAACAGAGATGAGTTCATTTGGGAAGTGTGTTACTAACTCCTTGGTCAAATGAGGAGAATAGATCTGTCCCTGACACAGAGCAGTGTCTAGATTGGGCACCTTTTAGAACTTCCATTGTTAATGGCACTCCAGATCAACTACACTGGGCTGGTTCAAGAATACCTTCTCTCTCATTATCGCCACTCTGATCCACAGCACACCTCAATACTTTGATCAACAGTAATGAGGGCATTTTAAAAGGACTGAAGATTGGTAGGTACAATATTGACTTTGGGTCTTGACATTTGAAATTGAGAGGATGAGTAGATTTGTAATGAGAAATGTCCACTAAATATATATGTGTGTGTGTGTGTGTGTGTGTGTGTGTGTATTATATAGCTATGTTTCTGGAGTCCTGAAGAGAGTTGATGTTGATGAAGGCTTCGTAGGCCATATGTATAGAAGTGAGATTAAAATTCTAGAAGTAAAAGGGGGATCTAAGGGAAGGAATATACACAAAGAAAAGAACAGCAGACCAGTGATTAAAGCAAAGAGGTGGGGGAATATAAACAAATATAAGAGAAGACAAAGTGTTTGCTGAAATGGGAGTTACCAGGTTTGCATCAACTAGTGCCTACTTTCTAGGTTAAGAATTCAAGGATTCTGTAAGGCTGTAGCTCACTTTGCATTGAAATTTCTTTTGGTATAATTTTATTTTTTAAGAAATGTACTTGGAAGCACTGAAACATTTTAATACACAAGAATAATAAAAAACTAATACACATATATTCAATTAAAACACACTTCTATGACCACTGATACCATCCTGGTGGAATATCTTTTATATGCTACTCAAAGGAGTTCTGTGGTTCTATAGAGAAACTCATTTTCTGGCAAAAGTTCGAAAGCATTTCTGGTATTAAAAAAAATCAATGAGGAAGAAAGCAAGAAGGATGAGTGGTAAACTCTCATTTAAAATCTTGTACACTCAACAGAATACCTTTCTGCAGCCTTTCAATGTGACAGGACTTCTTTAATTTGAACTGAACAGCCTATGTTCTATATTTCTTAGCTTGGCTGACATAGAGGTCAGAGATTTACTATGGGACAAGTTAGAATCACTTACATACTTCTTAAATTTAGATTTGGCCTATATTTTTTTTTCCTGAAATGATAAGAGACATGGCAATAAAATTAAACTGCTGCTTTTTCTCATTTTGAACTTGCAAAGTTTAAAAAAAATTATAAAATGTGCTTAAGGAAACCACTGAACTCATGAAGTCTGTCTCTTTAAAATGATTAAATCATTTTATCTCCCAATCAGCCTTGAATTGTTTTCTAAATGATCTTTTGGCATTGTCTGAATAGCCTTTCTTAGCAGGCACACGCAAACATATACAAATGTGAGAATAAAATTATGTGAACTATGATAGTGTTCAGCGTGAATCTTTGACATCTTTTACTTGGTACCTGCTACTGCGCTCCCTAAGGTTGCACCCGAGTCATTGTTGTCACAAGAGAGTATTGGATTAGCATAGTATATGCTTATTAATCATTATAAGGTGAAATGTACTTTATTGCTGGAGGTGTGCCAACTTAAGAAAAGTTACAGTTGAAGAGGAAAGATATAATTGCATGAAACTTTAAAATAAAATTAAACAGTAAAATAACTCAACCAATAATAGATTGCTTAGAAGAGGAAGAGACCACTCTAAGATGGAATGACTGACCAATTAAGAAATTATATGATGATGGAGATCTGGCTCATTAAAAGCTACTCAAAGCTTAAGATTTGGTTCCTCCCAGTAGGGTGCCCTAGTAACTTTTGTCTCTGTTCTTATTTCAGGGACCTTATTAGCTTCTGTCCAATTACCAGATACTCATTTTCTACAGACAGGCATGTCCAAAATTGCTTCGTAATATATCCCAGGAACATCCCACAATTGACTTCAACTGACCTTTCTCAATGTTTTTCGGATCACACAATACATTTTGGATTCCAGGATAAACTCAGTGAGTAATATATACTAGATTCAAGCTTGAACTTCCAAGTAAAACAAGAACAGCTAAAAAAACGGCACAATAGAGGAAATGTATCAGTATCTTCAAGGATTTAGCCCTGACTGGGCATCTAGTGCAAAGACCATGCAGTGAGTAGTTTGTGAGCATCAGGACCAGGAGAAAAGACTTAGCTGGAAGCCAGGAAAAACACAAGTATATGGGACAGAGCCACTACCCTCTTCCTGATCTATCATCAAGAATTGAAGAAGAAGAATTCGATATATAGAAGTAAACTCCCGGTTTGGTTCTGGAGTCTGAAAAGAGAACTGATCAACAAAAGTTGGAGAACAGGGTTTAGAAATACACAGGAGATACAGAAAGTATCAGGTAGAGTGTCAGGGTACTCTAGGAATTCCACTTAAATGAAGGAGAGGACTGTTGGAGAAAGGTATAGAGCTGGCCGGGCTTCCCAGGCGGCGCTAGTAGTAAAGAACTCCCTGCCAATGCCTGAGACGTAAGAGATGTGGGTTCTATCCCTGGGTGGGAAAGAGCATCTGCAGAAGGGCATGGCCACCCACTCCAGTATTCTCGCCTGGAGAACGCCATGGACAGAGGAGCCTGGCGGGCTGCAGTCCATAGGGTCACACAGAGTTGGACACGACTGAAGTGACTTAGCGCACACACACACACATAGAGCTGGCTAGAGTAAGATGATACGTGGGAAGTGGTAATTACAAAGAACATAGTAGGAAAAGATCCACTAGAAGGTGCCATTTTGGCAAAGAATTGAAGGAATAGAGATTATGCTTTTCCCTTCCCCTCCAGTGTTCTGCTAATAAAGAGTAAAATTCATAATAACCGTACGTGTATTACTTCTCCCAGTCTACTGTAATCTTGAATACAGGATTTAATTTTGTACTGAAAACTTTCAGAAAGAATAAAGCTAAATGAAGTCTGATCTCTTCAAGGAGGAAAGAAATTACTGCTACCAAACAATATCATAAACATAATCATATAGGAGAAAGATTATCAGTAAACATGTTGAGTTAGGAAAAGAGGGAAACACATTCATTTATTCATTCATTTATGTGTATATCACTCTATCACATTCTATAGAGTGACAGATTGTCTATACATTGACAGATTCTGGGAACAGAAGAGAAATGTTGCCCCTGTCTTTGTGGCGCTTACAGCGCATAAGGCCTATGTAAATCTACAGGCTCTGATGGAAACACACAGATGCAGTCCAGGTCCACATAAGAAGTCAGTGGACTCTTGCAATAGCAAAATGGAGATTAAGCAATGAAATAAGTAAGAGTTAAAAAGGGATTGATTCTAGCACATGCTGGAATCAAGATTGCTGGGAGAAATATCAATAACCTCAGATATGCAGATGATACCACCCTTATGGCAGAAAGTGAAGAGGAACTAAAGAGCCTCTTGATGAAAGTGAAAGAGGAGAGTGAAAAAGTTGGCTTAAAGCTCAACATTCAGAAAACTAAGATCATGGCATCTGGTCCCATCACTTCATGGGAAATAGATGGGGAAACAATGGAAACAGTGGCTGACTTTATTTTGGGGGTCCAAAATCACTGCAGATGGTGACTGCAGCCACCAAGGATAAAAGACACTTGCTCCTTGGAAGTAAAGTTATGACCAATCTAGACAGCATATTAAAAAACAGAAACATTACTTTGCCAACAAAGGTCCATCTAGTCAAAGCTATTGATTTTCCAGTAGTCATGTATGAATGTGAGAGTTGGACTATAACGAAAGCTGAGTGCCAAAGAATTGATGCTTTTGAACTGAGGTGTTGGAGAAGACTCTTGAGAGTCCCTTGGACTGCAAGGAAATCAAGCCAGTCAATCCTAAAGAAAATCAGTCCTGAATATTCATTGGAAGGACTGTTGCTGAAGCTGAAACTCCAGTACTTTGGCCACCTGATGCAAAGAACTGATTCATTGAAAAAGACCCTGATGCTGGGAAAGATTGAAGGCAGAAGGAGAAGGGGACGACAGAGGATGAGATGGTTTGATGGCATTACCGACTTGATGGACATAAATTTGAGTAAGCTCCGGGAGTTGGTGATGGACAGGGAATCCTGGCGTGCTCCAGTCCACGGGGTTGCAAAGAGTCGGACAGAACTGAGCAACTGAACTGAACTGAAAAAGAAGGGGAGGTTAGGGGAGTGAATGATGTTGTGCTGAAGTGGAATCGTATAAGCCAGGGAAGATCTTAGTTCTAGAGAAGAAGAGAAGATCAAATAGTTACATACTGAACAAGAAGAGAAGAGTTGTTGGCTATGAGACTTCAGAAGTAGGTGAGTAAGCAGGCACAAGTGGGATTCATTTAAAGATTTTGCTCTTTATATTTCAAGAAATAGGAATCCAGAGAAAAGTTTTAAGAAATGAGTTTTAGAAAAATCTCTGGTTTATATATTTGAAGTCTCAATTTGGCAGCTGAGATAGAAATGTATTAGAGGTAGGTGAGCCATGAGGTCTGGATAGTTTAAAGCAGTTTGCAAGAGTAGAAATGGACAGAAGAGACTTAGAGGCTGATTGGGTGTGGGCAATGAGAGAGGGGAGGATGAAGCAGAAATGAATTTCAGGTTGATGTTATCAACAATGGAAGAGATGGAGAAGATGATGTAATGACATAAGGTTCATTGGAATTAAAGCCAGTTCGGGCTTTCCCGGTGGCTCAGTCGGTAAAGAATCCACATGCAATGCCGGAGACCTGGGCTCGATCCCTGGGTTGGAAAGATTCCCTGGAGTAGGGCATGGCAACCCACTTGAGTATTCTTCCCTAGAGAATCACCATGGACCGAGGAGCCTGGTGGGCTCCAGTCCATGGGGTCGCAAAGAGTCAGGCACGACTGAGCGACTGAGCAGGAAACGGCATAAGGCCGGTGTGGAGGGTTCTAGGAAAGGAGCAGAGAGGCTTAAAGATGGTTGTGAACTGAGTAAGAGGCAAACTGGCGTGATCTGGACTTAACAGCATGTAGTTTGGAAATACCAATTCTGCTATTGCTAGCTCTCATCTCTGCTCTGCTTTCCACACAGCCAACACATGATCCTTTTGAAATACAGGAGAACATTTTGCTGTCTGCTAAAATCCCTTCAAGAATGATCATCCTCCTTAAAAGGAATCTCACCATCTCCATCCTCTACCCTCATCCCCAGCCTGTGACCCCTGCTTCAATTTCCCCTCATGTTGTACCCAGTTTACTTTCCTTTGTCCCAAGTCTTCTCCTTACTTGGCTATGATTAATGCCAAGTAATTCCAGGCTCTGCCTGGAAAGACTATGTTCCATATTTCCTCACTGATAACCCCATTATTTTATTAATGTCTCTACTTAAGACTGACCTTATCAGAAAGACCCTCATTAACAAACATCTAAAAAACATTTATTTTTTTCTTTCCCTACTCTGGCTTAATTTTCTTCTCAGTCTTCATCACACCTCTATTAATTATGTAGTAATATGTTTATTAGGAATATAAGCTTCTTGAGAATAGGGACTTTATTTCCTTGCCTCACGTAACTCCAGTACATAGAACATAGTACGTGCTTAATTCAAACCTGTCAGTTGACTATCAATTTTGCTCAGCACTCTGCTCACCAATGTCCTCTTCTCTTACACCGCTGCCTTTTTTAAGTACCAGTGGAAACTCTTTTGATAAATCTCTACTAACTCAACTTTCCAGATTAACCTGTGCCATTTGTTCGCTCTCTGAAGGGTGGAGTCCAGAGGATTCTGAAATCTCACAGCTGTTACACTACTTCCTAGCAGTATTATTTACTTCTTCTACTAGTAAATCAATAGCACTGGCTTCCAATCTGTTTCTATCAGTTGGACTTGTCAGTATCATTGCATAAAGTAATTTATTATTATGTAAATCAATATTATATGAGTGTGAAAGGAAAAAACTGTTGTTTCTGTGAAAACTAATTTGAATAATATGGAAAGACTTGATAAATGGGATTTATATTTTAAAACATTGTTATTGGCTGTCAGCTTTAAAAGACTGAGGGAAAAAAGGTCATAAACATCCAGAATTATTCACTTGGTATGATTATATATGCACATAGCCTTATTCTGTTTTAAATATATTCAAACTGGAAACCTTAGATAATGCCTTATGGGTGTGGTTTATGCCAAAAGAATGGTGTTGAATTTCAATCAATGAAAAAGAGAAGTCTTTGCTAGGCATGAAAAAACAGAAATGTATATTTATATGTTTCAGGTTAAAATAAAATATTCAGGGCATTTATGAATATTTTTAATTCTCCAATTTAACTGTTTTTTCTCCTTAACACTGCGAGCATTTATTGGGTAAATTGATTTCTCGTTAACCTGACTCCGTAGTGTCCATATTTTGTCCTTCCCTCATTCATCTCAGCACAGATGAAAATGAGGTTTATACTTGGATCTGCTGGCTTCGGTTGACGTTACTTCCACGTCAAAAAGCCACCTGCATTAGTTTCCTAGGGCTGCCATGACAAAGCACAAAATACTGGATCTGCTGTGCTTAATTGTCTCGTAATTCTGGAAGCCAGAGTCTGGAATCCAGGTGCCCGCGGGGTTGTGCTGCCTCTGGAGTGCGAGGGAAGGATGTGTCCAGGCCTCTGTCTCGCTCCTGGTGGCTCCTTGGCTGCGGTTATTAACCCCAGTCTTCCTGCGGCGGCATCCCCGGGTGGGCCTGCGCCCTCACTTCCCCGCTCTATAAAGACACCAGCGCAATGAAGCATGGGCCCCTGTGTGCCTGCATCTTCATTTGGTGAATTACATCTGCAGTGATGTAGCTCCAAATGAGGTCACATTCTGAGCTACTGGAGGTTTGGGCTTCTGCGTGTGAATTATGGGTGGGCACACTTTAACCCGGAACAATGTCTCACAGAAAACTTTGAGCACAATAGGAGCGCAGTAAATTCATAAGAAACATACCAAAAAGGAAGTGAGAAAATGTGTGGCAAAGTGATGACAGGATGAATACTGCCAGGTTTTTATTTTCCCTTCCATACTTTCTTTTTCCATTATTTTGCCAACCCGATGGTTTATCCTCTGAAATGCAGATCCACTTTTCCAACACCTAATGAGTCTAATAAACCAACTCGACAACTACACAAATGGACAGATACAACTATTTAAGAACTTTATGAGCTGTTTGTTGTTTGTTTGTTTGTATTTCTCAAATTTAACTGCATCTTCCAGTGGAATAAATACTTGTCATTGTGCCAAACACAAGCATCACTCTATATAGGACTTTAGCTCTTGCCTAAATATGAAAAGGGATTACAATTTTGGTTCAAGATTATACAAAAATAAATGCAATATGTTTGGAGACTCCTTCGTCCCAAATTTGAAAGTTTTATTATCAAATTACTCTTAAGCCATTATTTCCATAATAATAAAACAGGTAGCAATGTGAAATGATCATCTAAATGACATGCTGTAATGCTGATAGGCTTAGACAGGCATAACCAAATTAAAGGGAAAGTCTGAGCAAATATTCATTGAACATCGAGTTCATCACATAGCCAGTTTAAATATATTATTTAAAACATCCAGTTGCAGAAGCTTTATTAATCCACTGGTGATCATAAAACTCGGCTTTGCTATAAGCCATAATGATTAGGTCAGCTTATTATAGCCTGAGGTTTTTGTTTGTGTTTGCTATTGATAATTTTAAAGGCATTTCCTTTTTAACAGTGAAACATTTCTTACACTGAAGCATTAACAATGCTTACATCTTCTCTTTGAAATAATGGGTGATTCATCATCAGGACAGGTTTCTTACAAATGACTCATTTATCTCAGCATGCAGTCTTAATCATAAAAAAATTCAATGACTTAATATCAGTGATGGCTAAAAAGACACACATAATTTACTTATGCTTTCTTGCCAAATTTAAAAATATTTAAGTAAGAAATGATTTTCTTCATTTATTATGAAGAAGACAATTAGTCTTAAAAAATAAATCATAGCAAATAATTTTATCCTTACTTACTGAACTGAATTTTATGAGTCATAATACAAAAAAGGAGATTGCAGTAATATATGGCATTTTTCAATAGATGTGGCCACTGTCTTTCAACTGATAGTTTTCAGTTTATTTCATTGTTAAACTCTTACCTGACCTTCAGAGAAATGATCACATCCTATTTCTCTCCTTTTCCTTTTGTCTCTGTAAACAGCATTACCATTCTCTTAATCAGCCAGACTGAATCCTGAACTTCATTTATCCATTCAACAAATATATACCTGACGACTGCCAACTGACTTTGGAAAAAATTGTTCTAGCCTCTAGGAATGCAGAGGTAAGAAGAGAAAACTTGCAAAAAAAAAAAAAAAAGCATTATAAGACACCATTTCACACTCACAAAATGGAAAAAAGTGAAAATCATAAAAATGTTATGTTTTGTGGAGAATGTGGACTAACTGGAATTGTCACAATGTTGGGGGAATATTATTTGATCAACAACTTTGACAGATCTTCTAATATTGTCTATACAAGTTGAAGATACACATACCATGTGCCAAGCAAGTTGACTTTTAGGCATATACCCTATAAGAGCTCGTGCATATGCATACCAGGATATATATAAGCATGTACAAAGCCATAGGGTAACAATCCTAGGCCCAATATATATCTTTGCCTTCCAAAGTGAAGAATATCCGATGGATGTTAGTGAGTAGTGAGTATTTAGATGTTATCGTTGTTTTTGTTCTTTCTTCATATGTTACAATTATTCTTTTGAAGACATTTAACTTGAAAAAGTGATAGGGATAAAGAAGCATTGTTAATCTTAAAAAATGACATGCAAATGAGAAATAAAATCAGAACAACACAAGCCAATAGGAAGTAGAATTGACACACCATAAAAATCATAGAAATAAAAATAAAGCTATTTATTGGTTTAAAAGTAACTAGGAATATTATACTTGCATAGTCAAGAGATTTAGTGAATGGGAATATGCTACTGAGGAATCCACCCAGAACACAGTTCTGAGACCTGCTCTTTGTAAAACCCAAACCAAACCCAAAGTACCATCCTGCATTGAGCTTAGATATTCCCACTGGCTTTGAAATTTAAATGAAGCATCCAGAACTCTAATTTCTATTTTAAGACAAACTCCTCCTTGACTGATTCTGCCTTTATGTTGTGAGATTACACATTCTCCCACCAACGTGTGTATGTTCTGACACTGGCTCCGGCGTTTGGTTGCCGTGTGAATTGTAAGAATTGTATGAGGGATTAATTTCTCTCTGCATTGTGTTTGCTTATAGTATGAGGAAAATAATAGTGTTCTCTTGGTATTTTACTAGGATTAGATGAGTTACTGTATGTAAAATGCCTAACGTACTATCTAGAGCATGGAAGTTTCCTTTATTTTTCCAATTCCTATTTCATTTTGGATAGTTCCTGTTGCAAATTTTCCAAACAAACCTATCTTCTGCAGTATCCAGTAGGCTACTAACTTCTTTGGTATAGTTCTTTTCCAGTATAGTTTTCATTCCAGACATTGCAATTTTCATTCTGGGTGTTCAACATTGGTCTTTCAAATGTATGCATATATCATTCATGTTCTGCTCAGTGAAATTAATCTTTCCCCTACTTTTTGAAACATATGGAAAATAGTATAATACTGTGTTAATGCCCATGTCTGTTAATATTATAATCAGTGTCACTTCTGGGTCTCTTCCCATTGATTGCTTTTTATCCTCATTATGGGTTGTATTTTACTGCTTCTTTTCATGCCCTATAATATTTAACTGAATTATTTTTTAACTTATCAAGTCTGGAAATTTTGTATTTTTATAAATTCTTAAACTATTTTCTAAGATACAGTTTATGCAACATAGAAACATAGTTTTTCAGTTTTAATAGGTAGAACCAGAGCAGTCTTTGGTCTAGAGATGATTTTTTACTTCACTACTGGGGTGATACCATTCTGGGTACTCTACATAATGTACGTTGATTTCAAGCTTTTATACTCTGGCCAGTGGGAAGACAGCCATGCCCAGCCATAGGTAAGTTTATAGGGATTGCTCTCTGTTCCTTTCAGGTGGTTCTTTTTCCGGCCTTTGAATTTTTTTCTGACATGTAATCAGTGCTCAGCTGGAGATTCTAGGGAGACTCCCTGAAGATCTCTAAAATGCGTTCTCTTTTCTCTTTTTCTCTATGAAACACTGTACTCTGCTGTGTGAATTCCAACTACCTTGGCCTTACTGAACTCTCAACTCAATCTCCTCAACTCAGGAAGACTGCCAATGTCTGAAAATAGATGTTTCATATATTGGTCTCCAATTTTTTTAGCTTTTTTCAGGTGTGAGAGTAAATCTGGTCCTTATTAACCCTCCTGGCTAGCAGCAAAAGTTAAATAAGCTATTATTAATAATGACAGTCCTCTGAGTCTTATCTAGCACTTACGTGTGAATTGCATGAAGTAAGTCAGGATAGACGTGCATGTGTATTAGCATCACAATTGACTCCATGTGGGCAAATAGGTGTCATTGCTTTCAACATGTCTTTTAGCCATCTGTGCATGCATGCTAAGTCACTTCAGTCATGTCTGACTCTGTGTGACCCTATTGACCACAGGCTGCCAGGCTCCTCTGTCCATGGAATCGTCCAGGCAAGAATACTGGGGTGGGTTGCCATGCCCTCCTCCAGGGGATCTTCACAAGCCAGGAAGCAAACCTGTGTCTCTTTTGTCTCCTGCACTGGCAGGCAGGTTCTTTACCACAGGGCCACGTGGGATGCCCATCTACCCAGTGGCATTGCAGCATTCAAAAACTAAGATCATGGCTCTCGATCCCATCGCTTCATGGCAAATAGACAGGGAAAACATGAAAACAGTGACAGACTTTATTTTCTGGGGCTACAAAATCACTGCAGACAATGACTGCACCCGTGAAATTAAAAGATGCTTGCTCCTTGAAGAAAAATGGCAAACCTAGACATCGTATCGTAAAGCACAGACATCAATTTGCCAACAAAATTCCGTCTAGTCAAAGTCATGTTCAGATGTGAGAGTTGGACCGTAAAGAAGGCTGAGCACTGAAGAACTGATGCTTTGAACTGTAGTGGTGGAGAAGGCTCTTGAGAGTCCCTTGGACTGCAAGGAGAGCCAACCAGTCAATCCTAAAGGAAATCAATCCTCAATATTCATTGGAAGGACTGATGCTGAAGCTTCAGTACTTTGGTCATCTGATTCAAGGAGCCAACTCATTGGGAAAGACCCCAAGTTCTAATGAGATGGATGAAACTGGAGCCCATTATACAGAGTGAAGTAAGCCAGAAAGATAAAGATCATTACAGCATACTAACACATATATATGGAATTTAGAAAGATGGTAATGATAACCCTATATGCAAAACAGAAAAAGAGACACAGATGTACAGAACAGACTTTTGGACTCTGTGGGAGAAGGCAAGGGTGGGATGTTTCAAGAGAACAGCATCGAAACATGTATATTATCTATTGCGAAGCAGATCACCAGCCCAGGTGGGATGCATGAGACAAGTGTTCAGGCCTGGTGCACTGGGAAGACCCAGAGGAATCGGGTGGAGAGGGAGGTGGGAGGGGGGATCGGGATGGGGAACACATGTAACTCCATGGGTGATCCATGTCAATGTATGACAAAACCCACTGAAATGTTGTGAAGTAATTAGCCTCCAACTAATAAAAATAAATGGAAAAAAAAAAAAAAAAGAAGAGCACAAAAAATAAAAAAGAAATATGTGGATAAATATTTTTTTAAAAAAGGCTGGGAAAGATCGAAAGGAGAAGGAGAAGGGAGCGGCAGAGGATGAGATAGTTAGATAGCATCCCCAACCTAGTGGACATGAATTTGAGCAAACTCCAGGAGACAATGATGGACAGGAAAGCCTGGCCTAGGGTAGGGGTGAGTAATATAGTAAAGAGAGAAATTTCTATGCATGTATTTTGGTGATGATTAAGTGGGTATACACACCTATCAAAATATATCTAAGTATGCAGTTAATATGTGTTTATTTTAATAATGTAAATTATACCTCAATAAAGTTAGTAAAAAGAAGAAAATGCATTTGGTATACTTTTCTATAGAGATACCCTACATTTTCAATGGAATTAACACTTAAAAGTTTTTACTGAACACCCCTGAAAAATAATCTGTTCCCTCAGGATCTTTTTTTAACTTTTATATTAGAATATAGTTGATTAACTATGCTGTGTTAGTTTTAGGTGTATAGCAAAGTGATTCAGTTCTGCATATGCAGGTATCTATTCTTTTTCAAATTAATTTCCCATTTAGGTTGTTATATAATACTGAGCGGAGTTCTCTGTGTTATACACTAGGTCCTTTTGGATTATCCATTTTAAATACAGCAGTGTATGCACTCAGGATCTTTTAATTTTCTGGTTCTCTTTGTCTACAATGCTCTTTCCCAAAACAACAAGATGCACAGACACTTCTTTGAGTTCTTTGTTGAATATCATCTTATAAAGACACCATCCATGACAACCTATGTAAAAAATAGTTCACTCACTTTTTGTTCCCATCATTCCACTTCCTGCTCTTGCTTCATTTTCCTTCATAGCAGTTATTGCCACCTGCACATTATGTGTGCATTCATTTATGTATTTATTGTCTGCCTTCTCCCACTACTGAAGGAGACAGAGATTTTGCTGTTTCAGCCACCTCTGTGCCCTAAAAGCCACAAATATGGAAGTGCTCACATGAATGTGCTCAATAATATTTGCTGAACAATTGTTAGCAAGCAGGAAGGCAGTAGCAAAATTAGCTATACGACAGTCAGCACAGAAGATGGTTCTGCTGCTGCAGGCCTGGCTGAAGTTAAAACTGGAGGCAATGGAATGAAAATTACAGGCGAATAAGCAGTGGACTTCAACGCTGGCTGAAAATTATCGGTACCTGGAGAGCTCTTAAGTAAAACACTGCTAATATCCAGGCCCTGCCACTGGAGAATCTACTTTAATTGGTCTAGAGTTGGGTCTAGATATTAACTTTTTAAAGCTCTCCAGGTGACATTAAGGTGCAACCAGGGGTGAGAACCATGGACATAGAAGAACAATTCAGCCCTGTTCCTGCTCTTTGACTTTTGGCCTTCAATATACCCACAGGCCAAAACCTATGACCGCTTCAAAGCTCAAAGTGCCTGGCTTCAAAGCCCAACTCTCCCAAGCAAGAAGCACAGAAAAGTTATGATTCTAGGCATTTATATTAGCAGCGAATGTCTATGAGTTTATGTTGGTGTGTGCATGTGCAAATATGGGAGAGTACATTTGTGAGTGTGCATATTTTTGAGTTTTGGAGAGTGAAAGAGGGAAAAAAAGAAAGAATGTGTGTGTGTGTGTGTGTGTGTGTGTGTGTGTGTGTGTGTGTGTGTGTGTGTACCCTAAGTGTCTGAAGCATGCTTTAAGATTTTTTCAAAGAGACACAAAACACAGTTGGATAATTTAGTGATTTATTCAAGTACCATGACATTTGTTTGGTTTGCATGGTTTCATGACTTTTAAGTATTGTAAGACAAAGCCTCCTGGCCAACCACCCCTTCTTGTTCAGCTGGAACTCTCAGACAAGTTCCAACACAAGGGTGGCATCAGGTCTAGACTGCAGGTTGCAGAGCATGCAAGATTATTTCTGACTTAACCCCCTAGTCAAGAAGTAATCGAATTTTTGGAAACAAATGTCAACCTAAGGTTGGGATAAGGAGTCAAAACCAAGCTGATAAGTGGAAAGATAGGATAGCGAGGGGACCACCAATAAGATCAAATGCTTTGGTTTGAAAAAGAACATGAAAAAACTGAAAATATAATAGATAGACCTTGAATGCTGTGTTGTGGGCAGTGTGGCATCTGCAGCTTCATGTGGGTGCAGACATGACCTCATGTTATTGCGACTATAGTCCACGTACCTGGATCAGAGATACGTGAAAATAAAATACAGCAGAGAAAGGAGACAAACAAAGCAGCCATCATTTAATCAGTTTCTCTACATAGTACACATGTGTTCAGAATTAATTTTGGATTTCAGTAAGCAGATGTTCAGCCTATCTTTACTCTCATTTTATTATTTAGAATCTAGATCATTGAACATTTAACAAAATAAGTATTACTAAAATGAACTGAGAGAACCACTCACATTTTGTTTTATCAAAATAATTTTAATATTAAATGGACAAGTGACTGCAAGTTAGGAAAAACTTCTCAGCATAATTGCATAGAAAAAGCCTCAAGTTTTCAAAGCATATACATTAGGGGGTGTTTTTTTTTAACAGTATCAAAGAATATACTTTTAGAAATACAAATATGTCTTCCTTTCAGGAGAAAAATGCATTTATTGCAGAGTATTTGTTACATTTAAAGGCAAGTGATACTTATATATACAAAGTAATCAAAATATAAATAAGATTTATATTAAATATTAGAAGGGGAAAACAGGAAAATACAGTAATGAATAGTGGGAAAACAAGAAAATAAGATTTCAATCATGGTAAAATCACCAAATTTCAGTCAGTTCTGTTGCTCAGTTGTGTCTGACTCATGGTCCGCAGCACACCAGGCTTCCCCATACATCACCAACTCCCAGAGCTTACTCAAACTCATGTCCATCAAGTCGGTAATACCATCCAACCATCTCATCCTCTGTCATCCCCTTTTCCTGCCTTCAATCTTTCCTAGCATCAGGGTCTTTCCCAATGAGTCAGTTCTTCGCATCAGGTGGCCAAAGTATTAGAACATCAGCTTCAGCATCTGTCCTTCCAATGAATATTCAGGACTGATTTCCTTTAGGATTGACTGGTTTGATTTCCTTGCAGTTCAAGTGACTCTCAAGAGTCTTCTCCAACATCCCAGTTCAAAAGCATCAATTCTTTGGTGTTCAGTTTTCTTTATGATCCAACTCTCACATCCATACATTACTATTCGAAAGCATACAGCTTTGACTAGATGGACCTTTGTTGGCAAAGTAATGTTTCTGCTTTTTAATATGCTGTTGAGGGTGGTCATAGCTTTTCTTCCAAGGAGCAAGCATCTTTTAATTTCATGGCTGCAGTCACCATCTGCAGTGATTTTGGAGCCCAAGAAAATAAAATTGGTCACTGTTTCGCCATCTATTTGCCATGAAGTGATGGGAGCGGATGCCATGATCTCAGTTTCCTGAATGTTGAATTTTAAGCCAACTTTTTCACTCTCCTCTTTCACTTTCATCAAGAGCTCTTTAGTTCCTCTTTGCTTTCTGCCATAAGGGTGGTGTCATCTGCATATCTGATGTTACTGATATTTCACCCGGCAATCTTGACTCTAGCTTGTGCTTCATCTAGCCTGGCATTTTACATGGTGTACTCTGCATATAAGTTAAATAAAATAGAGTGACAGTATAAAGCCTTGATGTACTCGTTTTCCAATTTGGAACCAGTCCATTGATCCATGTCTGGTTCTAACTAAAAATTCAGAGTTAAACTAAAGAAAGTAAGGAAAACCACTACACCATTCAGGTATGACCTTAATCAAATCCCTTACAATAATACACTGGAAGTTACAAACAGATTCAAGGGATTATATCTGATAGACAGAGTGCCTGAAGAACTATGGATGGAGGTTCGTGACATTGTACAGGAGGCAGTGATCAAGACCATCCCCAAAACAGAAAGGCAAACAGGCAAAATGCTTGTCTGAGGAGGCCTTACAAGAGAAAGGCCTGAGAAAAGAAGAGAAGCTAAAGGCAAAGGAGAAACTCTGAATGTAGAGTTCCAAAGAATAGCAAGGAAATAAGAAAGCCTTCCTCAGTGATCAATGCAAAGGAATAGAGGAGAACAGAGAATGGGAAAGACTAGAGATCTCTTCAAGAAAATTAGAGACAGCAAGGGAACATTTCATGCAAAGATGAGCATAATAAAGAACAGAAACGGCATGGACCTATCAGAAGCAGAAGATATTAAGAAGAGGCGACAAGAATATAGAGAAGAAATACACAAAAAAGGTCTTAATGACCCAGATAACCATGATGGTTTGATCACTCATCTAGAGCCAGACATCCTGGTGTGCGAAGTCAAGTTCCTTAGGAAGCATCACTATGATCAAAGCTAGTGGAAAAGATGGAATTCCAGCTGAGCTCTTTCAAACCCTAAAAGATGATGCTATGAAAGTGCTATACTCAGTATGCCAGCAAATTTGGAAAAATAACCAAGTTTACTGGTTGAAATATATCTAGCTCCCCCTAGTTTTTAAAAGCATTTATAAGTGTAGGCATATTTCCAAATAGTACCTTTCCACTAAGAAATAGAAGAATTCTTCCAACAAAATGATTAAATCATATCCTTAGTGAAGCTTTCAGTGAACTACCATAATTACCACTAAATTCTCTTTAAACCTCTTATCAGTCAGGGTTTAATCAAGAGACAGAAACCACACAGTAATTTGAACAGAGGAAGTCTTATATGAAGAAATATAAACTACTTATAGGTAATTAGCTTCTCAAGGGGATAGGAAGAAAACTCTAAAGAATATACTAGAGCTAAGAGAGAGTACCAAGAGTAAAGCAAACTTGGAAACAGGCCCCTTCCCAGGTTGGAGTTTGGTTGTTGTTTCAGAGAGTGTGAATGAAGCACACTGGATTTGGGAAAAATTCATGGCATTCCTCAGCACCAGAGCTAGTCCATAGTCACTCATCTGAGGCTAGGAGTTGAACTTCCCAATGATGCTAATGAAGTTCACTTGTTAAACTCCCTAGGGAGCTTGTTGGACTCACACAGAATTTTGCTAAAACCTCCTGCCAGGGTGGGAAGGAGAAGATGCTGAAGTTATCAGGAAGTTATGTGGGGCACCCCTGGAACTCCTGGAAATCACCTTGAGGAAGAAAGTAGGGGACGGCGTCCTGAGGAACTCAGGAAAAATGCACGTGTAGGATGGTGACCAGGAAACGAGGTACAAGGCCCGAGGAACCTGCAGGAAGGCTTCCCCCAAGATGCTTCTTCCACTGGCTGCTCTGCATGTCAGTCTAGCGTCACAGGAGCCAGTGGCAAGCAGACTGCAGCAGAAAGAGTAGAGCTCTCTTCCTCATGTTGTGTCCCTCCTGCTGCTTCAACTGGCATCACTCAACACTGGGCCAGTTTACCAGAGAGAAATCAGAGCCACAAGCAGGGTGATGAAGGTTAAACTGAGAGCGGAGAGGCAATTCACTGATAACTGGCATGTCACTCCCCCGACACACACTAAATTCCCAATACTTTTCACATCAACCTACTAATAGTTTGGAGTTCTAGTTTTTAATAAATACTTGCAATGTTATTAGGTCTTTTATGACTGATTCTGACAGTTTGTTACAAAATAATCTGTATCTAGCAATGTACTTCTCTTTAAAGATCAATTTCTAATAAAGTTAAAAACTCAGAACATCAGAGAAAGTGAAAGTCACTCAGTGATGTCCGACTCTGTGTGACCCCGTGGACTAGCCTGCCAAGCTCCTCTGTCCACACAATTCTCCAGGCCAGAATACTGGAGTGGGTAGCCTTTCCCTTCTCCAGGGGATCTTCCCAGCCTAGGGATCCACCCCAGGTCTCCTGGGATTCTTTATCATCTGAGCCACCAGGGAAGCCCAGGAACATCAGTGGCCTTCCAAAAACATCAGGAAGACTTCATGGTTAATTTTTCATGGATCCTTTGAGAATAAGATTTAGTATATACTTAGAGCTTTCATTATTATCACATGAGTATCAATCAAACATTATTAAGGAGTAAAATTAACGACACTAATAACATTTTTCTCATCTCCCAAAGCTACTTCTAATATATAACTAAATTGAATGAAACTAATTCACTTTCATTTTTAATAATCCCCGTGTGAATTTAAAAATATATAATTCTTGTTAAAAACCTATCTTTTTTTTCCCAACCAAAAATATTTGGAGAAATATACTTAAAGCCATAAGATGAGTTTAATGCTCTTTTTAAAACATCATTGAATAAAATAATATGTAGAGGAAAAAAACAGCTGCTTTTCTAAAACTTCTTTATTTTTATAAAGATTTAGTTGCAAATGCTCTTTATTTGGAGTATTGAATGGCTAACAAGAGAAATGTCTTTCTAGAAGTCTCTGGCGCTATTTAAGTACGAATATTTTACTCTACAGAAATAGAGGCCTTTACACTACTCTGCCAGAACAGGATGACTGAAAGCAAACAACCTCCAGGTCACAACAAAGAGTCAACCTTCCTGGTAATCTTCCCATTGAACTCAATTTTACACCTTCTGATTACTCATCAAGTGCATCTGAACAAATGAATCTAATGACATCATTTGTTTCACAACTGGCCCACCTGATAAAAGAAAATTAGTTCCATGCTCAATATTTGAGAGGATAATGGACTCTGTAATGACACAAAGTACTGAACTCTATCTTGTTTATAGGAAAATTTCAACAAAAGCATGTACATAAATGTACTGCAAAACACAAAGATTATTTGTACTTAACTGCTCACTGTCCTCTCCTGGCGTTAGGTTCTGCATGGTACGTGTACAAAAGAGCAGGAAAAAGCAATGAGGGCTTGAATCTACAGCAAATGAAACCTTGCCTATTTATAGTGTATTCCCTCAGAAAATGCAAAGTGCATTCCAGTAAACTATATTATATTTTTTTGTATAAATTGAATAACCACATGATCTAGGTTTCCAATGATGGTGTAAAATCTAAAAGACCAAGCAAGCAGGATACAGGACAGATCCCTACTGCTTAAAGCCCCCACATAGCGACTGCCTCTACCTCACACCAGCTTTCAGAAGGGAACATGGCCCCAGTCACCTGTGAACTGGCCCAGTGCAGCACCAGTAATGTTGCATTGTATAAAGCTGTACCGCTAATAAAGGTCACTTCACAGAGGTCCGCCCAATCACGTTTTCTCTGCGTGGTTGTGCCAAATTTCTGTAAGTTGTTCATACAAAGAGGCAATGGTATCAAACCCTGAATCTGTCCAACCCCCTTAAGGGACCATTCATGCACATGTGCTTTTGTCAGAGAAACACTTGTTATCATCTTCATGAAGCACTATTTTCTTTCAAATACACCATAAAAAATCTCTGACAGTATTTTGACTGGAAAACTTGCTTGATAAAGGGACATATACGTAGAACCAGTTTAGGTGAACATCCACTGAAACTCTGAGGACCTCTGAGGTATTTCTTCTCTCTTTACAAAGCCCAAGGAACCCATACTGATACTGTCTTCTAAATGCCAAGAAAATGCAAATTCTACTGAATGCTCAAGTCCCAACCAATCACAATTAATTAACTGAATTTCTGTGAAGCAATGTGACCTAAATGATATGGGAATTATGACATCCCTAGGCAGAGCAAAATAATGGAAAGATTTTCTCCAAACCCAGCGAAAACTGTCATTTCACTTACATGATCCCATTCACAATGTGGCAAGTCTGGAAGTCATTGTCAAGACCAATCACCTCAAACTTTCTGAAAACCCTGACATTCTCACATCGATTAGATGCCTCTCTGAGTAAGGTGGAAATGCAAGCCACTCTTGGCTATTTAAGGGTTAGTTTATGAATTAACTAATTCTTGGAGACCTCATCCATTTCTCTTTAACAGCTACATTAAAAAAAATTAATGCTACCAGGATAAAAACTTGAATTGCAATTCTAACTCTTTCAAAGATTTTGTACCTGTTTTAACATCAAACCTCCATATCAACCTTACACAAAAACACATAAGCCATAAAAAAACAGTGGCCACAATCAGTGACAAATAAATCAAGCAAAATGATCTTCATATTGATGAAGGCCATTACTTGTTTTCTTCCCCCAGCATATGCTCTTTTCATATATACACTGCTCTCCTTTTCTCACTTAGCATCTTATCTAGATTTCATTAACAGAGTGTTATTCTCAGCAAACTAAACTAGCCATGGCCGTTAATTTTAAGTTTGGTTAATAATGGCAAAAGTTATCATTGTTCAGAAAGGCATTTGCATTATGCCTCAGTGCTAAGTCACTTCAGTCGTGCCCAACTCTTTGTGACCCTATGGACTGTAACCCACCCATTTGCGTTATAAGACTTCAGTCTACTTCTTGGTATTGGCTCTTCCATGTGATTTGTCTGGACCCTTCTTGTGTACTACTTCATACACTCACAACCCCGCCTTTTATTCCAGCTACTGGAGCAATTACAAGTTCTGTGAACTTTGGAAGGATTTGACCAGATCAAATCAAGAAGTTCCTTTCCTTAGCTCCATACCTGGAACTCTGGGTTTCTGTCCTGAGGCTCTAGAATGCTTCATTGCAAGATACTCACTAAACCCTCTTAGCATTCATACATGGGAAAGATATTGTGGAAGAATAAATGTGAGTGAGAATATATGCTCTTGGGAAGTGGCCAGTGAGACATGTCCATCAGAGCAGGCACTTGAAAGAAGGCTGAAAGATCAGTGATAAAGAAGACTAGGAGAGAAAAAGAACAGGCAAATGGGAACTGGCAAAGCATGCAAAGATTTCTGTAAAGCCAGAAAGCAGGCATCGTGGATCACACACTAAACACCAAAAAAAAGAAAAAGATTAGACTGCTTTCATCATAAGCGCCCCAGAAATGGCATAATATATAGATATATGGGCTATATGGGCCCGACAGGAAGGACTCCAACGTCCCTAGATCTGTCTAATGCTGCTGCTTCTAACTGTCCAACCTAGCAAGAACAGAAACCATCACTCGGCCTTTGGTATAGCGGCAGGTAGTTAAATTGTTTCTCTTCTATTTGGAATGCTCAGGAGTTCATCCTCATGAAGACAGTTACCAGTTCCAAGTGTGTGCTTGCTTTTCCTGCCCTCAGAGTCTTAGCCAACAGCAGTGTCTGAGGTCTTATGGAATGCATAATCCACAATTAGGTAGTCCTATACATCACAACATCCAAACAGGGCATAAACTTCATAGTAAAGAAAGCATGCGAGTGAGACCATTACCATGGGATCAAGTGATTTAGCCTTGATATTTACCGTTCCCACAACTCTAGGCTCTGCAGGAGTAGTGATCCTCGTTTCCATAACTGGTGCCACTTGCAAGTGGACACAGTAAAGTTCCCACTGAACTATAAGCTATGATGGCCACCAGAATATTTTGTATTCCTTGTGTCTAACTTCAATACTTTGGCCACCTGATGCAAAGAACTGAACTCATTTGAAAAGACCCTGATGCTGGGAAAGATTGAAGGCAGGAGGAGAAGGGAATAACAGAGGATGAGATGGTTGGATGGCATCGCCTACCCAACGGACATGAGTTTGGGTAAACTCCGGGAGTTGGTGATGGACAGGGAGGTCTGGTGTGCTGCAGTCCATGGGGTTGCAAAGAGTCAGACACGACTGAGCGACTGAAGTGAACTGAACTGTGTCTAAGAACCAAGAGAAATCATTATCTTTGGGGGAGTAATTTATCATAACCACCAGGAGGACATAATACTGTTTCTACAGAATGAATGTGAGAAGGAATATAAGTGATCCACCTGGGTGCCTCTTAGTATTCTCTTACCCCATCATAACTGTAAATGCAGTAACTCTGACCTGAAAAGAAGTATGAAGTCCCTGAAACTTCCTTCACTCATCAATATTATAAATCAGAACCAATAATACATCCCAACAGGAAATGTGGGGATAAATGCCACCATTAAAGATTTAGGGGTAGTGGTATCCATTACATCTTTAATCAATACATTTGCTAGGCTCTGCAAAAATTAAATAGATAGTGGCAGATGATGTTAAGCTTCATAAATTTTGCCAAGTGGTAGCCCCAATCACAGCTGCCATGCAAAATGAGGTATCTTCACTGGAGAGAATAATGAGGTATAAGGTATGTAGTTATTGATCTAGTCAATGTACTCTTCCAGGTCTTTATCAATAAGGAGCATCAAAGGCTGTTCTTTATTACTGCATGAGAAAACACACATAGTCTCTTTGCTCTATGATTATATTCATTTTCCTGCTCTGTCATAATACAGTCCTTAATTATCTTGATATTACAATGGAAATAGGCCATGCTATAGTTACTCTCTACAAGCATGGTTTTAAAAAATCTGCTGGAAATAAATTCCTTATATATTTCATATTAAAACATATAAATATGCTTTTTTACTTTAATAAAGTACCACATTCTGTTAGATTATATCACAATGTATTAAATTATTTATTAAAAAATAATTTATTATTTTGCTTCCAATTTTGCTTATAAACAATGTTCCACTGATTTTCTAGATAATGTGTATTTGATAACTGTCTTAGAACGTAGGACTAAAATTGAACTCTGGTTGGTCAAAAATGCATAAGTTTTAAAATTGTAGATACATGAACAGTCACCTCAAGAAATAGTCTAGTTTTCATTGCCACTAACATTTCTTGATACATTCACCAACATTAGGTAATATGAATGGAAAAATTTAATTCAGAAAGAAGAGATGTGAAAAGCAAAGGAGAAAAGGAAAGATATTCCCATTTGATGTAGAGTTCCAAAGAATAGCAAGGAGAGATAAGAAAGCCTTCCTCAGTGATCAATGCAAAGAATTAGAGGAAAACAACAGAATGGGAAAGACTAGAGATCTCTTCAAGAAAATTAGAGATATCAAGGGAACATTTCACGAAAAGATGGGTTTGATAAAGGACAGAAATGGTAGGGACCTAACAGAAGCAGAAGATATTAAGAAGAGGTGGCAAGAATGCACAGAAGAACTGTACAAAAAAGATCTTCAAGACCCAGATAATCACGATGGTGTGATCACTCACCTAGAGCCAGACATCCTGGAATGTGAAGTCATTAGAAAACATCACTACGAACAAAGCTAGTGGAGGTGATAGAATTGCAGTTGAGCTATTTCAAAACCTAAAAGATGATGCTGTGAAAGTGATGCTCAATATGCCAGGAAATTTGGAAAACTCAGCAGTGGCCACAGGACTGTAAAAGGTCAGTTTTCATTCCAATCCCAAAGAAAGACAGTGCCAAAGAATGCTCAAATTACCTGACAATTGCACTCATCTCACACGCTAGTAAAATAATGCTCAAAATTCTCCAAGCCAGGCTTCAAAAATACGTGAACCGTGAACTTCCAGATGTTCAAGCTGGATTTAGAAAAGGCAGAGGAATCCAGAGATCAAATTGCCAACATCCACTGAGTCATCCAAAAAGCAAGAGAGTTCCAGAAAAACATCTATTTCTGCTTTATTGACTATGCCAAAGCCTTTGACTATACGGATCACAATAAACTGTAGAAAATTCTTCAAAAGATGGGAATACCAGACTACCTGACCTGCCTCTTGAGAAACCTGTATGCAGGTCAGGAAGCAACAGTTAGAACTGGACATGGAACAACAGACTGGTTCGAAATAGGAAAAGAAGTACGTCAAGGCTGCATATTGTCACCCTGCTTATTTAACTTATATGTTGAGTACATCATGAGAAATGTTGGACTGGAAGAAACACAAGCTGGAATCCAGATTGCCGGGAGAAATATCAATAACCTCAGATATGCAGATGACACCACCCTTATGGCAGAAAGTGAAGAGGAACTGAAAAGCCTCTTGATGAAAATGAAAGAGCAGATTGAAACAGTTGGCTTAAAGCTCAACATTCAGGAAACTAAGATCATGTCATCTGGTCCCATCACTTCATGGCAAATATATGGAGAAACAATACCAGATTTCATTTTGGGGGGCTCCAAAATCACTGCAGATGGTGACTGCAGCCATGAAATTAAAAAAGGCTACTCCTTGGAAGGAAAGTTATGACCAACCTAAACAGCATATTACAAAGCAGAGACATAACTTTGCCAACAAAGGTCCATCTAGTCAAGGCTCATGTATGGATGTGAGAGTTGGACTGTGAAGAAAGCTGAGCGCCAAGAATTTATGTTTTTGAACTGTGGTGTTCGAGAAGACTCTTGAGAGTCCCTTGGACAGCAAGGAGATCCAACCAGTCCATCCTAAAGGAGATCAGTCCTGGGTGTTCATTGGAAGGACTAATGTTGAAGCTGAAACTCAAATACTTTGGCCATCTCGTGAGAATAGTTAACTCATTGGAAAAGACCCTGATGCTTGTAGGGATTTCGGGCAGGAAGAGAAGGGGATGACAGAGGATGAGACGGCTGGACGGCATCACCAAACTCAGTGGACATGAATTTGAGTAAACTCCGGGAGTTGGTGATGGACAGGGAGGCCTGGTGTGCTGCGATTCATGGGGTCTCAAAGAACCAGACACGACTGAGCGACTGAACTGAACTGAACTGAATATCCTCTTGGAGAAATCTGTCCCTCTCTCTCTCTGTTGTTAATTTAATTCTTAACCACCCAGGATTATTTCAGTAAAGGAAGAGTACCACTAAACTGCTTTCTTTGGTTCTTAGATGTCTGATTCTTTTAACTGGAATGTCCCTTTGTGTTTTAATGCCCTTGAAAATTTTAAGTATTGACATTTGGGAATAAAAGATAAGGCTGAACTGATTGTTGCTCTATGTAGGAGTGAAAAATCAATCATGAGATTCTCAGACAATTAGAATGAGATCTGGAGAAGAGAGGAGGAAAGTGAGAAGAAAGAACAAAAGCAAAGGAGAAAGAGAAATAATGTACCCATGATCAGAAGGAAAGAAGGAAGAGACAGAAAAAGAGGGTCAAGAAGGGGGAAACGAGGAGGAGAAACAGAGAGAAAACACAGGTAAATGTTTACATCATGACAAGAATGGCAAATTTAAGGAGAAAAGAAAACCAGGATTAGCACAGGTAATGAGGACATTTGGATGGAAAGATAAACAAGAGCTTTTACATAGGCTTTGTTAAGATTGCAATGTAGTCATTTGAAAAATCTTCTGTAAAGTCTCCCTTTTGTATTAATGTCATTGTTCAAATGGAAAAGAAAAGGGAATTTGGAGTAATGCTGAGATCCAAATCCTTCATCCACTTGGCAGTGATTCACAGTGGTTTGTCAAAATCTCTGGTGTATTGAAAGGGTAATTCTGGGCAGCTTTGGACTAGTAAGAAAACACTTAACCTAGGGTCAGAAGACCAAGTTCTGTCTAGTATCACCTTCTAAATGGTAATGAGAGTCATTTAAAGCCTCCCAATCAAAATTTCCTCAATTGAAAAGCTTAAAACATAAAAATGAACATTTTGAGTTATTAGACTTGTTGAGTATATAAGCTTTAAGTAAAAAATATTTCCATAATATTCCATGTACTAATCAATCAATAAATGTTCACTGAATGCAAAGAGACTACAATTTTTAGAAATACAGTAGAAAAAACCCGGAATAAAATATGTAAACCAATGGTAACTAGGTAAGATGGAGACAAAGGGATTTTGCAACTCTTTAAGAATTGCCCCAATTATTTGACTCTAATTTGATCCATTTTTTTATTCACAAAAATCATATTATTGAATTTCAATATGAAATAACATAAAGCTAAAAATATATTTGAAAATTCCTATAAAAAAATGTAAGTTTTCCCTTTTAGTGATTACCATTTTCCATCAGATACTTAAAAGGATTTACTTAAAGAAATATTGACTAAAACCAAGCAGTATTGTGATTTCTTGTGATTGTTTAAAATATTTAAATATTAAAATTATTTATAAAGTATAATAAGAATTTTCTTCTTTTTCAGTTTCTACATACTTGTTATCTCCATAATCAGAGAGATTTAGAGGGAATGAGCTGTTTAATTTTAATTATCATAGTCTATTTAATTGACATAGAAATATATTGAATTACTTATAAAACTGCTAACTATGTAAATCTATTTTCAGAAGATATTGACTGAGAAGGTCCTAATATTCTAATGTAAAAATATGTACTTTCACTATTTTTAAATATGAATTATTGATCCAACTAACAGCTCCAAAGGAGCTATTAATGCCCATCATTAAAACTATTTAATGACTTTTTAAAGCAATGATTATTCACCTAATTGACCATGACAGTTGCTTTGGTGGAGTTATGGTATGACATCTAATATCTACTTAAAGACTTTTTTGAAATTGCAATTATTGCTTCATTGTGCTATCACAGAGAGATAAGCAATGACTACCTCCATTGTCAGTGAGAGCAGAATTAAAAGCTCATCCTTGCTCAGCAGAGTAATTTTTGGTACATCAGGATATCACAGTAATCATGAACTTAGCTTCAAGATGGCTTAGAAACTTAAGTGTGAGAGTTACTGTATGCTCAGTGAATTAGGTCCATTTTCCTAAATTCCTTCCCCCTCACTTTTTTTTCCTGTCCTTCCTTTCCACTTTTTACCTTCCCACTTTCCTGCATCATCCTGTTTTTAATTTTACTAACATTACTGACTACACATTGTGCCCAGTGTACAGTTATACACTGCTTGCCCCTGGTAACACAAGCTAAATAAAACTCATTCCCATTTTCATAGTCTGCTGGAATAGGGATAAAAGTTAAGCTGATGAATAATTATGACTCAGTGTATTAAATGCTATGTTGCTGCTGCCGCTGCTGCTGCTAAGTCGCTTCACTCGTGTCCGACTCTGTGCGACCCCATAGACGGCAGCCCCCCAGGCTCCCCCGTCCCTGGGATTCTCCAGGCAAGAACACTGGAGTGGGTTGCCATTTCCTTCTCCAATGCGTGAAAGTGAAAAGTGAAAGTGAAGTCACTCAGTCGTGTCTGACTCTTCACGACCCCATGGGCTGCAGCCTACCAGGCTCCTCCATCCATGGGATTTTCCAGGCAAGAGTACCAGAGTGGGGTGCCATTGCCTACTCCGAAATGTTAGGTTAGGTATATACAAAGGAATCACAAAAAGATGTCTTCTAATTCAGATGGGAGGGTCAGGGAATGGTGTCTGAAAATCATGATATATAACCTGAACCTCTTTGGAAAGAAGTCTATCCAAGTAGATCTGGAGAAAGAGGGTGTGTCTATCTGTTCATGACCCATGGCGAGGAATCAGTTTGACTTAAACCGACCTCTAACCTGATGCTCAGAAAGATTAAAGGAGAAGGAGACAACAGAGGATGAGATGGTTGGATGACATCACCAACTCAATGGGCATGAGTTTGAGCAAAGTGATGAAGGTAGGGCAGGGAAGCCTGGCATGCTGCAGTCCATGATGTCACAAAGAGTCAGAGAGGGCTGAGCGACTGAACCCCAACGGGAGCAACAACCTCTAACCACCAAGTCAATTGACTTTTCCTCTTTCGATTCACCAGAAGCAAATGCAACTACTATTGTCTTTCTTAATCGAGAACTCAAATTTGCATTGCCTGGAGAACCCCAGGGATGGGGTCGCACAGAGTCGGACACGACTGAAGTGACTTAGCAGCAGCAGGATGATATTTGTTGCAAAAGAACACCATGCATGCGTTTAAAAAAAAAAAACCAAGACTTAGCAGAGTCTGTCAGGTCTTGCCCTCTCCTTGACATTGCTGTGGGGTGTTTAAGGCCTTTCTGGCCCTTCTGAAGCTTAGACAAGAAAGAGAAATCAAAGGCTGATGAGTTTGTGGTGAGGTAACACATGAGTCATCTCTCGTTTCTGATCCTGGTGTCCCCTACTGTTTATTAGTTTGAATTAGTATCATAGTTTCTGTGGAAGTAGAGGACAATCACTCAACATGTCCTCGCTTCAGTTCCTCAATAAGTCCTCTCCTCCCATTACTGACAAGCAAGGATACTGTAGTGAATCAGTTACCGAGAGGATTTATGGTCCTGGGAGAAGTCTGAAATTGAAGTATCCATTGCAAAGTTAGTTGACATTCTAAAGGACAAGAGGTGAGGGGGAATCACAGGTGAAGATTATCAGAGGACTTCCCTGGGGGTCCAGTAGTTAAGAATCCACCCTCCAATGCAGGGGGCACAGATCCCACCCCTGAATCGGGTAGATTCCAGCTGCTGAGGGGCAGCTAAGCCTCTGCGCCACAGCTGCTGAAGCCCCCAGGCCTAGAGCCTGGGCTCTGCAACGTGAAAAGCCAGCACGAGGAGAAGCCCATGCACTGCAAGTAGAGGACAGTGTTGGCTTGCCACAACTGGAGAAGACCCACGTGCAGCAACAGGGACCCAGTGCAGCCCAAAAAAGGGTCATCAGAGAAAAAGGGATTGTAGAAACAGCACAGTTCTGTTATTATTTGCATATCGCTAACATCAAGTTGTACTGGAAATCAGGCTAGCACGAATATAACTACTTTTTCTAGGGCAAACAGGAAAGCTGTGTAGCAAACTGGGAATTTATAATAGCAAATTATTGTGTGCATGTATTTGTGCATTCAGGATTTGAAGCAAGCCTAATAGAAATATGGGCTTCCCTTGTGGCTCAGTTGGTAAAGAATCCGCCTACAATGCGGGAGATCTGGGTTCGATCCCTGGGTTGGGAAAATCCCTTGGAGATGGGAAAGGCTACCCAGTCCAGCATTCTGGCCTAACAGAAGTATATGCAACAAAGATAATCTGATGCATCAGATAACTGATTTCATTTCAGTGTGACTGGAATACAAAATGTGTACATTTGTGCGCCCATATGTTCTTGTCTGGGTTCTATGCTGTTTATATTGGATAGAGGTAGCAAGGCAATGAAAAATAAAGCTACAGGGGTAAGTAGGGTCACCTAATAAGCTGGCCTTACATGGCCAATTAGGGTATGTGGCCCTTATCCTAAAGATTAGATAGAGAACAATCAAGAGTAAGTATGGAGGAACAATGTTAATTTTTGGAAAATTTAGACACCTAAATTGAAATAAAGAGATAAATAGAAATAATAGATAAAATGAAATAAATTTCATTCAGAAAGGACCTGAATGAAAATTAAGCAGACCAGTAAGGAGGTCTTGGATATTGTCACAAGTCAATTAAGAAATAGCTTGTGCTTTAATTAAGCATTGCCAGTAGCATTAAGAGGAAGTCAAACAAGAAGAAAAGAGTCATGGGGATGATTGGTGAATATCTTGAATACCCCCATGTGAATGTTTTTAATACCACTGAGCTGTACATTTAGAGTGTTTAAGATGGTAAATTTTATGCTATGTGTATTTACCACAATTTTTGAAAATGGAGGAAAAAAGGGAATTTGAGAATATAAAAATTTGTAAGGCAGGATTGTATTTTAGGATGAACTTATTGTGGATATGAGTAAGAAGGAGTGTCCATTGTGAATCTTTTATTTCTGAGTTGCAAAACAGAATGCGAAAGGTGGACATTCTCTGGTTCAGGAAAAACAGGGGAAGAGTAAGTTTTTTGACTGGAGGAAAGGTGACAGGCTAGATCATGTGTTTATTGTTAACGTTGATTTTGAGATGTCTGTTGCCATCCAGTTTATGATGTCCAACAGGCAAAGAGAAATATAGATGTGGGCCGGAGGGAAAGGTCTGAGTGAGGGATATTGAAGACATAAATTTGAGTCATAAAATTTGAAGTCATAAATAGGAGTCATAAAATTTGAACTTAAAACTGTGAGAGTGACACAAAGAATGCCAAAGAGGATTAGAGAGGATGAATGTAGTTTCAAGCTAAGGATTGAACTCTGTGAATGGGGCAAGTGGTGGAAGAGAAGCCTGGAACAGTAAAGAATCAGCTGTTAAAAAAAAAATAGGGAGAAAAAGGACTAGGTGAGGCTGAGATCATAGGATAAGAGAGAAGATAAGATCTCAAAAGAGAGCGCCTTTAGCGGTAACAAGTGGTACAGGAAAAAAAATTGTAAAAGGATGACATAATTTATAATCAGGAAACACAAATCATTTCAGCAGAAGGTTGGATATGAAAGTGAAGTCGCTCAGTCGTGTCTGACTCTTTGTGACCCCATGGACTGTAGCCTACCAGGCTCCTCCGTCCATGGGATTTTCCAGGCAAGAGTACTGGAGTGGGTTGCCATTGCCTTCTCCAGGGGATCCTCCTGACCCAGGGATCGAACCTGGGTCTCCTGCATTGTAGTCAGACGCTTTCCTGTCTGAGCCACCATGAAAGTCAGGCTAAATGAACATGAACTGATAAGAAAATGCAAATGACTAGGGGAGTCATTAGTTCATGCTTGATGTAAAAGGAAGCACTTTGCTATACGGTGGAAGCTAATACAGTATTGTAAAGCAATTATATTCCAATAAAATTTAGAAAAGAAAACTCTTTTAAAAATATAAGAAAGCAGAGAATAAAAGATGTAGCTGCAGAGAGATGCAGCGTGTGTAGATACATGATGAAACCAAAGTTTTTGTTTACATTTCTTTTCTCTTGTTTTTTTTTTTTTTTTTTTTTTTCATTTTTTTAGATGGGAGACATTTTGATTTGTATTTTGCTTAAAAAGCGTCAGTGTACAGAGAGGACTTGAAGGTTTATGGTAACATAAATAATTAGAAGAGTAGGCTTCTAAAATATGAGTGGTGTATTAGCCTAGAACAGAAGGAATAACATTTCTGCTAAGATATGAGGAAAGAAAAGACAGAAGAGATTATCAGGAAACACTTGGAAGTCACACCAGATGGCCTCTTATTAGGAGACAGAATAATATCATTATATAAGCTGAGTCTCTGAAGAAAAACAAGTTGGATCCAAATCCCAGTCACATCACTTACGAAAGTTGTTGAACTTCTTCCAAGCCTGTTTCCCTATTTGGAAAAATCGGGTGATGTTGAATTAATTGAGAAAATATATATCAAGTGATTAATGTATTACACAGTGTTCAGTTCATGTTATAAGCTATTATTTTCTTTAGGGAAAAAAAAAGCTGAGACAATCACCACCGGCACTAAAGTCAGCTACATGGGGAAGGTTTAGTGAGTGTGTTGTGGATTTGGGAGAGTTGTTTGACTACGAGATGTGTCACACGACATTAGGACTTTTCTGTATGATGGTGGGACACCAGTAATGCCGTTCCCATATGGTAGGTTAGAATACTCAGTTATTTTGCAGCTTTCATCTCATTCTTTCTCCCATGCACTCTTGTATTTATACAGCTTTAATGACTCTCCATTAAAAATTTTTTTTTGTCAACTGATGTATATTGGACAGCTTTTACATGGTAGGCACTGCTCAAGGCTGTAGAACACAGCACTGAGTAAAACAGCTAAAATTTTCCACCCTCATGTAATTTCACCTAAGTGGAGGATCATAATGAGCAAGATAAAGTAGTGTAATAGAAAAGAAAAAGAAAGTGAAGTCGCTCAGTCGTGTCCGACTCTTTGTGATCCCACCGACTGTAACCTATTGGGCTCCTCTGACCATGGGATTCTCCAGGCGAGAATACGGGAGTGGGTTGCCTTTTCCTTCTCCAGGGGATCTTCCCGACCCAGGGATCGAACCCAGGTGTCCTGCACGGCAGGCAGAAGCCTTACCGTCTGGGCCACCAGGGAAGGTAAGTGTAATAGATAGCTTGTTAAATGGTGGCGAGTGCTAAGAAGAAAAAGCATGGAAATAGGAGGAAGCAGGACTACAGTGTCAGATAGGGTGACAGAGAAGGCCTCATGTGAAAGGTGACTATTGAATTAATATCCCAAAGTGACAGGTCAAGTTATATGGATAACTGAGGCATTCCAGGTACTTTAACAGCAAATACAAATATCCTGAATCGTCTAGAAGGCCAAGTTGATTGAACGAAGTGCATAAGGAAATGATAGAAAGGTAGTAGAACCTTGTATGGATGTTGTACTTTTACTCTGGGCTTCCCTGGGGGATCAGACAATAAAGAATCTGCCTGCGATGCAGGAGACCTGGGTTCAAACCCTGGGCCTGGAAGATCCTCTGCAGAAGGGAATGGCTACCCACTCTGGGATTCTTGCCTGGAGAATTCCATGGACGGAGGAGCCTGGTGGGCTACAGTCCACGGGCTCACAAAGAGTGAGACACGACTGAGACTAGCACTTCCACTTTTTCACTTGTGCTTTTCCTCTTAAGTGAGAAAGGAAGCCACTGATGACATTTTAAAGGCTTGCTCCTGCTGCCGTGTTCAGCAAGGGAGAGAAGGACAGGCAGGGAGACCCAGTAGGAGGCTATCACAACAGCACAGGCAAGAAATGCTCATGGCTCAGATCAGAGCAGGAGCAGATGAGTGGTAAAAAGTGGGTGAACTCTGGATGCATTTGAAGATGGGGCCAAGTGTAAGATATCAGTTATGAAAGGGATATTTTGATGCCCATCTCTCTGACTACTGCACATAACTCTCCATTCTTTCTAAAGAAGAAGCCAAAAGACAGATATTAAATTTCAACTCCACCAGTTCCCTCAAATTACCTTCTGTTCATTTCTGACATTTGACATTATAATTTTCACAAGTTTCAAGGGCTGAGATATTACTGTTTAGACTTCCTCTATCATGGCTTAAGACTTTTTTTAGTCATTTATTCTGGGGTAAATGTTCTGAGTTTAGTCAAACAATAACATTAAATACTTTGACCTTATGCACATCAGAACCTCTCTTAACCTCAATTTCTCCAGTGATAGAATTAGAATATTAATTTCTGCCTCTCCGAATTCATTCACAGGAGTATTCCGGTCAAAACTGATAATGTATGCTGTAGAAAATGTCATTTGTTGTTTGTATCATTCCCCATGTATAAGTGTCTTCCAAAGAGGAACTTTGCCTCTTACAGTTTCCCAGTCCTCCACGGTGATAACCAAGCTGTTTAATTTTTATTGACCTTTTCCTCTCTATATGACAAAGAAATTAGTAGAAACTAGAAAGAGTTGATTCTTCCCAAATTACGAGTAATGAGATTGACCTTAGCTCTGTTACAAATAAACTTGTTTTGAAATAAAATCACAACCAATATAATTTTTTAGGTTTATTCATCTTTAACAAAATGTTTGTCTTTCTTACTTGTTTCATTTAGTCCTCCTGCATAATTTTAATGTATAAAGAGCCAAATATTATATGCTAAAGCTGAAAGACATATTATTAACAATTGACATTTTGTTGGAATGCCCATACACTCATTATGAAGTGGAAGAGAACCAATTTATTAATTCATAGTCCTGTGATTCTGTCTGGTGTAGTCAAGCAAATTATTACAGATATTTCTTTGTTTAGGCACTTTAGATTTAGGGAGAAAAATAAAGCTATGCAAGTAAAATCATATGGAAAACTGTCTTTGATATCAACATTAAACCCACTTCACTTTTTAAAATATTTATTTTCATAATGAGATGAATGTGTAAGTTATAGAAAGCCAGTTGTTTTAATGCATTATTAGTTACCCAAAATTTCAAGCTGTTGCAGGAAGGTTCTCACCAGGCTGTCAGTTTAAGTAAATAAGTAGTACTATTGAACAATTTGACCTTCAAGTAAAATAAATGAAAATTCATCTACTAGGGTTTTTAAGTAAATTCAACTACAAAATGTTTAGATTTAATATAATTTTCCCATTTTTTGGACATTTTAAAAACACAAATTTGTCTTTCTTTTACTAGCTCTAGTAATATATATTATTTATGTCTTCCTGAACCATATACTTGATAGAGAGTATTAAATCAGATGATACCTCAAGACAATGGGAAGCACAGAAATCACATGCCCTATCTAAAATTTACTTATGAAGTGAGAACTTGGTTGTTTTATTATTATTCATCTCTTTAAAACACATTCAGCAAACACGTGTGTCTACTTAAAGGAGAGTCTATATTTAACAAGATATTTCTTATTCAACAATATTGAGTTTCTTGTCTAAGCACTGTGTCGAGGAGTTTCGGTTAGTTCTTCATCTCTTACAGGTTGAGTGACATTTTGTTGTCAACAAAATGTTGAACACCTGGTACATTTGAAGGCTGTGTAGCTGAGTGTGGATAGGATAGGATTGGAAAGCAGATCCTCTCACTCAGTCAGCAAATGCTCTGAGGGCCCACTATGGCCTGGGCGCTGCACCAACATTGGAGAATGTAGCAGATGTTTAAGAGCCTTAATGCTGTGTTTGCAAGATGCACTCCCCCCACACTTTAGTATCTCTGACATTATGGTACCTCTTCCAGCAAACAAATGGCACCTTAGCTTCGACAAAACATGGTCATTCTAATTTCCTTTATTAAAATAGCATTTTTTAAACTCCCTTGAATGAAGAGCATGGAGTTTAAATACACAAGTAAATCTTGATCCTTCCTCTTATACCACTGTGTGAGAGATCTTATATTGACATTTAAATAGCATGCTTTTAATAATGTATACGTGCACAAGCGCCATTAATTTCTCAAGTTGTGAACTACTTGAAGCCAAGGATGGCATCGTATTCTTCTCTTTCCTCAAACATATGAAGAATAGGCACTCATTATATATGTATGAACGGAGACATGATCCCTGAAACTTGAGCCAGGAAAGGAAGTGTTTTCCTCTTTCTCCCATTTAATTTGCCTTTGTATTCCACAAATAACAACAGCTACTTGGTAAGAAGTCATTTCCTTTTATTATAAACTATATAGGTATTACAAAGAGTGGGTGTGTGCCTGTGTGTGTATTCTTTATTATGGTTAAAATCCAAGTTCAATAATATTGTGAATATTTTGACCTGATGCTGTATTTGTATTTTGAAAAAGACCAGACTCGAGGGTATATTTAGGATAATTTTAGACATTTTGCCTTTGATTTGTTCAAAATTGTAAATGACTTGCCAGAATATTGTGAACTTCTATTTTTTTTCCTTTACATTAAGGAAAATTATTATAAAGCATAGAATAAAAAATATTATAAAGCACATAAGCCACAACTAAATATTTGGACATGGGCTAAGGCTATGTTCCCAGCTAGCTAGATTTTTTTCCTCATGACCCAGGGTTTTGTGTATCTTCATGTAGCCTCTGCCATGGACCTGTGCACAATACCAAGACTTTTTCTCCCCTGTTGTCAAATAGAATCCCACAGATATAGCTTGTGTGATTTCTCAGAAAAAAAAAACCCTCTCTCTTGCTTTCAGAAATTTAACTTGGCTCAAAGGAATTTAAACTACAAGAGCAAGCAAGCATCTTGTAAACCGATGCTTCTGTAAACAAAGGATCTTGATTTTTCAGCTCACAAAATGCCCTAGCTTTGAGAACCACATGTAGTACTAGTTGTTCTGAAGACCAGCAGAGGCCATCCACTTTCTCCTCTTCCTCCCACACGCCCTCCTGTTCAGTCTTCTCAGACTTTGTCAACCCTTTTATATAGTTTTTACTTTGTGGGTCTAGCTGTCTCCTAGTTTCATAAAATTGATTTGTTAATTTTGTGTTTGGTATTTCTTGTTGCTTTTAGGTAATACTCAGGAAGGAATAGAAATGCCAGCTTTACCCCCACTGTCCTTAAATCAGATATTCTTTGGAAATGTTTCTACCAATGCAGGAACCATCAAATGTATTTTTGCTACAGGTAAAATAATTTTCTGAGGAACTACTCTTAGAATTAATCGATGAATACCTAGCTGTTCTCCACCTATTTATCCCACCCTCCATTGAGTTATTGCTACTTCCTTACTCTGGCTCCAGGGAGGCACATTTTAAATGTGACTGGTGGATCCCAGTGGATTCTGCCCTGCCATGAATTATATAAAATCCCCACTGCTGTCTGCTCCTAAGGTGAAGCAAACAGGTTAGTTATCATTAAGGAAGGCCATGTCTCTATTGGTCCATTCTCCCCCAACCACCCTGTAAACACAGAGCATTTATCTATCTCTGAACTGTATTATTCTAAATATTTGACTTTCTCCCTGGTAGCCTTATTTGTGATCTTCATCATCAATAGTGTATCTGGACTCAGGATTGTTGTTATTACAGTTTTACTTGTGTTTGTTTTAAGAATTCTACTAACTTGATTGAATTTCTGCTCTAACTTCACATACAGGCATGTGCACTCAGTCACTCAGTGATGTCTGACTCTTTGTGACCCCATGACTGATAGCCCGCCAGGCTCCTCTGTCCATGGGATTTTTCCAGGCAAGAATACCAGAGTGAGTTGTCATTTCCTCCTCCAGTGGATCTCCTGACCCAGGGATTGAACCTGTGTCTCCTGAGTCTCCTGCGTTGGCAGTTGGATTCTTTACCACTGAACCGTCTGAGAAACACATTCTAACTGTAGGTGCTTAAATGTGACGCTTTTCCAGTCTTTGGAGGACTTACAAACTAATATTTTCTCAACCTTCTTGCAGATGCTCTAGTGTTGTTTGATTTCTCTGTTATGATACTGAACTTTACTGAACTTCAAGACCTGGAAATACATTCACTCAGCACTGCTCGCTTGGTTCTAAAACGTAGTTCATTTCCACACCCTGAAACCCTAATCTCTGCCCCAGCCAACCAAGTGTGAGCATCTTATCAGTGTAAGTGGAACCCACTGCCACTCATTCTTTGCTATGTCAACCAAGTTTTAGTGAGCTCTGAATATTCTCAGATATACCAATTTTTTTAATATGCAGAAAATAACATTCTCCATAGTCTTTAGAAGTTAAGTAGAAGCTTTTAGTTAAGTACTTTATGATTAGCACCAACTGTGTCAGCTTAAAGCGGCTAATGTTTTAAGAACCCTAAGACGCACACCATGAACAGTACAGGAAGAGAGCCAAATTGTGGCTGAGCGAACAGCTGTGGCCTAGATCTAGAGGAGCTATAACGGGGGGCTCTCAGTTTAAAACGAGCCTTGTGAAGGTTCTGAATGGCAGATCTCAGAGAGACTGTATTTAAATTTTCACAGATAAAATTAAAGCAGTAGGTTTCTATACACAGCAGTAGGTTATAGGAATTCGAAGCTTGGTCTTCTAAACAAATTCCCAAAAACTCTTCTATAATAACACATTTACTTGCACTTCCCTGTTTATCTGCTTATAAATTAATTATGAACATTTATGTATTAGCATTTGAGAATTGGTCTACTTAATAATCTTCTTGGCTTAGGAAGAGTCCCTGGAGAAGGAGTGGCAACCCACTCCAGTATTCTTGCCTGGAGAATCCCACAGACAGAGGAGCCTGGCGGGCTACAGTCCATGGGGTCGCAAGAGTTGGACTAGACTTAGTGACTAAACCACCAACAGCAACTTAATAGTTAATAGAATGGTAGAAAATCTGAACATTATTGAAGTCATTTTTTAGTAAGCTTAAAGAAAAAGATGCTATTTTGTTTTGGGGAATTGTTATAAACAGTTATCAGGAATCAAATATACAATATCCTTATTAAAGGTGCTTTATAATATACATGTATGTTAAAATTAAGACAAATTGAATTTAATTTATTAAATTCAATTTATTTATTGAATAAATACTTTTATTAAATGTGTATCCTAATTTATTAATTAAATTCAATTTGTCCTAATTTTAATATATTTGGTTGGTTTGTTGCTGATGTTGCTCTAACTGAAGGAGAAAATTATTTAAATGCTGAGGCAATCATTTGTTTTGCTGAGGTCTTCTGTGTTAGAAGAAAAGGTAGGGAATTATCAGTGTAAATTTGGAATGAAGAAAATCATACTGCTAAGGTAATAAATCCAAAATGTATAAAGACAAAATGTAGACACAATTGACTGTATACAAAGGAATAAAAAAGTGCTTGATAAATATATTACAAACAAAGTCCAAAGGCATGTGATAGATTGAGAAAACTATTGGCAAAATATGGGACAGACAGCCAATAGGGCTTCCCTGGTGGCCCAGTGGTGAAAGAACCCAGCTGTCAATGCAGGAGATATAGGTTTGATCCCCGGGTCGAGGAGATCCCCTGGAGAAGGAAATGGCAACCCACTCCAGTACTCTTGCCTGGGAAAGCCCATGGACAGAGGAGGCTGGCGGGCTATAGATTACGGGGCCACAAAAGAGTCGGACACGACCTAGTGTCTAAACAACTAAGAGTCAGTAATCCAACAACCGTTAAATACCTACACACTGAGAAGAAAAGGCAAACAACATAAAGAAAAATCAACAAGTGATTTGAGTAAGAGTTTCATAGAAGAAGAAGTCCAAATATTAAATGAATCTATGAATTCCCCCATTTATTCAGAGCCTAGGGAGTGCAAATAAAAGAATAAGGTCCTGTTTTTAAACTATCAGCTTGGCAGAAATTTAAGATCCACCATCCCATGCTAGCAAGAACATCAGTAATGCAGTACCAGTCAAAGTGTCAATTGCTGCAAACATTTCGAAATTAGTCTGGGAACCCACCAAACACACTTTAGTGACTGAAAACATGGATTAAGTTGTTGGAGGTGGTCCTTAATCCAAAATGTAGTCCCTGTCCATGCAATTTATAAACAGCACTTTAATCTAAGCTTGTGTTTTTAGTCTTATTCTTTAACTTGACTCATGCTAATAATTTTTCAATATATATGAGGGAACAAGCATTCAAACCCTTATCAATCTTCCTATTCTCTGAAACACCAATATTATCAATACCATACATCTTAGCATCATTCTTCAAACAGTGACTGAGTAGTTACCTACACTCTGCTTGGCGCCAGGGAAGCAAAAATAAATTAAGCTTGATGCCTTCTTTCAACATCGCTCAGAGTCCAATCAGGTAGACAGACGTAGAAACAAATATAATGGAAATTAGAGGCTAGGGTAGAGTAGAGGCTAGAGTAGTTTCTTTTTCATATTCTATCTTTATTTAGTTGTTTCACGTATAATTTAATATATCTGTTCTTTGCCTTCTAGCTCACAGAAGACACTTTAACACTGAATATCTAGTGGTCTATAGAGTAGAATGTTTGGATACATTTTTGCGAAAAAAGAACAGTGTCTTTGTAATTTTTCTGTAGATCTAGAACTGTTCCAAAAAATTTAAAACTTACTTTAAAAAATAACACTAAAGACTATGCCCATCGAGAGAGAAGTAATATTTGTGAATCACTCAAGTTCCCATTCATTTCATATGTATTCCCCCTTCTTAGTAATTTTGTTCTCTGAGCCTATTAACTCTTTCCCACATCCAATTTTCTATCTAGAATTCCCCTACATTCCTCTAAATTAGTTAAAACCTGCAAGATGATACAAATTGATTAACATTGCAGTACTCTGAACACAAACACAAATTCCAGTTTTGAAAACAATGTGTATAGCCAGTTTTAGCATTATAACTTGGAAATATCAGTTGGCCTCACGTGCAGATGGCGCCTAAATGCTGAATGTCTGGCTGCTAGACCAGTTTTGACATGCAAGGGAAAGAAGAGAGAGAGAGAGATTTGAAGTTGTTTGTGGAGGCGACCTGAGGTAACAAGATGCTCCCGTTTTTATTATAACATTTTTCTTGCATCTCCTAGAATGTGATCATATCGGCTTGCTATTGCTGCTATAACAAATCACCTCAAACTTCGTGGCCTGAAACAAAACAAACTTACTGTCTTTTAGTTTGAGAAGTCAGAGCCAAAATCGGGTCACATGTCAGTAGACCTGAGCTTCTCCTAGTAATTCTGGGGAGGTTTATTCTCTACCTTCCTCGACTTCTAGAGACCACTCACAGTTTTCGGCTCGTGGCCACATTCTTCTGTCTTCAAAGTCAGGAACATTGAACTGACCCCTTCTCTCGCTGCCAACTCTCTGCTTCCCTTTCTCCTACCTCCCCCCTCTGCCCTTCCCTGCGGTTACATTGAGCCCACCTGGATGATCCAGGCTAACCTCCTCATCCCAGAGTCAGTCTGTTAGCGAACAATTCCATCTGCTACATTAATCCCCTTGCCATGTCACCTACCGTTTTAAAACCTGGAGATTAGGACTTGGATATCTTTGGAAGATGCTTATTGTCTCTAGCATGGTTCTGAGAAAATATCTGCCCTCTTCTGATCAGACCTGCCAGAACCAGCTTGGATACCCTCTCTGTCCTTAGAAAACACAGCCCTATAAATTGCAACTCATGGTGCCTACTGAAAATCTCTACTTTCCCTTGAGTTAGGGATTCTGCCATCTTCAGGAGCTACGTCTCCTGACTCCATCTTGTGTGGACTAAAAGTGTGCGAGTCACTCAGTTGTGTCCGACTCTTTCCGACCCCATGCACAGTAGTCCACCAGGCTGGCCCCTCTGTCCGTGGAATTCTCCAGGGAAGAATACTGCGGGTTTCCACTCCAATTCCACTCCAAGAATGGAGTGGGTTGCCATTCCCTTCTCCAGGGGGTCTTCCCAGCCCAGGGATGGAAGTTGGGTCTCTTGCATTGTAGCCAGATTCTTTACCATCTGAGCCACCAGGGAAGCCGTGGTGTGTGATAAAGCTCATTGGATTAAAAGCAAAATAACCGGTTTTCAGTTTTCTCTTTGAAAGTCGATTCTAACAATTTTAGTGATAGAGTATTGGTCAAGATTCTACTGTTTGGTCATCAAATTAAAACTGACCCTGACTAGACATTGCTATTGAGAGAATTCAAGTGCTGTATCTGTACAGAGGACTGGATAACAGTATTGCTTTAGCACATTTTATGCTGATTATGAATTTAAGCCTCATTAATGGCAGCCCACCCCAGTGTTCTTGCCTGGAGAATCCCAGGGACGGGGGAGCCTGGTGGGCTGCCGTCTGTGGGGTCGCACAGAGTCGGACACGACTGAAGCAACTTAGCAGCAGCAACAATAGACTGAGGGATTCATCTAGCCATTCAGCATACATGTTTTGAATACTACTTTTTTCAAGGCCACAGGCTAACAAGTGGGAATCAGGAGAAATAAAGACCGATGTAGTGCTAACTCTATAAACTTAACATTTCACCAGGAGACAGAGATGTTAACTACTAAATATATAATGAATTATTTAATTACAGTTGTGGCCAGTGTAGCAGAGAGCAAAGCTCTATATATCCACTAATTCTCCAGCTATCAATTAGGTTAGAAGGAAAGGGCTCACAAAAAGGGAAAGAGAAGCACTAATGAGGCGAAAATTTTACCTGTTCAGTTCACCACCGCGTATGTGTCACTTTGCACAGACCAGGGCACTTACTAGAAACTTATTAAATATTCACTACGTGAAAGAAAATGCTAGAATGGAAAAACCAGAGTGTTTTTATTAAGAACTGTATTATTAAAAATGTATTATATTTGGACAGCAGAGCAGCCTTGCAAAAACCACGTTTCCCGTAGGTTTATGTGGAGGGAAGATGATAGTCTGTATTGAACAAGACCCTTCCTCTTCTGTACCGGGTCTTTGACGGAGCTTCCTCAAAATTTTCTGAGCCCACACCGCAGAAGTAGTTTGGCATGGCTCAGATCCTAGAGTAAATGGGGCCTGTATGCTCAAGTCTAGGGTTTAGAGTAAAATCTAAGACCTAGATGCATGGAAATCCTGCTCTCAGCAAGTCTGAGAAGGGATCAACAGACTCAGAGGAACAAAGAGACAACGGAGCTGGCAAGTGCTGATGAGAAGGCAGACATGGAAATTGGGATTCAGCTCGTTAACATTTGTCTGATTGCATTTATCCAGACTACCCGCTTACGTCTCAGAGTGTCTCATGAAAGCAGTAGAACCCACATCCCATGCTGAGCTTCGAGATTTTCAGGATACCCATAATCTGATAACTGCCAGCATTTACCTTCTAGATGAGGTGTGGAATTAATAACAGTCTTCTCTTCTCTATCAACATGAACTAAAACTAAAAGTAAGCCTGTAAGAGTGCGAGAAGAAAAAAAGTTTTATTCCTCTTATTTTCAGAATATGTGTAATTTGCTAATACAGTTAAGAAAATTAATCCTATAATCTTCTCACATTACATATTAAAGAGGAAATCAATTGTAGCTTATTCTTACCTTATTTTTTCTTCCTCTTCCTTTTTTTTCCTTTTAAATCTTGTCTAGAAACATTAAAAAAGGCAAAGTAGTCTCAGAGTTCTTTCAGTCAAAGAGAAAATAACCTTGAAGTCAAACAAAGAATGCCTATCATCTAAAGTAGAGATGAAGAAGATCTGATTAAAATCAGAATTCCCATCACTACATCTCTACTCACCACACCAAAATCAGTGGCTATTGATTCTTTTAATTAAAAAAGACCTGTTATAGAAATACTACATTGAGACCAATCCCATATGGGCATGTCTGCCTGGATTTCTATTTTTTTGGCTCATACCTCAGAGGTAGACATGCATAAATTTGCAATTAAACATTACAGGACCATGATGCCTGCTCATCCACTGAAAAATCCCAGGGGGAAAGAGTATAAAACCAAGGGAAGAGAAATGTGAGTAGACTCTCATAAGAGAAGGAGAAAAGATAATAAGAGCCCAAGACACAGAATAATGGATCAAAGAGTCAAAATAGAAAGTGGAAAAAATTAATGAAAGCAAATCACTAAATTCAAGGTGAACTATTCATTAATCACTCAAACCTTCATAAGTGTATAACAAAAATACTATTAAATGAAGTTTAGACTGGGTGTTATGTCCAACATTAAAATATTATTTATACATTATCTCTAAAAATGTTAATCAACATTTATTCCCATTCTGGGTCTCTCTAATACTGTCATTATATGAAGTTAATGTAGACTTCAGCTAAGAAATAGGGGACAAGGTAAAGCGTATACATATATATATGGTGGTAGTTTAGTTGCTAAATCATGTCCATCTCTTGTGACCACATAGACTGTAGACTGTAGACTGTCAGGCTCCTCTGTCCATGGGATTTCCCAGGCAATAAAACTGGAGTGGGTTGTCATTTCCTTCTGCAGGGGATCTTCCCAACCCAGGGATCAAATCCAGCTCTCCTGCATTGCAGGTGGATTCTTTACTGACTGGAACCACCAGGGAAGCCTATATACATATACACACACACATATGTATATGCATATATATATATTTTACTAATAAAGAGTAACAGCTATAAATCAAAGGAAACCAGCTTTCTGGCACCAGTTAATGCAAATTGGCACCAATTAATGACTTTCTATGTCTATGGTTGTTTTTTTCTTTCTCATATATTTGGAGTAGGAAATGGCAACCCACTCCAGTGTTCGTACCTGGAGAATCCCACAGACAGAGGAGCCTGGCAGGCTACAGTGCTTGGGGTCACAGAGTCGGAAATGACTGAAGAGACAGCACACACAGCACAAATGTCACTATCTGCATCATATACATAGGAACAAAGTAAGAGAAAAGGGAATAGAAAATGACAGGAGAAAAACAGGAAAAGAGAAAAAATGAGAAAGTGTATCATTTTATAAATGGACCTGATCATTAAATTTTCATTGCAGGTTATTTCAGTTTTACATTTCAAATACTTCAAGTATTTTAAAACACTTACATTCCCTCTGTTTTTTAAATGCAAGCTAGTTGAATATTCTTAGGTCTGGGGCCATGATGCTGGTGTCTGGAACAAAGCCAGTTCTCCACACTTATAAAAATGTTCTAAATATCTATTTCCTCTGTATATTATTAAATTATTAATAGTGAATTTTTCCCTTTCTGAGGCGGATTCTTTTATAAAGCATATGGGATGGTGCTTAAGTGTAAAATGCAGCATTCAAGGAATAAAACCACTGTAGCAACTTGCGAAATTCTAAGCAGAAAATGAGGAAGGCATAAAATAAAGCCACAAGAAATGATAAAAAGAAAGCAGAAGTAAATGAGGAAACTGTAAAACAGGAAAAAACGCTGAGAAAACAAGGCGTGGGCCAGTTGGGCAGAAAAATGATTAAAAGTCTTTGAGACATTACATCTGATTTCCCTAATTGTTCCCGCTGGAAAGACCAGTTCCTACAGGCTTTGTCGATGATTCCTCTCGCTTGTTGTTGTTGTTGTCCATTTAATAGGTCTCGTCCAACCCCGAGACACCATGAGCTGCAGCAAGCCCAGGCTCTCTGTCCTTTCCTGTCTGCAGGAGCTTGCTCAAACTCAGGTCCATTGGGTCGACGGCGCCAAGTCCCTGAAGACTGTTAAAGAGAAAAACCACAAGCCCAAAAAGGTGTCACTCGTGCTGCTCCCGATACCAAGTCTAGATTTAATAGCTAACCTAATTGCTCTTTCAGCCTTCCTCAAAAATACAGTAACAATTGATTAGTTTGGAATTCTGCTCAGAACCAATGAGATGAGCTCTCACCTGGGGCCTCTCCATTCCTAGTACCCCACCTGCCCCATCCAGAGGAAGAGGAGGCGATCTGCATGATAAAACCTGTACCATTCCCCTTCCAGCACAAAAAGAAGATGTCCTAGCCTAAGTAATCCTTGCTTTTATTTTGCTAATAGCTCCTTTGCCCCACCCTTCGTCCTATATCTTTCCGTTTTATACAACTTCTCTGAGCACCACCCTCCCACTTTACTAGAAGTGTTGCTTCCTGATTCGTGAATCACTGAATAAAGCAATCAGCTCTTCAGATAGACTAGATTGAATTTTGATTTTTAATAAGGACCATGGCTGATTGATTAATCTGTCATTTAAGTTGTAAACATTTCAAAGACATTTCTTCTATTATGTTTATGGCAACTTGAAGGTCAAAAACATTCAGTCAATTCAAATTTTCTTAGATTATTTTATCAAAATGGTAAAGAAGGAAGCTATCACCATGTATTGCCATCCAGTAGGAAAAAAGGAAAAATATTTAAATCATTAATTTTTAGGGGCATGGTTTATATATTAAGAATTGGTAATCATATACAGCTCATAATGCTCACCACAGTAGAGGATGAATGCTCCATTAAAAAGGGGGGAAAAAAAGTTCAATCACAAAATTGTATGTTTCCTATCTTAATAATGATCCTTGAAGATCTGGAGAAACCAGTCCCAATTAAGATGGCTGTGAGCAAAAGATTATGTTCTTCTTTGCTTTGCCAACAACAAATCAGATCTTTTAAATATTCAAGATCTGATTCACAGAAGAGTTTATGAAAAACAAAAAGATTAAAATTAGGAGCAGAGTCTCCTGGTGGTCTTGTACACTATTGCAAGAAGGGTGAGTTTTATGGTCCTTGAAACTGATCAAAATGTTTTTCTCGGGAAAGACCTGGTGGCCGAGATGGTAGAGTAGGAAGGCCCTTGCTTGTCTCACCCCGTAGGCACACCAAATGACAACCATTTACAGGGCAACTATCTATGAGAAAGACCCGAGGACTAGCAGCAAAGATTCTCCACAAATAAATACGCAAAGAAGGACCCACGATAAGACGGGAGCAGGGCAGACACAGTATAGTCACGACCCACACTGCCAAGTAGGCCACCCACCTGGGGTGTGATTTTGGGAGGATAATCACAATTGCAGACATGCTTTCCAAGGAGCAAGGGCTCTAAGCCCCATATTGGGGTCCCCTACCTGGGGTCCTGCACTGGGAAGACAAGAACCCAGAACATCTGGCTTTGAAAGGCTTTGGCGCTTGCATATGGGAGAGCCAGAGGACTGCAGGAGACAGAGGCTCCAATCTTTATTTTTAAAATAACGATTATAATTCAATACACAAAGTACAAAACACCATACTAAATTGCTGGCAACAAAATATGCTATTTCATCTGCATCGCATGACAAATGATTAGCATCTTTATTCATAAGTGAGTTCCTGGAAATCAGTAACAAAGACATTGATATACCAAGGGAAATGAAGAAAAAGAAAGTGAAATAACACAAATGACTAGTAAGGATTAAGCATATATGAAGATGACTGAGCTGAAAAATGACAGTAGAAAAGCACTTTCTTTGTAAAATCATATTGCCAAAAGTTAAAAATGTAACATATGTACAGTTTTAGGATAAGCACATAAACAATGGGGGAGAAGATTGATGAAGTCGTATCTGAATAGTAGGAGAAAGTCTATTATAGTTTGAACTCAAACTATAAATTTGGAGTATCCTTAGTCCTAGCAATTCCAATTCATTGGAATTATTTCAACAAATCAGTTGGATACATTTACAATTTATCACAAAATAAATTGCATTTATTACAAATAAACTTTTTTTTTTGCTTAGAAAACTTGTAGCTAGGATATAGACCCCCCCAAAACTGACTTGCATATTAATTTATCAATAAGCCCAAAAGGATGTGTGCAAAATTCATATTCATATAGTTAGTAACATAGAGGTGGCAGAATTAGAGGAGGAAAAAAGGCATTTAAGAAGTAAAATAGTACACAAATTTCCATATCGTTTGACATTTTGAGAAAAATGATTCCAACCTTAAAAGACACATGCCACTTCTCATAAGCTCTGAGTCCCAGCGTAGAGGCTATAATTTGAAAGGTTGTTATTATTCTGTTGCTAAGTTGTCTCCGACTCGTTGGGCCCCCTTGGACTGCAGCACACCAGGGTTCCCTGTCCTTCACCGTCCCCCAGAGTTTGCTCAAACTCATGTCCATTGAGACAGTGGTGTGATCCAACCATCTCATCCTCTGTCACCCCCTTCTCTCCTGCCTTCAATCTTTCCCAGCATCAGGGTCTTTTCCAGTGATTTGGCTCTTCACATCAGGTGGCCAAAGTGTTAGAACTTGAGCTTTAACATCAGTCCTCCCAATGAATATACAGGGTTGATTTCCTTTAGGACTGACTGGAGACTGGGTCAAATCCACTTGCTGATATTGGAAAGCTTCCCTCCGGGAAACTGGGACTCACACTGGGATCATATGCTGGTGGCAGCCACTTTGGGAAACTTGTACCATGAGGAGACCTAGCTGGCAGGTACCGTTCTGGAGTCCTCCCACTCGTCTGTTAGTGTCAGGGGCTTACCTGCCTGCTAGCAGGCCAGTACAAGTCCTGGGACCCATGGGTCAAGGAGCCCACGTCATAGGGACCTGGCCTCACCCACCAGTGGGCTGGCAGCGCCCCAGCCTGCCAGTAGCCAGTAGCCCAGGACACACCCTCACTTGGCACCAGGCTGTCCTGCAGCCAGCCACGCGGGGACCGGGCCCTGCCCACCAGCAGCCACCACATGAGACAGGGTCTGGCAGCCAGCTGGACCAGGGGCTGACTTATCTCCTGCCTTAGGGAGACAGAGGAGAAAGTCAAAGTGTTCCTCTTGTTTGGCTGTTTCTTAAGTGATTTTCGTTCAAAGTAGTCAATATGCTATTGAGGCATGTTTTGGGGTGACCTTCCCTAGGTCCTGAGTCCAGTTTGTGCCCTGGTCTCTCACTTGGGCCAAAGTCATTCCCCTAATGATTGGATGCGTTGAATATTTTTACTGAGTGGTTTGAAAAGTGCCCCCTCCCCCCGCCCCCGCCACCACACTTGAATAAACATCTGCTTCAATTGATGCATTTTAGAACATTCTTCTCACCTGCAGCAGAGACAACAAAAAGTCTATCCCCACCCCACCCCACCTCCCAATTAGCTCTCTTTTTCACTTGCAGCTAATAGGAGATCTGGTGCCCCAGTTTCTTACTGGTTACATGCCTGATATAGTCACTGATATATTAAAATGTTGAAATACAAACACAAAATTATACAAAGTTTGGCAGAAGACTACAGTAAAATATTTTTCAGATCTGGAAACTAGTGATAATTTTTCAGCTTTAGAAAAATTTAAAAAGCCATGGAGAAAAGATAGGCAGTTTCAAAATTTTGGAAACATCTGTACAATGGAAATCAGCAAAAATGAGTCATACAGGAAAGCAAACTCCTGCTGTATGTAAGTGCTCATGTATGACAAACAGTTCATGTTCATATTATGCAGAGATTGCCTTTGTATTTATAAGAAAAATATGAAGACCCCCAAGAGATATATAGGCAAGTGGAGTGAAAGTTGCTCACTCATATTCAACTCTTTGCAACCGCATGGACTAAGAAGTCCATGGAATTCTCCAGGACAGAATACTGGAGTGGGTAGCCATTCCCTTCTCCAAGGGATCTTCCCAACCCAGGAATCGAACTGGTGTCTCCTGCATTGCAAACGGATTCTTTACCAACTGAGTTACCAGGGAAGGCTATATAGGCAAGGATCATGAATAGACCATTATCATCCAAGGAAAAGCAAATATTCTAAACATTAAAATAGGTCATCCTCACTGCTAAACTTAGAAATGCATATAAAAATCAATTTAAATATTATTTTAACCTTACTAAGTTACAGAGAAAGGAGTTCTACTTAGCTTTTATACTGGAGATAAACAAATATGCTTATACAAACCGAGCTGGATTTTGAGCTGCAAAAACCCTAAAGGCAAGCAATATAACAAGTGGCATAGTGGTAAAGAACCCGCTGCCAATGTAGGAGACACAAGAGATGCAGGTTCAATCTCTGGGTCGGGAAGATCCCCTGGAGTAGGAATTGGCAACCCACTTCAGTATTCTTGCCTAGAGAATTCCATGGACAGAGAAACCTGCTGGGCTACAGTCCATGGGGTCGCAAAGAGTCAGACATGACTGAGCACGCACCCATAACAATATATAGCAAGAACCAAAAATGTTCATTTCGTCTCAGGAATGTCAGTCACCTCTGTAAATTCATCATAAAGATAACTGAATGAAAGGAAAAAATCAATAGATAAAAAGCAGCTCATCACAGGGCTGTCAATGCTAGCTACACATCTAAACACACACAGACATGCTCCCTATATTCTCTGAGTAGCACATAGCATAAATCCTATAAGAAATATGCCATGGGTTAGAATCGTAATTTTGAAGACCATGGCAAAATACAAAGCTTCTGGTATAAATGGGAAAAGAATAAAAATAAAAATGAACAAAGAGAGGAACTGACACTGTGACTTGTGGTTACAGAAAACATAAAAGTTCAGAAGTTAATCTGTAAAATTAAAATTCATGTTAAGTGGCTGGAATTAGAAATAGGCTATTTTTCTAACACTTTAATAATTTTATATTGTTCTTAAGAGCAAAAAAAAGAACAAGAAACGACTTTGTTCTTCCAAAGGTTTGTTTCTGAAAAAGGTAAATCGTTTGTCCTTCTCAGCACTGTCATAAGAAAATGGTAAGAATTTCATTTGGCATGGAAATAAATTAAGTTTTAGTTTTAAAATCCTGATCCATAAAGAAGGAAAATTCTTGCAGCGAACTAGAAAAGAAGGTGAGATTTCTTTCCATTTAAGGGAAACCCAAACTTTCATGAGCACCTTAAATGCTGCAGATTCTGGTCACTTAACTACACAAAAGGAAAAATAAAGTCAAAGACAAGAGAGCTGGAAGTAGAGCATCCCTATGTCAAAGAAAATAGTAATAAGCTATTCTTCAAGCCGAAGTATCTATGGGTCCAGCTACAAGAAACTGCAAAACCTCCTGACACTTCACTGGCCTAAAGCTCCAGAGACCTCTTTAAACTCTGAGAAAGATTTTGACAATAAATTGCAAGAAATAGCTACATTAATTCCAAGGAAATAGACAAGTCACTGAAGAGCAGATATACCTAGGGATTTCTTATTGTTATAAACTGATGATGAAAATACCCAAACGTTCTCCTCTTTTAGGCATCACAGCATGAAAGTAGAGCTTTTTAATTAATTTGGTTTGTATTTTCATTAAAGATAAATATACTTACCATTTGAGGCATCAAGTAATTCTACAAGGATTTAAAAAAAAAAAAGCAATATCTTGTGCATATTTCCTCTCTCCAAAGGGTTCACTTTTAGCTAAAACTTTTCATATTTATTTCCTTATCCTTAATAGTTGCTCATAGTGATACTTGTAAATTTTATTTCCATTTTTAGGCACTATGAAGTAAGTGGATAAGGCCCTCCTGGTGCCTACTGCACACACACATTCACATGTCTTAATCCTCTAACCTCTGAATCTGGTTCACATAAACACTGCCTTTCTTTACTAGATGCATGGTTGTCACTGCTGAACTATGTCCTTTACCATAATTATTTTTGCTTTTCTGGACAATGTTTTGTTTTCCCTTTATTTTTTCTCTGCTCATCTGATTAGCTGTCTATGTAGTCACCATTGATTTAATTCCCTAAATCTAATGAGATGTGTGGGGCTTCCCAGTGGCACTCGTGGAAAAGAACCTTCCTGCCAGTGCAGGAGAGGTGAGAAACGGGTTCAGTCTCTGGGTGGGGAAGATCCCCTGGAGGAGGGCATGACCACCTGCTCCAGTATTCTTGCCTGGAGTATCACATGGATGGAGGAACTTGGGCTACAGTCCATGGGGTCTGTAGAGCTGGATACGACTAGCATGCACGCAGTGAGACGTGTAAGCCTCACCTCAACACACTGAAACAATTTGTTATCGCATTACTTTCATTTTTCTTAAAGAAATCTTTTCCGGAATCATTTACCCTGCACTAGCCTGATTGTCCTCTGAATCTGATACATTGCTGTTTTCTTGGGAATGTCTCTCTGAGTTATTGGCATTTGTTTCATTTTTCTTCTTTTTGGAGCCTTGTGGTTTTTCATTTCATATTTTCCTCTATCTGGAAATAAAGATTCTAGATAGGAAATATTTTTCAATCAGTGTTATTAAGCCATTGCTCTATTACCTTTCAGTTCCCAGTGTGTCTATAAAGATTATCTAATACCAATCTGATTGTGAAAATATCAAGTCATCCTGTTTGTACCATTTGGAAATTTCAGAGTGATGGGTGTCACAGTATGACTTTTTCATCCACTATGCTATATACTTGGAGGGGGGACTCTCAGTCTTGGAAACGATATTCATTTCTATGCATTTGTCTTAACTTGTTTCTTCGATGATTTTCTGTTGTGTGTTTTCTATTTCCCGCATTCTGGCAGTCACGCTGTTGTGATATTGGATCACCTGGACTGGTTCATTAATCATGTTATCTTTTCTCTCTGGCTTTACATATATCTTTATCTCTTTGATAACTCTCCAAAAAAGTCACTATAGAAAATAGGGAAAGGAGATTTTCCCAATATTACCTTCTTCTTATTTTTTGTTTTTTATTTTTATAATATTTCAATAACCAAGAATTCACTTTACATCTAGATGTTCCTTTTTGTGGCATGTTTTTCTTATTTAATTAGTCTAGTACATTTTCTTACTGCTTTACAAGTATCAGCAACATTATAAATATTTTCTTCTGCCTTAAAAGCCTATATGTACTCTAAATCAAGGGGTCATATAATATAGTGATTATTAGCACGGACTCCAGTAACTAAGTGACTGCATTCAGTTCAAGACCCCACTACTTATCACTTAATGTGGCCTTGGGAAAGTTAGTTAACCCTTTAATGTCGCAGTTTCTTTATCTATGAACATTATAAATGATAGAACTGTTCCAAATATTAAATAACAAACACTTACAATACACAGAAGAACTATACAAAAAAAGATCTTCATGACCCAGATAACCACAACGGTGTGATCACTCACCTAGAGCCAGACATCCTAGAATGCGAAGTCAAGTGGGCCTTAGGAAGCATAACTGTGAACAAAGCTAGTGGAGGTGATGGAATTCCACTTGAGCTATTTCAAATCCTAACAGATGATACTGTGAAAGTGCTGCTCAGTACGCCAGCAAATCTGGAAAACTCAACAGTGGCCACAGGACTGGAAAAGGTCAGTTTTCATTCCAATCCCAAAGAAAGGCAATGCCAAAGAATGCTCAAATTACCTGACAATTGCACTCATCTCACACGCTAGCAAAGTAATGCTTAAACTTCTCCAACCCAGGCTTCAGTAGTACAGGAACTGAGAACTTCCATATGTACAAGCTATATTTAGAAAAAGCAGAGGAACCAGAGATCAAATTGCCAACATCTGTTGGATCATTGAAAAAGCAAGAGAGTTCCAGAAAAACATCTATTTCTGCTTTATTGACTATGCCAAAGCATTTGACTGTGTGGATCACAACGAACTGTGGAAAATTCTTCAAGAGATGGGAATACCAAGCCACCTGATCTGCCTCCTGAGAAATCTGTACACAGGTCAAGAAGCAAAAGTTAGAACTGGACATGGAACAGACTGGTTCAAAATTGGGAAAGGAGTACGTCAAGGCTGTATATTGTCACCCTGCTTATTTAACTTGTATGCAGAGTACATCATGTGAAATGCTGGACTGGATGAAGCACAAGCTGGAATCAAAATTGCCAGGAAAAACATCAATACCCTCAGATATGCAGATGACACTACCCTTATGGCAGAAAGTGAAGAATAACTAAAGAGCCTCTTGGTGAAAGTGAAAGAGGAGAGTGAAAAAGTTGGCATAAAATTCAACATTCAGAAAACTAAGATCATGGCATCTGGTCCCATCACTTCATTTCAAATAGATGAGAAAACAGTGGAAACGGTGACAGATTTATTTTGGAGAGCTCCAAAATTACGGCAGATGGTGACTGCAGCCATGAAATTAAAAGACGCTTACTCCTTGGAGGAAAATTATGACCAAGACAACATATTAAAAAGCAGAAACATCACTTTGCCAACAAAGGTCTGTCTAGTCAAAGCTGTGATTTTTCCAGTAGTCATGTATGGATGTGAGTTGGACTGTAAAGAAAGCTGAGCACTGAAGAATTGATGCTTTTGAACTGTGGTTTTGGAGAAGACTGAGAGTTTCTTGGACAGCAGGAGATCCAACCAGTCCATCCTAAAGAAAATCAGTCCTGAATACTCGTTGGATGGACTGAAGCTGAAACTCCAATGCTTTGACCACCTGATGCAAAGAATTGACTCATTTGAAAAGACCCTGATGCTGGGAAGGATTGAAGGCGGGAGGAGAAGGGGACAACAGAGGATGAGATGGTTGGATGGCATCACTGGCTCAATGGACATGGGTTTGAGTAGGCTCTGGGAGTTGATGATGGACAGGGAAGCCTGGCGAGCTGTAGTCCATGAGGTTGTAAAGAGACGGACACAACTGAGCAACTGAACTGAACTGAACTGAATACTTATAAAGTACTCACAACAATGCTTGACATAAACTCTATAAATGCTGTGTTAAACGAGAAGCTGATCTTTTCTCCCCCATTTGTTAGTTTTGGACTTTGCTATTCATACATTACTTTAGATATTTTGTGATGTCCAATTTATGCACAGATCCATTTGTAGAGTACTAAAGAGATAACATCAGATAAAGAATCTGCCTGCAGTGCAGGAGACAAAGAAGACACGAGTTCAATTCCCGGATCAAGAAGATCCCCTGGAGAAGGAACTGGCAACCCACTCCAGTATTCTAGCCTGAAACATCCCATGGACAGAGGAGCCTTGTGGGTTACAGTCCAAAGGGTTGCAAAGAGTCAGACACGACAAAGCACGCGCACACACCCCCCCCACACACAAAGAGATGACTGAAAACTCTATGCCTGCTAAGGGTCTTTCCATCTGCAATCTTCACCATAGGCCATTTGATTGGGGAGCCCTGGGTATCCCTATGTCCATATCTTGGGTTTGTCAGATCCCCTGTCTGAGGAGTACACACCTGCTTGTAACATAAGAGAAGATGGTGATGTCTTTCAACCTTCAGTGTAAATGTTTATTTACTTAAGTGTTTCTTTAAGGTATTTCTACCCATCACTCTGTTTTGTGGTTTCTGGAGAATGGACTCCAGTGTTCAGTCTGTTAGGGATGAGCTGAATTAGGGAAGAAGACCTGGGTAACCAACTTTCTCTTAAAGCAAATTTCATCATTTAAGTCCTTTGTCAGATTTTCTTGTCACTGGTTTGCAAATCACATTCTCTGAGCTGGTCAGTTAGTAATCACTTACCCACAATTTTCCAGGTTCCAATGCTCTCAGCAAAAGTGGTTTATTATCTTGTTTATAAATCCTTTTGCTATTTTGCTATTTATATCTCGTTATAAACCCTTTTGCTATTTTGAAAGAGATTTTTTTTACAGAGAATAAAGGTGAATGTGAATGTTCACTTTACTATCTCTACCAAGAATGTGAAATGCCTATTTAAGACAATGAAAGGCAATTATTAGTGAAAAAAAAAATTGTCTAGTTGTACCTAGGCATTTATCTCTCTAAATTTCTTTTTCTTCAGAAAGCATTGATATTTTTGGAATAGCACTGTGGAATAATTGCATCCATTTAACAAGTCTCTTCTCAATAATAAAGCAGAAAGTATACCTTAGTTCTGAATCCAACCAAGATATTCACTCCTCCGCTCAGCCAGCATCGGTCTCTCTGCAGAGGAGTTGCCATCGATTCTAGGACTGAACACCGACCACCACACACTGCCTTCTTTACGTTATGCTTAAGTCTGTAAACATACATGAGGCTGTCTGTTTGTCCATGAAAACTGTCCCAAAAGGGATTTTAGAAAAGCTAAAGTGCTTCAGAGAGAGCTCAGAGAAGCATCATCTTCAGAAATAATTCAGAAAAGGTCAGCAAAAAGAGAGTGAGAAAGACCAGTGGCTAGAATATTCACTTTCTCTGTGTCTGATATGGTGAGAGAAGGCTTGCTTTTCAGGTCTGAATTTTGCTATAAACAGCGCTGTACTTTTCAACAGAATGTGCTTTATGGTAAGAGTTATTTCAGGAAAAGACTTTTTTGCCTTACACTCTCTTGGGGGAAAACAAATTAAGGGCATTAAATTGGGAGTAGGTGTATTTTTTTTTTTTAACAAGGTTTCAGCAATGCTAATTAATACTGCCAAGTTTAGCTATTCATCTATTCTGTTTTTTAATTAAATAAAATTACAAGTGAATGGAAAGACATTAGTAATCCATGGTTAGTACTATGGGGCTTAAAAGCAATGACTGTCACTAAAATATTACATCAGTGGTACTGTGATGGCAGCAAAATCTTCACTGCAGACAAGTGTCTAGGGAAAATCTGCAGCCTATCATTACTATACCCTCAAACCTACTAAAGATAAATATGACAGCAGAATTGGAGCATAACATCTTAACCCTGAGTCAACTGAGTTTATTCTCTTTTGAAACACTCTGTCCCTTTCCATCCCATGTCACACCCCATCCAAATGTTCTGACAAGAATAAATATCAAAGGAGCACAGTGAATGATTTAAACACATAACTGCTAATGCTGCTGCTGCTAAGTCGCTTCAATCGTGTCTGACTCTGTGCGACCCCACAGACGGCAGCCCACCAGGCTCCCCCGTCCCTGGGACTCTCCAGGCAAGAATACTGGAGTGGGCTGCCATTTCCTTCTCCAGAGCATGGCAGTGAAAAGAGAAAATGAAGTCACTCAGTCGTGTCCGACTCTTCGTGACCCCATGGACTGCAGCCTACCAGGCTCCTCCGTCCATGGGATATTCCAGGCAAGAGGACTGGAGTGGGCTGCCATTGCCTTCTCCAAACTGCTGAGCGAAAGATTTCTCTTCCTGCCTACATGCCATCTTTCTGTAAAGTTAGTTCCTGCAATTATCAATAGCTGTTAGCAGAACACCTGCCCTATAAATTTCTCCAGACTGAAGAGTTATTATATTATTATCTTACTAACTTTTTAAAAAGTATATTCAATTATTAAACTTCACCTCAGGTTGTTCCATTCTGCACCCAAATTCAAGACAGTCATCCTGAAAAGCTCTTTTTGATGTGCAAAATGGTTTCTATTTTACTCCTCAAAGGTGTTTTACTTGGTGCTCTAAAATTATACCACCGAGCCCTCATTATTTTCTTTTTAAAAATTAGACAGCTATATTTATAAATACAAATATGTGTTCTATATTATATTTCATATAAAAATATATTTTTGAGCAAGATAATGAATCCCCTGAGACCCCCATGTAAATTTACCAGCCCCACAAAAGTATATTTTTCCATCATGTAAAATACTCCACACTCTGACTATATATTGGGCTTTGATTTGGAGAGGAATAGAGAATAAGATTGTGACATCATGTGGAAAGTGAATTTAAATTATCATAGACAGGCAACAATATTCAAAAATATCAGAAATTTAAATCACTGATTCCCCATTATTTTCTTTTCTTAAAACATATACAACCTGGGAGACAGAAACGTGCTCTGGTTACCTAGCTGAGCGATGAGAGCATGTGTCACTCGCTGCCTATTCATTCACATACTGCCTGATAAAGATTGAAATTGTAAGGAATGTTAATAGAAAGACAGACTGTGAAGTTCTTCTGTAGAGGCTATTACTTGATGCAAATGAAAAATGCAGAACACAGGGCTCTGGGCTCTTTGGCCCATTCTGCTGAATTGAAAGGGAAAATTGAAAAGGCTCCAATTATTCCATTTATTATCTTGATGAGTTTTTATAACATGAAACACGCATGTGATTAATGAGGATTTTATGTAGACTGCATAAAAAACTTCATCTACAAAAAGCAAATAGTGTTATTTTCTGGCTAGTGAAGGTGAAAATGAAATGCAAAATAAAGTTGATTGACTTAAATTTAATATACAAAAGGTAACACTAGTTAATAGAGTATTGAAAAAGATATAAAAAGAGATGGTGACAATTCGTCAAATATCCTTGTTTCAGGTCCTCAGTGCGACTGCTTAATAAACATCTTTTCTTGTAAGTGATTTATATTTTCACACTATTCCTTTCATATCTTGTTTCTTTTTCCTATAGAAATATCAAAATCACATGCTACCATTAGCAGCAGCACATACTCATGCAAAAGCTATTATTAAAAAAAATCCTAGTTTAACATCTTAAATGGGATTGATCTTAAAATAGGAGCAGATGCCAAAGGGTTAGAAGTAAATATAATTAAAACACATCAGTTTGAATCAGTCAATTAATTCAGGCTCAAAGCTATAATTGAAAAATAAATATATCTGTAATCTTTATGTTCTTAATCCACATAATATTAATTTTCAAGTAATTTAAATATATTATTCATTCATATATTTTATATGAATTTACAGTTTATTTTATATAAATTTATAATATAATTTACTTATATAAAATACTTGTATCTTGACTGTTTTATAATATATCAAATATTTTAAAAGATTTTTAAATCTTAAGAAAATTCAGTTTTCTTATTGAATTTACCTTCTCTTCCCTGTTACTAGGTGTTATACTCCCCATATACAGACAGCTGACATCCTCAAACCACACACGCTTATCAGCTTCCATTCAATATTTAGCTCTGTGAAAGAAGGAATCCACACAGCCTCTCCCCAGAGCTATGCAAAAACAATTCTGAATCCTAATTCAAGAAAAAAATTAAGCCACTCTATATGCAACAACTTCATCCTTTGTTTTCCTCTAAGTCTTGACACATAAACTGATGGGTAGGTCCCTAAGCACCACACTTCAGCCCTCCTGAGAATACCTCATGGCGTGCATATTGTTCTATGACTCACAAATCCTGGAAGTGGACAGAATAAAGGAACAATCACCCTACTAATCATATTGCATTTTAAACATTTTTTTCTTTTTCTTGAACCACTGGTTAATATTAAGCTACACTTGACAATTTGAATCTTAGCAAGAAATCTGCAACTCTGTGAGAACAAGTATTACTTGTTCTACTATTACTGCATGTCCATATATGGCCAAATAAATGGACTGTGATCCAGCAGAGGATGAATGGCCAGAATGGCCAGTTTATCAATCCAACTGGCAATCTGGTCAGTTGGTCCAAGAGACATCTAGCCAGAACCAATGGATAGTTCACAGGAAAATATATTGAATATTTCTATTATGTCCTACTTAAGTTTCATAGATATTTTTCAATATATAAGAACATAAAAATACAATAATGTGTTATATTTATTGATGATAGAAAAACAGGATTAAGAGCTGCATTATTTCTACTCACAAATAGGATCATGCAAAGTTGAGAACACCCTAGGGTAGAACTATTCTCTCCTCCTTGAAATGATGTAATAAAGGAGTAAAAATATTTGCTGGACTGGTATTTTAAAAGGAAGCACAGATTTTAGATTTTAACTAAAAAAGAAACAAAACCTTAGCATATGTTTTTGCTCCAAATTTCTCATTTATGGCTAAAAAAATGTACAACACATCTCTGCATGTCTAGCTTCTATAGTCAAGTGTAATCATTCTTGCCATATACCCCCAAGATAATAGAAACTAATAGCATTTTGCTGGAATAATTTTGAACCCTCATAAAAAGTTGCTGAATATGGTTAAGTATTATTATTAATCACAAACTATGCTCAGGATCAATATAGCTGCATAATAAATTTAGCTTAGCCTGAATTATGCCTGAAGATATATTTAAACAATTATGTGATGCTTCTACATAGTTATGTAGACCATACAACCCAAATTTTCCAGCTCAATTCCTGTGTTAAATATTATATTTCATTGTCAGCACATGTGTCCTGATTTGTATTTTGAAAAATTTAGTCACTTTATATATCAGTGCTATTCCAAGATTCATGATATTTATGTGGTGTATTCTAATTAAAACTTCTTGCTGCTTTACCAAATACAACTCTCCATGGAAATAATATTGAAATGCCATATTATTTCCAAAGTTCATGAGTATGTAATTTTTTCCTTTTACCTAATTAGGCCAAAAGTTGGTGTGAACAGTAAAAGATGTTACGTTGTTTGCCATTCTTCCTTCTCCTCTATAGTCATCAAATTACTAAATCAATATTAGTTACAATATGCACAAAATCAATCACTGTTCAGTCTAAAAAGTAACAAAGAGATTTTCCCACAACTGATATAAACCATATCTTCACAGAGGATATATTAGGAACACAGTATGCAAAAATGTGTGGCTACTCATAATAACTTAAGTTTGTAATATTCTTTTTGCTTTACAAATAACTGCACATTCATTTTTCTTTTTTTAGATTTTATTAGAACTAACTCTGTAAGGTTACCATTTCAAAGAGGCAAAGGTGCTAGAGCAAGACCCCAAAGGATGGGGTTTTGTCAGTTCAGCCATGTCTGTCTGGATCCTTAGGAAAGATATAAGAACTGAACTAGTGTAGCAGACAACCAGGAGGATATTTCTTCAAGCTGCTGCTTAAAGATCTCCCTTTTAATATTCTAAGTAGTATAGAGGGAGATGAAGTCAAGAAACTCAAAGTTGACTCAAAGAAAACTGGATGGAAGTTGAGAGAATACATGATTCTGAACATAATTTAATGTGGGTATTTTTTGACTTACATTCACACCTTGCCTGGTTGCTGGGAAGAGGTGAGCTGATCTGAACAAAGAAGAACAGCCAAAAGAAATAAATATACCCTTACGAGTAAGAGTATAGTAGTTTTAGAATATGAACAAAAATTCTTCAGTACTGTGACCATCAAGAGATAGAGGTCTGCCCCTTTCTCTTAAATCTGGGTGGAGCTGTGACTGCTATAACCCCAGAATATGATGGACATAGCACCATATGACTTCTGAGGACAGTTCGTATAAAGCCATGAAGATTTCTCCTTGTTTTTATTGGAACAATTGCTTTTGGAATCTCAAGCTCCGGATCTGACTATTTTGAAGTCTTTATGCCATGAAGAAATCCCAGTCACCAGAAGAATCTTCCAGACACATATTAGTGGAGAACTGTCCAGATAATTCCAGCTTCCAGTCATTCAAGTCATTCACAGCCACTTGGGTCTTCCCAGTTGTGACCCAAATATCATAGGGACAAACTATCCCCACTCTGACCTTTCTAAACTTCTGATTCACAGAGCCTGTGAGCATAAGGAAACTGGTTGTTTTGTGTCTTTAAGCTGTGGGGTAGTTTGTTACACAGTAATAGACAGCAGACACGGTGGACATGTCGGGACAGGGTTCGATTCTCCAGCTCTTCCTAGGAGCAAGGCTTTGGTAAGAGAGAGAGAAACTCATAGCCATTTACTCAGTTGCATCCGATTCTTTGCAGTCCCAGGGACTGTAGCCTGCCAGGCTCCTCCGTCCATGGGATTCTCCAGGCAATAAAACTGGAATGGGTAGCCATTCCCTTCTCAGTGGGATCTTCCTGACCCAGGGATCAAACCCATGTCTCCCGCAGATTCTTTACTGTCTGAGCTAGAAAGGGTCCTCATTTAGCTTTAGAATGGATGTAAAGTAGCTAAGAGAGTCAGTCAAAAGTAACAAGACAAAGTTTTGTTGTTTTTATAGCAATTTCCTTCTGGAAAATGTGAAGCATCTAATTTTCCCGGTCACACTCAGTGTAAGGACTGAAATGATCTACTGCCTTTTCAACTTCAGTAACAAAGAGAAGCTGAAGAACCTTGCCTATCCCTTAAAGAATGCAGTCTGGATCTTTTAAGGAGACCAGTGGTAGAAAATGCAAAGAGAAACGTAGAAGGAAAGGGGGAGGGGGGGAGAAGAAGAGGGGGGAGGAGGGAGGGAGAGAAAATACCCATCTGAGATGGATGCTGTAGGCAGGAAATTAACATTAGTTCCTTACATCAATGCAGTTGTATGATCAGCAAAGAGAAGTTTCTCTTCTTCATTTAATTTTGGAGAGTTAAGATCGACTAAAATACAGAAAGAAATCACCTCAAAATCTAACCCAACAGCCTCCGCCATACTATCGAATTCTCAGAGGAAACTACTATTTCAAGCTTCAGAGGCTTCCCTTCTTTCTCACTCATCAGAAGTTGATATTTCTTCTAGGAATCTCTTCTATGTATTTGTAGTTTTAAAAAATCAGTTTTTAAGTTTTATCTGACCAATTTCCTGCCACAAATAACAAAAGAAAGATGGTAGTTTAATAATTTGTTGTTGCTGTTGCCAAACCACATGGGTTGTGGGATTTTAGTTCCCCAACCAGGGATTGAACCCAGGCCCTCAGAAATGAGACCTCAGAAATGAGTCCTAACCACTGGACTGCCAGGGAATTTACAATAATTTGTTATTAAAGTTTAGCACAAGAAGTTCATGTCCCAACAATGAAAAGACAGTCTATTTCAAAGGTATTTTATAACTAGTCTGAAAAGTCTGGAAGGAAGGCAGAAAAAAAGACATTGTTTATTTGCATTTTAATAGAGTAAGAATTTCATTTTGAAAACTGCTGCAGTTTTATTTTAAACCAAACCATGTTCGAATATGCCCATTTCAGCATTTTTAAACACCTCTGTTTCCCATTAAGCCACTACATACATTTAATTTCCTCAGTTGAAACTCCACTGAGATAACAATATACAGAAAAAAGCATGAGCACTTTGGGCAATCCACAATCCACAATTACAAGACAGTTGTAATAGTACTTGTATAGTGTGTTCCATCTCAGTGGCTAGAAAAGTACTGAATCTGACAAAATAAATTCTTGCTCTCCTGAGTGGACAGACTCCACTCCACCAGCTCAAAGATGACTATATCATATATTGCCACTTTTAGGGAAAATTTTATATACATACGCTTCCCTTCTACTTGACACTAAACTAAATGAATTGAGTGAGCTCAAACATTTTATTTTGTCCAGTGATGTTGTAAATCATGTTGAACATCTAAAGAATCTCTCTGGTGAGGTAGTTTATTACCAAATATGTACACAAGTAATGTGAAGGGATGTAATATTCACTCACACAGGAAAGAAACTAGAAAATTGCAACTGTTGAACTACTGTTTATGTAATGAGGTCTATAACTTCTAATTTTAAGTTAGTGCCACTTACTCCTCTATTGGGGAAATTAACTTTCACTGGTTAATTAGAAATAAGTGCATTACACTGAGAGATTATTCTACCCGTCAATAAAACTGATCCTAGGATGTTTTGATGCCTGTCACTCTGAAAATAACACTGTCAGTTCTTAACTATCTAAAAATTAATCTCTCTTTCCCTCATTCCCTTCTGTTTCAGAGGAGGAATTACCCTAGTCTTTTTCATGACTCGTAAGTCTATGTTCTGCTTTCAGTTATTGCTGCCTTTTACAGAGAAATCCTTTGCTACTGGAAGACACTCTAAGAGTTGAAAGAGATCGACCTGTAGGAATAAATAGACCTCAGTTCTGCTGCTGCTGCTAAGTCGCTTCAGTCGTGTCCGACTCTGTGTGACCCCTTAGACGGCAGCCCACCAGGCTCTGCTGTCCACAGGATTCTCTAGGCAAGAATAATGGAGTGGGTTGCCATTTCCTTCTCCAGGACCTCAGTACAGACCTTGATAATTCATTGTTTCCTAATTCCCAGAGGTGTGACCTTAGGGGAATTACTCAACCATCTTGTACCTTTAGGTAAAGAGTTTGCAAAACTCTTTCCTCTATGGTGTGAAAAATTGGTCTTTGGTTAACTTTAGCAAAATGACTCCTGGTAAATTGGATTTGGGTGGGAGGAACTAGAAATGTACTATGAATACAATATAGGAAAGCCATAGGTATTGACTTCCCTAAAGGTAAAGACTCATAACTAACAACTTCCTCACTGTTTCCATTATTTCCCCATCTATTTGCCATGAGGTGATGGGACCAGATGCCATGATCTTAGTTTTTTGAATGTTGAGTTATAAGCCAACATTTCACTCTCCTTTTTCACCTTCATCAGAGGCTCTTTAGTTCCTCTTCATTTTCTGCCATAAGGGTGGTGTCATCTGCATATCTGAGGTTATTGATATTTCTCCCAACAATCTTGATTCCAGCTTGCGCTTCATCCGGCCCAGAATTTCGCATGATGTGCTCTGCAGATAAATTAAATAAATTAAAATAAGTATGTTGACAGTATAGAGCCTTGACATACTCCTTTCCCAGTTTTGAACCAGTCCATTGTTGCTTGTCCAGTTCTAACTGTTGCTTCTTGACCTGCATACAGATTTCTTAGGAGGCAGGTAAGGTGGTCTAGTATTCCCATCTCTTTAAGAATTTTCCACAGTTTGTTGTGATCCACACAGTCAAAGGCTTTAGCATAGTCAATGAAGCAGAAGTAGATGTTTTTTCTGGAATTCTCTTGCTTTTTCCTATGATTCAATTGCTAAACAAACTTTTTACTACCGTCCTTTTTGCAACTCTCCAATATGGAGCAGAATGAAAAAAGGACATATGCTTCCTGCTTGTGCAATTCCATCCCTCTCTTTTTTAGGGCTAGATTTTGAGCTGGGTTTTGTGCAGGAAATACTGCCAGAAATTGAAAGATAAGTCCTCTTGGAGTTAAGTGTCCTTGAATATAAACAGAGGCAACTAATTCTCTTCTGGACCTGTGAGGGGAGTAAGAGCAAAAACATTTAGTAGCTTTCCAAAAATCCCAGAGCAAGTATTATTTCTCTTTAGAGGCCACCTTATCACTGATTGAAGTTGTTCAAAATCTTGCCACAGTTGTCTGATTATACACCCCCCCCCCACACACACACACACATAGACAAACTAAATCATTCCAAATGATAAGAAAATAAGATAAAGTAGAAAACTAAACATAAGTCCAAGAACCAGGGGAATTCTCAGGTGCTGGGTCTGCGGGAGTGATCTCACCTGGTCTTCATGCAGGTAACTATTGGAACATTTGCTCTCTACAAAGCAAGATGAAGTTTTACATTTGTTGCATCTGTTTTTCCCAGTCTCCCTTTGATCCTTGATCCTCAGCTCAACCACAACAAAGTATTGTCTCCCCTTCTTCTTCTAAAGCTCTCTATATTTTTTAAATCTTTCAAAGAACCTGTATCTAATTCTCTCTAGCACCTGTTTCCTTGTTTGCCTGCCCAGTTCAATCGTAAATTCCACAGTGAGAGCAACCGTAAGTCACTCATAGGATAACCCCCAGGATTCAGTACATAGTATGTCCTTACCAAATATTTAAAAAATTAATAGATGAGCTAATACAATGAGAAGAATTTATTTGTTTGCTAGTTATGTATGATATATATATGGTATATTGTATATATAATATAATATGTATATTATATATTGGAGCCTACTTGCTTTGCGCTGTCGTATCTGTCTCTGCTACACAACAGTGCGAATCAGCTGTGTGTATACACGTGCGTATGTATACACATACATACACCATCTCTCTTGAGCTTCCTGCCCCTCTAGGTCATCACAGGCTAGTGAGCTGAGCCCCTGGACTGGTAGCAGCTTTCCCCTAGCTGTCTACTTTACACACGGTTGTGTGTATGTGTCAGTACGACTCCCAACTCGTCCCACCTCCTCCTCCGCTCACCCCACGTCCATAGCGCTCTTCTCTGGGCTTGCATCTCATTCCTGCCCTGCAAATGGGTTCATCTGAGTGAGTCAGTGGAGAAAGTGACATCTGTCCACATAATAATCCAAGTTTCTGTTTCTGCAGACAGGGGGAGGCATATGTTTAAAACTTATGTTGCTAAATATCATATACATCTAAGCATTTAAGGCCATCTGATGATTCCTGATACATTTCTGATAAATATGGGCTTAATAAAGACTTTATGGGGTCCAGAGCATGTATGCCAAGCTGTTGCTAGTTTAAGGTAAATAATTAAATATATAACTTTTAAAAAAGAATACTCAAAGAATCTAAATCTCCTTTTACTCAGAATAGAACAATTTTCTTCCAACTTTTTATAAAAGAAGCTATATAATCACCAAACCTCAGAAATCTTTAAGAAGAGAGAATTGGGAAAAGGAACCTATTTTACCTCTGAAGAGATTTTGGGGAAGAAGAGAAGCAATAAATTCATGACTAGATCCTAAAAGACAAGAAGCTTATTAACATGCTATATGTGTATTAATCCATCAAAGTTTACTCACAAAAGGAAAAAAAAGTTGACCTTCATGAAGCATTTAAGGGAATTTGTCTTATATTTGTACTGGAAAGACAGAAGCAAAGGTCTAGGAGTCATAGAGATAGATTGCAAGAAAGAATTCTTATTTTTACCCTTATCAAAAGCAAATTAGAAACGTGTACACAGATATCTGATTTATTTGACTAAAAAGACATCTCTTCAGTGACTCTTAATCATCATGTTACAAATAAGCCCCTGCCGCATCCTGAAAGACCTCACTTACTCAAGCTCTTGAATTAGTAAGGAATATATAGAGTACAAAGAAACTCAACTCAAAATAAGCTAAACAGAATGGGGGATTTGGTTGGCTAGAAAATCTAGTTCCTCATGAAAGAGTTGGTCAACCAAATTAATAAATGAGCTTGCGTGGTAATGCAAGCTGACCTCAGAAACCAAAGGAACAAGAGTACGGGCACTGTAGGATGACCCCCAGGCCTCAGCTCAGCCTCCTTCTCTTGTTTCTTGCTTTTTTTTGATCATACCATATAGCTTGTGTGATCTTAGCTCCCCAACCAGAGATCCAACCCAGGCCCTTGGCAGGGGAAGTTCTGCTCAAAAATCTCTTATTCCAAACTAACAAACTGCACATGTGGCCAAAATATGGCTTCTGATAAAACTCAGGTTTATGTCTGAGTGCTTCAGCATTGAAAGATTCATTGGACTTTCTAGATGCCATGGGAGTGTCTCAGCTTGGATAGAGTACCCAGTATGTATCAAAAAACAGTAATGGGGAAACATGGTCATATAAGAACATGAGATTTCCCTTAGTGTCCATATGAATGCAGTGAAGAGAGAGCTATTTCCAGAGGAAGGAGAACTATTCCTGAGAGAGTTGTCACCAGACCAAAAAAAAATCAGACTTTTATAAGTAGAGTAATAACCCCCAATGATGTCCATGTTTTAATCACCCTAATGTTGGGAAACTTTGAATATATTACCTCAGATGGTAAAAGGGACTTTGTGTTGAAGTTAAGGTTTTTGAAATGGGGAGATTATAATGGATTACTTGTGTAGACTGTGTGCACCCAATATAATCACATCCTTGTAAAAGAAAGAAGCAAGCAGGAAAGTCAGACAGAGAGAGGAAGATGCTATGCTTCTGGTTTTGAAGATGAAAGAAGGAATCATAAGCAAAGAAATACAGTCTGCCTTCAGAAAGTGGAAAAGGCAAGGAAACATTGTCTCCAAAGCTCCAAAAGAACACAACCATGCTGACACTTTAATTGTAGCCTACCAATCCCATTTTGGACTCCTGACTTCCGGAACTGTGATGTAACAGTACCAAGTTTGTGGTACTTGTCAGCAGCAGAAGGAAACCAGTTTACAGTCTATTGTAACCTCACTCCTTTAAGCAGCAGGCTTATACATGTCATCTTCCAACATACACAATTTTCTGTTATTTTGAAAGAGCAATATAAAATTAAAACTTACCCCTCCCCAGTTATGCTTAGTGTATGTTTCGGTAGCATTTCTTCTAACACCAGCCCTCTGACTGATCTCTCAAAGACCATCAGTGACTTAGTGGAAAAGTCATGTCTCTACTTCTCCTTTGAAATACAGCCCCATCAGTAGAATCCATTGACCAATATTCCTTCTTGACAAGTCTCTCCTCCACATCTTTGGGCTAGTGTTCTCTCTTGCTAATTTTGTATTGAGGTATATTTGACAATTAAGAATTACGTATATTTAAAGTGTACAATTTGATGATTGAATATTAATATAAAAATAATCAGTACATTCAATATTAATGTATCTAGGTTAGTGGACTCTCTTAATTCTCTATTGTTTGTTGGTTTGTTTCATTTCCCCTTCTACTGATCCCTTAAACATAAACATCTTTTCCTCCAGTCTATGATCTGCTTCTCCTCTATACACTTTCTCCAAAGACCACTGGCATGACACTTGGAGACACCCAGATTTCAGTATTATGTCCAACAATCAAATGTGGGTCAGATGATTTAGCATGACTGTGTTTGCCAAATGACCATAATACCTGCTTGCATGATTACTGGATGATCAGAGACATCTAGAAAATGCCTTCATGTAGTATAGATGGTAAATCATGCCTTAATTATTTTGCTTTCTGTATTTCCCCTTCATCTTTTCACAGTTGTTTTTCTCTAACCCTGCTGTTTCATATGTAGTTCTAAAACTACCTACTGGACATCTACCTGTGCATGCATTCCTTATGGTCACAAGTCTAAAACCATTTCATTTCTCATGTAGTCCACAACTTCTGAGCTTTGTATTATCATAACAGAACCACAAGTAATCACAAGTCACAGTATATTACCTGAGGGGAAAGTTAATAAATTACCTTCCAGCTAGCTGTTTCTTAAAGCCAGTTAGTGGAGTCAATCAATCGTGTCTGACTCTTTGCGATCCCATGGACTGTAGCCCTCCGGCTCCTCTGTTCATGGAATTTTCTAGGCAAGAATACAGGAGTGTACTGCTATTTCCTTCTCCAAGGAATCTTCCCAAACCAGGGATCAAAACTGTGTCTCCCACATTACCAGCAATTATCATGAAATACCTCACTTAACTTCTTCATAATATCCACACTTCAGTTTCCAAACATTTGCCATTTTCTTTTACCCTCGATTCCCAATCCTACCATCTTCAATTTCTATAATGATACTATTTTATAATTTGATGAAAATGAGTTCCAATGAACTACCTCATCTTGCTACCTCGTCACCTCAAATTTTCTGAACATCTTAATTATCTCTTTACTTTTATCCTTTTATCAGGGAAAAAGAATTACTCTTCCTCTCCACCTAACTTTGAAAGAAGGAAAACCTCATAACAATTTAAAAATCAGCTTTAAGTGTCAAAAAGAGCTGGATTCAATACCAAGCTTTTTTCATTTATTAGCTGTGTGATCTGTAACAGCTTATCTTTTGTTTTGTCTTATTCAATAGGAAAAACACCTCAAAAGATGGAGATGATGATTGAAAATGGAAGAGCATTGCACGGTACCTCTACACTCTCCTTGATCACACTGCCTTTTGATGGCACCTCCCTACTCTCTACCATATGCATTCTCTCTCATCACTACACTTCTCATCTCAATCTCATTAAACTGAACGTATTTAAGACTAAATGTCCTTCCTCCAAACTAGATTTTCTGAAAAATATTTAATCACCATACAGAGAGTTGCCAGATTCAGCAAATGAAAATATAGGACACAGTTAAATTCAAGTTTCAGGTGACAATGAATATATTTCAGGATTTTTTTTAGCATAAGTATGTTGCAAGCAATATTTGGGATATAATTATACTAAAAAATACTCATTGTTTATCTGAAATTGAAACTTAACTGCAGCTGCTGCTGCTAAGTCGCTTCAGTCGTGTCCGATTCTGTGCGACCCCTTAGACGGCAGCCCACCAGGCTCCCCCGCCCCTGGGATTCTCCAGGCAAGAACACTGGAGTGGGTTGCCGTTTCCTTCTCCAATGCATGAAAGTGAAAAGTGAAATTGAAGTCGCTCAGTCGTGTCTGACTCTTAGCTAATTATCTCCATATTTTATCCAGCAACCTCAACAATATATCATTTTAAAGATAGATAGGGTCTTGGGAAAATCTCTGCTTTAATCTTTTCAAGATACTTAAATTGAGAGAGTGTTCTGAGAGTTAAATGAGTTTATGTATGCAAAGTATCCAGGAAATGCAGGGTATGTGGTCAGCATTTGTTAAATAGTTGCTATTTCCTAAAACTTTTGAAAACCTTATAGATGCTTCTGTTAATACTGACAAATATTACTATTTTATAGATGATAAAAACTTAGACTCAGAAAGTAACATTACTAAGGTCTTGTGGGTATATAATGATAGATGTTCACCTCCTCTAACTGTTAAGCTGATGCTTTTCGTAGTCGTATAGGTTACCTGCCATGAATTGTAAGGTTCCAATTTATACACAATACCTGGGGTTACTGCAGAGTACTAGGGTCTTGGGCAAACTGATAATGTAGTTTAAAAAGACGAGCCTGCTCTTTCAAAAAAAGGAATAATAAAAGAGGCAGGAAAATAGGCAAGAAAGGAGAGAGAGAAGGCAGTGAGAGGATGTATTATACTGAAAGTGGATCACCCATTATCACTCCGGGTTTTGTGGTTTAATAAAGAAAAGCTTATCACAGGGAAAGCATTAACACACCTTTACTACCGCTGAGTGATTCATGCTATGGAAAAGTTTCTGTGTCTCTGAACTCCTCTCCTGGTTTGGATAATACACTTTCTTATTAATAGTCATTTTCATTAGAATTGGTGAAAACATATTTAAAATGAGCCATTTTTACTCCCTCCATCGTTGAGAGAACTCAATTCTGAGGACAATAAATTTCTATCTCTCTTGTTTACAACGGACCAGCATGTGCCTGATGCTATTTCCTACGTCTTCGGCTGTGAGATATCACCAACCTAACAGGAACAAACCAGTAATGTACACAGACAGACAATACTCTCAAGGCATCTTATATTTTAAAAACACACTGGGATAAGTCTATTTTGTATGATCTATAACCTCACACACTGTGTGAAGAAACGAAGTATAAAGGTCTAGTAAGAAATAGCTGCAGAAGTAACTAGATGAAATTAGTATTTAATTTCAAGCATTCAAAGATATATAAGGATCTAAATCTATCTCATTTTGAATTGGCTATATTAAATCTACTGATCATCTAAATGGACTCAAAAGAAATCTAGTTTGATCACTCATCTCTTAAAGAGTCAATGTTCATTTGGTTTTGAAACTAAGTGTCTATAGCTATTGATCACAGCATAACAAACTCTCCCCAAATACAAGTTGACTTGAACCCAGATCCACTGGATTAGTATTATGTGAAGAATAGCACACATTTGAATTTTTGATATTATATATTAAGAGCCCATGCGTAGTTTTCCTATTGCATTTGTCACCTGAACTATCTTGATTGAAAATCAGTAGACAATACGTGGCTAGACTTCTGTTTTTGACTGCATTTTTTGAGTAATTCCTAGACTGCTGGAATTACTCAGTGTCATCAGCAAAAATAAGGCCATGAAAGAAAAGTACATTTTCACTGACCTTTCTACAAAATTCATTTCTAAATAGCTGCTTCAATCATTTCTTCTGCTTGGCAAGCAGTAGGGGTTTTCTAAGACTTTCTAGGACTCACAGTGACCCACACGCTCGGGCAGTTTACCTTCTTATCCTTTGTGGTCCGCTTGCAAGAGTGAAAAGAATTAGAGGAGCAAATATACTTTCCCTCAATCAAAGTTCTAGGTGCAAGCTGCAGGCGACTTTTTTAACAACCAATTCACTGTAGCCAAATCAGTCACAAGCATTCCACAGAGGACATTTTGCAAGATGGGTTCCCCACAGGTGGGACAATTTCTGATGAGAAACCATTAGCGCAGCTAGCATGTGGTCAGCATCACTGGGGACCTGACAGATTCAGGTAAGGATGGGACCTTCCCAAGCAAACACACCATAATAGGCCACTATTGTGTCTATCGGACTATTGTGTCCAAACGATAAGGTGTTGCAACTTAAAATCACTGAATATAGTTTATATCAAAGAACACAATTAAGACCAAACACCACAATTGATGAACTACATATAAAGCAATAGATAGTTAACGAAGAGCCTCTTAATTATGTTGCAAACTTGAAATTTTTGTAAAAAATAGTTAACAAAGATACACAAGCAACCGATTATCATTGGTATAGCAATAATAACATCATAATTCTAATTTAATAATTCTTAGACCCCTGTCTTAATTTATCTAGCTACAAATGCTGTTACAATTTTTATTTATTTATTTTATTATAATACATACCTATAACTATAGACTTCATATAGGAAGACCTATTCTAAATGTATACATCTTTAAACAAAACAAAAATATTATTAAAATTATTAAAAATGATAGAACTATCAAACCAACAATATCAAATTTTCCAACAGTAATTTAATAGGCTGTGTTATTTTACTCAAACTGAACAATTATTTTCAATGTATATATGATACATATTTGGCTTCACTTACATATCAGTTGGGAAAGAATCTGCCTGCAGTGTAGGAGACTCAAGTTTGATTCCTAGGTTGAGAAGATCCCCTGGAGAAGGAAATGGCAACCCACTCCAGTATTCTTGCCTGGAGAATGTCATGGACAGCCTGACGGGCTACAATCCGTGGGGTCCCAAAAATCGGACATGACTTAGCAACTAAACCACCTCCACCATGTGTTGCTGTGATAAAGGTTCTAAGTTTAAATATATATATACACACATATATATATGTATATACTTTTTTATTGTGGGAAAATACACATAACAAACTTTTGCCATTGTAGCCATTAAGTGTACTGTTCTGTGAACATTAAGTATGTTCACATTTTTGTGCAACCATCACCACCATCCATCTTCAGAACTTTTTCATATTCCCAAGTTGAAAGTCTCTGTCCATTAAATACCAGTTCCCCATCTCACCTTCCACTCAGCCCTTGGCAACCACAATTCAGCTTTCCAACTCTAGGAATTCAACTACTCTAGGTACTACTCTAGGTACTGTATATTAGTGGAATCATAATATTTGTCCTTTAGTGGCTGGATTATTTTTTTCAGCAAAATGTCTTCAAAGTAAATCTATGTTGTATCATGTGTCAGAATTTTCTTCCTTCTTGCATGAGAGCTGTCAGTCACCATGTCTGACTCTTTGCAACCCTGTGGACTGTAGCCCACCAGGCTCCTCTCTGTCCATGGGATTCTCCAGGCAAGAATACTGGAGTGGGTTTCCATGCCCTCCTGCAGGGGACCTTCCAGACCCAGGGATGGAATCTGTGCCTCCTCCATCTCTTGCATTGGCAGGCAGGTTCTTTACCACTAGCACCATCTGGGAAGTCCTTCCTTCTTAAGACTGAATAATATTCCATTGTCTCTATGTTTCACATTTTACTTATCCATTAATCTGTGAATGGACACTTGTATTGTTTCCACTTTTTGTCTCTTGTGAATGATGCTTCTGTGAATACAGGTGTACAATTGTGTGTTTGAATCCCAGCTTTAATTTATTTGGGGTATGTACCCACAAGTGAAATTGCTAGATTATATGGTCATTCTATATTGATTTTTCAAGTAATTGCCATAGTTTCCACAGAAGCTGCACCATTTACATTCTTATATTCTGGTAATCAAGTTACATTTTTGACCCTACTCGTTTTTAATAGTGCCTTGATCGTAACACCCAACTGTCTAATTTGGACTAAACATCTTTGCTGCTAATAAAAATAATCTCAAAAATTATGCTGATAATGGTAGTTCTTGTGAGTACTTGATTTTAATGGATGAAGATATCTCCTCAAAGCCCTGTTAGCATTTTATTACTGTTCCTTCTAACTTCTCCCTATTTTGGACTCTTCATATTAGCATATACATGTACTAATGTAACAAAAAGAGAAAGATATTTCTATATGCCTACTCAGGAAAACAAGTCTTATTTTTGTCATCCAGCATTCATTTACAAAAGGTCCAGTATCTCTCTTCTTTAGTAACTAATCCTGTGTGATTCTTGTTCTGTTTCCCATGACTAAGTTTTCTTTGAGTACAGTCTCAGATTTGCTGGACCTCTAAGGCTGTAAGTGATATGCCAGGTAACACTCCTGAGAAAAGGGGGATTCCTCCCTGGCCCTGGACCAGTAAGCTCACCGCTTCTGTCTTCTTCTCCTAAACTCTGCAGGTGGCCGTTAATTCCTCTACCATTAGAATCTAATCTTCACCATTACATCTTCCCAAACACCCTTGACACAGGTTCACCCAGTTTCTAGACTCTCATGTCCTCCATTGTTTGAGGCAGAAAGAAATAACTTCTGAGCACCATTCTGCTAAGAAAAATATCACCCATCCAATTCATTCTGATCTTTTCTAACCCACTCCTTTAAAAAAAAAAAAAAAAAAAAAGAATAGTTCAGGATATATCCAGAAGAAAATCTAGCAGAAAATAGATGTACTTATTAATTTTTATGAGAAGATTTCTATTCCTAAATATAATGGAAAAAGTGAAAGAAAAATCTTCTTAAAATATCTCTACATAAAAAATTGCTGCAACTTGTATGGATCTGGAGACATTATACGAAGTGAAATAAGCCAGAAACATAAAGACAAATACTGTATTATCTCACCTATATGTGCAATATAAAATATTTAAACTCAAACAAGCAGAGAGTTGAATGCTGGTTGCCAGGAACTGGGCAAGTGGGGAAGAGATGGTCAAAGAATACAAGGTTTCAGTTATACAAGAGAAATACTTCCAGATGTCCACTATGTAACATGCCTATAGCTAATTTTATTATATACTTAAAATTTGCTGAGAGGGTAGGTCTGTATTAACTGATCTCACCACTAAATAAGTAAATAGTATAATAATAAAGGGGATAAGTGGAAATTTGGGGAAGTGATGAATTTGTTTATGGTATTGAGAGTAGCAATGGTTTCATATATATATACTTACCTTGAGACTCATGGAGTTGCATACATTAAGTAAGTACGGCTTTCTACAACTCAGTGACTTTTTTTTTTTTTTTTTTTAAAGAAAGCATGTGACCTAAAAGTAATGCCTCAAGAAGATCCAATACTTTGGCCATCTGATGCTAAGGGCTGACTCACTGGAAGAGACCCTGATGCTGGGAAAGATTGAAGGCAGGAGGAGAAGGGGATGACAGAGGATGAGATAGTTGGATGGCATCACCGACTCAATGGACATGAGTTTGAGCAAGCTCTGGGAGAGGGTGAAGGTCAGAAAAAGAGTTGGACATGACTCAGCAACTGAAAAACAACGAAACTGAGTATTGGGGTGATCAAGTGATTTGTTTTTTGCAGATGCTTTTGGGTTTTCCTCATCTGTAAAAATAGTTTTTAAAATAGTTGATGATTTAAACAAAATGTATGGTTGTGGAAAGACATAGTGCATTGGAAGAAGACCATCTGGAGCATGGATCTTGTGTTCCACGTAGACTAGCCACATGGGCTTGGTAAATTACATAAGTTCTCTGAATCTCAGGTTATTTGCCTGCAATTTAGGCATGAAACTTTTACCTTGAAGCACTGATATAAGGACTGTGAGTCAATATAAATAATGCATCAGATCACCAAAATGTGATATACAGGAAATGCTCAACACGTGAGAGCCAGTATTACATTTTGGAAAGTTTTTACATTTTCACCATCTCTTTCCCAACCTCTGGAGAGCAAGAGACACCATGTTTAATACACTAGAGTTACAGCTGGTATTATCCAGCTCAGCAGGAAACCCATTTAAACACCTTTTACACTTCAAAATTTCCCAGCGCTACCTGTCTGCCTGCAGTAGTGATCCCCGGCAGTGGGAGACCGGCCTCTTATTCCTCCTATGAGGCTCTGGCACCAGCACAAATGACAGGCTGTTTCTCACAGTCCGTCCTCCACTTGTACCACCTTGTTCAGAGTACTGTAATAACATCTCAGAAGGTAAATTTGTGCTAGCCCAGGTAAACTCTGTTAGCCTGTGGCACATTCTTCCTAAGTCATTAAATGCTCCAGAGTAAATCCCCCTGCTCTGCAGTTTAATCGGGAGTCGCTCAGAGTTGTGGAATCAATTACATTCCTGCTCCCTGCTTCCCTCCACAGAAAAGGGCTGACAAATGATACACAGAGGCCTGGTTAGTGAAATGAGTCACTTTTCCCTTAACTGCGACTTAATCAGCGTGGTAGTCTTTGTGCTAATGAACATTAGTCCAACCAAATTTCAGCTGGAAGCAACCCAGAGAACTTCTCCAAGGCAATCATTTTATAGATGAGAAAATTAAAGTCCAAAGAGGAAATGAACCGCCAGGACATGGTAGGCTCTGATTACAACTTGGCGAATGAGTTGACTTTTATGTCAGGGAGCTGGCTTGTAGGACAAAAAGTAATAGCTAATGTATTTTAAGGGATGACTGTTGTTCCATACTACACTAAGAGCTTCACGTGTGTTAGCTGAGGGGACCTTTGCCACAACATGTTTTACAAATTGAGGAAACTGAGGTTTAGAACATCTGGTGATTCAACCAAGGCCACAAAGCTTTTAAGAGGTGGAAGTGGATTTTGGTCCTCAAAAATATGTCCCCAGATCACATACTGTTAATAAATAGTCTATGCTCTTCTTCAGATTAGGGTTCCAATCCTGCATTTCTATTTTTAAAATATCTCTTAACTCCCTCCATTTCTCTCCACTGTTTTGAGTTTCTCTAGTGGTTCAGGGGTAAAGAATCTGCCTGCAATGTAGGAGACTTGCAGGAGACGTAGGTTTGATCCCTGGGTCAAGAAGATCCCCCTGGGGAAGGAAATGGCAACCCACTCCAGTATTCTTGCCTGGAAAATCCCACTGGACAGAGGAGCCTGGCGGGCTACAGTTCATGGGGTCACAAAGAGTCAGACATGACTGAGTGACTTACCAACACCAATATTAATCAAGTTCAGCCTCCATCCCCTCACATTTCTATTCCTGAAGTTGCCTCCTAACTAACCTCACCTCCAATCTTCTCCCTCTACTATTCTTTTCAGAACTATTAGACTAATCCTTCAGAAAGACAATTTAATCACACCATGGCCTATGGTTTAAGCTCTGGAAAGCTTCCTCATGATCCTTGGTATGTAATTCGGCTTATCAATGGCTCATAGGACCCTTCATATTCATTTCCCCCTTAAAACTCATAGCCCTATCATATTTTTAAAATTTCTTTCACTTCCTAAAAACAATACTCTCTTTAACCTTGAATCTACCCTTTGCCTTTGCTGCCTAATATCTACTGATTCCAGGATCCAGGTTACTTACTTGGGAAAGCATCCACTCAACCTCTCCCAAGTCTTGCTTAGATGCCCCTTCTTTGTATGTGTTTCTCTAGCAAACACACACACACACACAAATGAGCAAAAAACCTAACCATGCCATAGTGAATATTATTGTTGCATTGCCTGTTGCTCCCATTAAATGACTTACCAAAGTAAAACTCAAATTAAATTTGCCTGTTCATCATTGGATCCCATTTTCCTTGGAAGTCAGTTAATCTGTCTGTCCTTCTATTTCCTCAGGATGGTGATGAATGATGCCTACTTCATTGAATTAAGGGGCTTCCCTGGTGGCTCAGATGGTAAAGTATCTGCCTGCAATACAGGACACCTGGGTTTGATCCCTGAGTTGGGACGATCCCCTGGAGAAGGAAATGGCAACCCACTCCAGTAGTACTCTTGCCTGGAAAATCCCATCGACAGAGGAGCCTGGTAGCTACAATCCATGGGGTTGCAAAGAGTCAGACACAAATGAGTGATTTCACTTTCTTTTTTTCTTTCATTTAATTAAATGAGAAAAGAAACATAAAGTATGTAGTGCCTGACACACAATAATTCCTTAGCAAATGGAAATAAATATAATTTTTAATATAGAGATACTTTGTGATATTTCATTAGGAAGGAGGATTATGTTAAATATCAGCTGAAAATGGTGTCTGCTGTGTTTAAAATGAAATACAAATTTCATTTTGAACAGCAACAAATTCAAGAAATGCAAACAGAAAGGATGACACTGAGAGAGGGCAAAGGGGAGAGGTAAAGTAGGAAGAATAAAAGCAGAAATTTGAGGAAGTTGCCCTTCTTGTGAGCCTGCAGGACCCACTATCATCCTATGCAAAGATCCTGTGGCCAGGGGAGCCCAATTCAGCTTTCTGAGGGAAAGAGGAATCTACCAGGGTAGAAAAAAAATTTCATAGGGCTTATTATTTCAATATGGAATATTCTATATTATTTAAGGAACTCCCATTTAAATCCAGGGGAAAAAATCAATGTGTTTGCTTACTAAATCTTACATTTTTCTTTCTTTCTTTTTTTTTTTTTAGTAGATAGATTTCTTATTTATTTATTTATTTTTATTAGTTGGAGGCTAATTACTTCACAACATTTCAGTGGGTTTTGTCATACCTTGCCATGAATCAGCCATAGAGTTACACGTATTCCCCATCCTGATCCCCCCTCCCACCTCCCTCTCCACCCGATTCCTCTGGGTCCTCCTAGTGCACCAGGCCCGAGCACTCGTCTCATGCATCCCACCTGGGTTGGTGATCTTACATTTTTCTTAAAAAGATAAAAGACATGTATTTCACAACAGATGAAAGATAAACTTCATCCAAAATGTCTAAGCTGATCATTTTAAACTCATTCACACTAAAGTGGAACTAGTCAGACAGCAAGATGTTTGGCTGTTGTTAGATTTTTCCCATTTTCCCTTCTAGAGGCAGATAGAGAACAGGACAATTGTAGTTACATCAGAAGTTGAAGTATGCAGTTAAGTCTCCGTGCCTACCTTGAGGGTAGGCAGGGGGCAACAACAATCAATACAAGGTATAATTTAAAGGGGCCTCCCAGTTGGCTCAGCGGTAAAGAATCTACCAACTTTGCACGAGATGCAGGTTTGATCCCTTTGTAGGGAAGAGCCACTGGAGAAGGAAATGGCAACTCACTCCAGTATTCTTGCCTGGGAAATCCCATGGACAGAGGAGCCTGGTGGATTACAGTCCATGGGATCACAAAAGAATCAGACATGATAGCATGACTTAGTGACTAAACAACAACATAATCCAAAGACTTCCTAAACTTAGTTTAGGGCAGCAGATAGTGAGAGTGAATATTTTGTATAAAGGTGTTTTTGTCTTGCAAAACTTTGAATTCATAAAGTTCTGCTTCACATATTAATATTTTAGTGAACATATCATTTAGTGTAGAATCTCAGTTTCTATGGGAGTTCTTAATCTTGAGGTTGTGTACATATGAAGCTGCCCTCCAAGAAGCTGGTAACTTAACAGCAGAAGCTACAGTGGGCTAAGTGAAGGAGGGGTTCCATCCACCTGAAAATCCATGCTTTTGTGGGGGCTAGACAACCTCCCCTCCAGAAGAGATTGTGGGTAGAGAATGTGGAAAGCTGAGCTGAGCCACAGTGAGGTTCTCCAGTGTGATAAGCCAGACACTTAGAAGGCTTTCACTGTATATACATATATTCTTTGTGGATGTATGTGTGAGTATGTATACGTATATATATATATATATATATATATATATATATATATCTATATACACACACACTTATGTATATATATATTTAAAATGATATCAATTACAGATTTTTCATACGTGACCAGCAAAATAGGGGGAAAAAGTTCTTATTGTAAAATAATTTGGCTTATGAGTACTAACCATTTGACAGCATGCTAAGCCCTGCTTTCTTACCCCTTTGCATCTGCATGACAACCTTGAGAGACAGTCACTGTTGTTCTCATCTTACTATGTAGAAATTGAGGTTCATAGGGGTTAACTAAACAGCCCAAAGTGACGCAGCCTACATGGCTACGTCATGAACCAAAAGCCCTGCCCAAGCTTCCTAGGCTTAAAGGTGAGATTGCAGCCCCCAGCCATAACACAGATGACCCTCATTTAGTCTCCAAGTGAACGAGCACCGTTACAGAAGCACCTGGCTTAGAACATTCACAAACACAAGCAGAGGCAAGAAAAGGTCCTGGATGACACCCCTTCAACTCCAAAGGAATCAACGAAGTCAAGGTTTGACTATCCAGAAAACACCCCCAAACTGTAAATAATGCTTTTCTCTTTTAAAGCTCCCCTCGTGGTGTCAGGCTGCCAAGCATTTCCTTGCTGGAAGACATTACATAACCTTGCAGACGATCCCAGTGCTTCCTACTCCCCTCACACTCCACAACCCCCAAGACTTCAGCCTCCTATTTGCTTTCTCTTTAAGAAAATGCCCTCCAGACGCAAACATAATATCAAACAAAAATAGCTTTTTAGTTCATTAAAAGATCACTTCAGGCCAGAACAGGATTCTTACCTCTTAATCTTGTTTTCATGTCAAACATATTAGTTGAAAAACAATTTGCCGTCATTGATTTCCCCCAATTCCCAATCCTAAAACATATCCCAAGTATTTATCTCCCATGAAATTCTGTATTAGCAGATTAAGTTATTTCAGGTACATTGAATGATGATCTCTCAGGCATTTAAAATAATGTAAGCAAAACTAAAAATACAACCTTCAAATTGCTGAAAAAGAACTTTATAGCTCTATTTTCCCTGTATTTTATAACACTGAATAAAAGGAAACAAATATATGACTGTCAAATCAAGACAGTATTCTTCAGAGACAAATGTGAAAACAGGAAGTTGATCTCCATAAAATTAAGAAGTTACATTGCATACTGTGGTACAGCTCAGACTTTAAAGTGCAGGTGAGTTACTGGAGGATCTTGTTACCTTTGAGATTCCATTTCAGTAGGTCTGGAGCAGGACTGAGATTCTGCGTATCTAACAAACAAATAATGGATACTACTGCTGCTGGTCCAGGTACCAAACTTTGAAGAGCAAGAGCCTGTTTACGTAAGAAGTGGCTCTTGAATTAAATAGCCTGAGTTCATAGCTGACTTGCAACTTAACTGTGTTGTGATCTTAGGTGCCTTATTTAATCCTCTCCCTGTTCAAAATTGTCTGTCAGGCAGGGTTAATCAGAATGTTGTATGTAAGACAATGTATGTGAAACATCTGTCATAGTGTTTGGTAAATAAGAGATAATTAGAAGAAGGAGCAGGAGGAGGAATTAGTGAAGAATTAATGTATTTTCTTTTAACGTGGCTGTTCAACAGATGCAGAGGGAAAAGTCCTCAGCCTTATGAAAATAATGAAATTGTGTGTGTGTTCACTGTTTCACAACTATCTCATTATATATGCATATATATTCACTGTTTCACAATTATCTAATTATATATGTGTGTGTATATATATATATATATGTAGGAAAAGGCAACCCACTCCAATAGTCCTGCCTGGGAAATCCCATGGACAGAGGAGCTTGGTGGGCTATAGTCCATGGGGCCACAAAGAGTTGGACACAGCTGAGCACATGCACACACACACATAGTTTTAGTGTTGATTCACATATTTACTTAGGCGTTCTCCAAAATGATTGAGAATACACGATAAAATGATGAGCACTCCTCAGGATCCAAAGAGCAGATATAAACTGGTCACCAAGTGTGAGCTTCTTGACCAAGCTCATGACCGTAAGTTTGAAGTTGAATTTGAGTCACTCAGTCATGACCCACTCTTTGCAACCCCATGGACTGCAGTACGCCAGGCTTCCCTGTCCATCACCACCTCCTGAAGCTTACTCAAACTCATGTCCATCGAGTCAGTGATGCCATCCAACCACCTCATCCTCTGTCAGCCCCTTCTCCCACCTTCAATCTTTCCTAGCATCAGGGTCTTTTCTAGTGAGTGAGTTCTTTGCATGAGGTGGCCAAAGTATTGGAGTTTCAGCTTCAGCATAACCCTAAAACTGGCTCAAAATCCAGGAGATTCAGAGAAGCCTTGAGCTCATGAAACTGCTAACACAGGACTAATTCAACTACTGAAAAACTACTGAGAAATTTCGATGACCACTTGGAACTAATTTCCCAGCCAGACGAACTTCTGGTCAGCTAGTGATAATGAAAACTTTCCCGGGGGAGTAAAAGTGACTAGTAGGAAGAGAAAACCACATGTTCAAAGGTCGGATGATAAGATGGAGCATGGTGGGAAAAAATTGTTGAAAGAAGGTAAACGCTCTGGGAGAGTAAATGGCAAGAAGATACATGACAAGAAATGAGGGTAGATACTGGGGCAATGCCAGACCATGGCTGACCTGCGGTCCATAGACAGAGATTTACCTTGCTCTTAAGAGCAAGCATTGACATGATCAGATTTCAAAATATCACACTATCTTCAGTATGATGTAAGGTCTGGAATGAGGCCCGAGCTGATACTGATCAGTTGGAAGAATATTAAAAATCATTGCAAACAATGATAGGAAAATGAGAGAGGGTGGTACATAAGCACTGAAGTGAATCAAGAAGGTAAGGTTGTCATTTTAGAAAGATGTATGATAAATTAACCATTCAGCAGCTTAATGTATGTCTTCCTTCAGTCCTGCCACCCTCTTGCTAATACAATTTCAGAGTTGTCCTAGTTCTGAGAACAACACTGTAAGTCAAATAATATCCTCCAAGTAAAATTTCCCAAATATTTTCGTAAGAGGGAATTGTGTTCTGAGCAAGAGGTTGATATGCAACGATTTAAAAGCCAGACCGCACATGTCACATTTAATCAACTGTAAATTGGTGTGTGAGTAGGCGGTATGAATGAAAACCATTTTGTCAAGAGGCAATGTCTGAGTCTGTAAACCGGATTGAACCCTAGAGTTAACGTGAGTCATCACAGGGCTTAGCCACCTGAAACCTGAAACCCAAGAATCAGACCTTATGAACTGGAACACATTGGGAGTCAGTAGGTCAATGCAGAGTTGCGCTGCTTGCTGTAACGACACGAGGCAATCACACGGATGGATCGGCAGAGCAGCCGCCGTGTGAATCGCCCTTGTAGCATCACCCTGAGTTCATTTTTAGTTCGAACTATCCCCGAAAGAGCTGGAAGAGACGCCTGCCAGGCCCCTAAAGGAGACGCTGTGACTCGGGAGCGGACAGTGCCGGGATGAGTGTGCATTCACTTTGATCGCAGAGAGCTGGATGGCAGGGCCGCCTGGGAAAGCTCCAGCGACATAACTCACCCTGGACGATGAGGAGACCAGCGCTTTAGAGGAAAGAACGTAGGCTTTGAAGCTGGACTAGACAAGCGTGTCTTTGCATTGAAGTGCTCACACCTTCTGGCTTTGCGAGCTTGGGAAAGACAGAGGAACCACATTTCCTCCTGTGAAATAATAATGATCGATTTATACCACGTGTGGAGACTGAACAGCCAAATATACAAAACGCACAGAGAAAAGTGACACATTTGTCACAGAGAAGTGACCATAAACGTGTTCTTTCTGTTCATTTTTCAGTTGAGCGCTTCCCGACTTTAGTGTACATAGGAAGCCCCCAGAGGGTTTCTAATAATGTAGGTTCATAGTCTCCACTCCCCAGTATTTCTGCCTTACAGATCTAGAGTCGTTCTCAGAAACGTACATCCCAAAGCACACCAGTGACTGATGCAGTTGATACAAGGACTAGTGACTTCATGTTGAGAGTGTTTTAAGAGAGCTGAGACAGTTATTCAGGGACACAAAGGGGCAATCCTGGAACCGCTGCAAGAAAAGGATGGCGTTCTGACTCAAAGTACACTATAAAAAAATGACTCAAGTTTCCTGGAGTGCTTCAAAATCTCCATAGGAAAGAAGGTGTCCTTACCTGAGGCCAAATGCACGATATTTCTCAGAAACAAATGTCAGTGACTGGAGATCATTCTGCCAAGTCACCTAAAATTTAAGGCAAAACCATAAGATCATCCTCCGACTAAGAATGTTTGATTTTCAGAGGTTAACTCTTATTTTAGCTCAGTGAGTGAGTTTTTAGGGGAAAGTGAATCCAGTATTTAAATGTGAGGACATATATTTTTATATGCAAATTTATTTTCTATGTTTTATTTCCCCTGCTTTGCTATCTCAGAATCCCTAAGGAGCAAAGTCAGTTTCTTCTTTTTATCCCCCGACTTATCATTTCCTTTGCTCAGTTCTGTGCCCAGAACTCTCTCATTAAGAACGAGTCAATCAACCCTCCCCATACAGGATGCAGTATTTTATACTGTGTTCAAACACAGCAGCAAGTACTATAACATTTTACCTGATTTCCAAAAACTGTTCATCTCCCTAAGCAAGCTCAATTCATTCACCTTGGCCGCCCACCCCCCGCTCCAGCAGAGGCGAGTGAACTGACTAGTCTCATGCACAGGTAGCTTTCCATTCATCTACTAGCCTTGTTCTTCTAGATGTGTGAGTGCATTAAATCACGTGGGGCTCGGTGGTGATAAATCACAGCTCTGCACGCCTGACTTCCACTGAAGCTGCTGACAAGAAAACCTCATAAAAGAAGATCACTGAAGATAATAATCTTGTTCCAGATATGATCTGGGGGGAGCCAGAAGCCATAAAAGGGAGAAAAAGGGGAGAGGAAAAAGATGTGATCAGGCGGCATGAATTGAAAATAAAAAAAGAAAAAGAAATAACTTAGGCTCCTTCTTTTAAAATAGCTTTAGTGTATGCGAGTATGAGAAAAGAATTCCCCCAATCACAATTCCTTGGGAACAAAACTAACCTGGGCTTTGTAAATAGGAATTTCAGACTTAGGAGAAAAATAGTTTTAAAGTTGCTAATCATTGCTTTCACATTTGAGGACCCTTTCAAACGCCAAAAAAAAAAAAAAAAGAAAGAAAAAAACAACCACAAACATCTCTCTATATTTAGGTCTTTTTAGATCCCCAGAGAGAAATCAAGGAACTGGTAATCAGCACTTTTAAGATTAAATTCTAAGTGCCCCCCGGACAATCAGAAAATGGAATTTTCTTCTCTTCAAAGGTTCATGTAGTATGTGACTTGACTGAATGCAATCAGGTAAAGAATGTAAAAGAAAAGACCTGATTCTGAGTTAAGACCAAATTTCAGAGGTACAGGGGTAAGGCAGACCTCAGAAAATGGGAGAGACAAAATCATCAATCTATCTCTCACAAGATTTTAAGACACAGTGTATTTTTCCATGTCTACAGTCTTTGTAACTGCAAGAACAGCAAATCAGTTAAGTACACTCTAGGTTAAAATATGTTTCTATACAGGTTTCCCTAGTCACATTTAACACCTAAAGTAAGATTCACCTGTCTTCTGGTTTCCATAGAAAAACCCTAATGTGCCCAAATTTTAATCATTAAGAAACTGATCTTGTGAAAGAGAAAAGAAAACTCTTGAAAGTTTTTCATGTGCTTCTCCTCAAAATATTTCTGAAAGACTTTGAATGAAATATAATATTCATTCAGCAAAAAGTCATGAATTAGCAACTCTTCCAGCCTCTCTACTTTCTCGGTTTGAGGCGGCTTCCTCCTGAAGACTGACTGTGCTCTCTGACACCATCACACATCCAGCTGTGCTCCCCAAGGCTGAGACAGCCCTCCCAACAGCAGGCCTTTTCTCATCAGGCTTCCTGGTTAGCAGGCACGGATGCGGGTGGAATGCACATGTTAGATTCCGTGTCCGCTTACCAGTGACCTAAGCACCGCATCCACCCCTCACCACTAGGGTTACCAGGCCCCTTGGGGCACACTCTGTGTTTATTTCACCACCAACCCTAGGAGAATGTATAATGTGTCTAAATTTTGTGCTCTCACATGCTCAGCTCTCCAGGTTCAGGAGCAACTACTTTGCTACTTAGTTATCTTGTGATATCACTGTTATCTTGTGAACTAGGTATGGTATCAAGGCCAACTAGGTCTATGCCCACCTAGCCCCATCCATTCTGTGTCTGATAGTATCACTTCTACTATCCCTGTGCCAAAGACCCACAGGGTCCTAAATTTTCACAACTGTAAATACCAGCTTAAGCCACAAGGCTACCTACAACCTGTAATGCCCTCTTGCTCAGCCTCTTCTGCCCTTCCAGAAACAACAACAAATGTCTGTGTCAGTTGCTGCAGTCTTAGTCTGCCAATTAGAGTCCTGAGAACGAGGCATATGGTTCCGTATCTCTGATCCTTTGAACATTTCTCTCTCTGTTTATAAAGCTAACTCCAGCGTGTCCCTCAAAACTCTATTCAGGCATAGAATTTCGTGCAAGCTTTCCTAGGTGCCTCCTTCCCGAATCTCTCTCACCTCTGTGCCCCAAAGCTCTGTGTGCAGAAGTCTATAGTAACCTTTTCACTGTTTGTTTACTGGTCTGTCACCCTCAAACAATTTGAGTTATTGATTTATCAGCACGTTGCCATGTTAGAAAAGTTCTTTCTGCATCTGCTTCCATGCTAAGTACCCAGATCTCTGTTGTAGCATTTAGTTCTTTGAAGTCAGAAATAAAATTTTCCCTGTTTTTTTTTTTTCAAATGGGAAAGCACACTCAGACCGAAAACAAATGATTTGTTCAAGGTCAAACAACTAGTAAATAGAGGAGCAAAGATTTGAACCTCCAAAGTTTTCAGTCTTTGCCAATTTCCAATACTGGTTCTCTGTCGTCGACAGTGGCAATGCTTAACACTTGTTAACTTACTGATGGTAGGAATGAGTGAATGCCACTATTGATCCAATGCAATTGTTTAGATTAGGAAAGGTGTTTGACCAGAACTGTGCCAATCAGATTCTCTCTCCCAAGATTTTACAATTTGACTAACTTCTTGTTATGTTCCTCTGCAGTACTAACCTGGAGAACTTATTCATTCAGTGACAGACTGGGCAACTAGCTCACAATCTCTCCTTCAAAACCCACATCCTCCTGGCGGAATCCAGATATCTCATCCAACACGCTGACATCTCACTTCCCTGAAGCCTCAGCAGACATCTCCTTGTATCTTGACACCCTTTCCCTGAGAACTGACCCTAATCTGCAAGGCTGACCCCAGGAAGTCAGGTTAAGAGTATACAACACATTTCACAGACATAGTTGATCAAATTAGGAAAGACACTAGACCAAAGTTGCACAGTTAGATTCTCTGTCCCAAGAATTTAGAATCAGGCTGGTCAACTGAACAGAGAAAGCATTTAAACTCTGGACATGAGAAGTGGCCTGGTTTGTTCGTGTACACGTCAAACAGTGAAATCTAGTGTAGAAAGAGAATACTGAAGTAGATACATAAAGAGGAAGCAAAAAAGATACAGAATATCACTTGAATAAATGAGATGGTTGGATGGCATCACCCACTCAATGGACTTGAGTTTGCGTAAGCTCTGGGAGTTGGTGATGGACAGGCAGTCCTGACGTGCTGCAGTCCATGGGTCGCAAACAGTTGGACATGACTGAGTGACTGTACTGAACTGACTGCTTGAATTATTTATGTTTTATACTTACTTTTACAGCATGGCTTGTTTCCAGGCTGCCGTTTGGTTTGTTCCATGAACTACCCGTATATATACATACATATATACATGCATATATATATATACATACATATATACATGCATATATATATATACATGCCAGAAAATTTGGAAAACTCAGCAGTGGCCACAGGAGTGGAAAAGGTCAGTTTTCATTCCAATCCCAAAGAAAGGCAATGCCAAAGAATGCTCAAACTACTGCACAATCGCACTCATCCCACACACTAGCAAAGTAATGCTCAAAATTCTCCAAGTAAGGCTTCAACAGTATGTGAACCATGAACTCCCAAGTGTTCAAGCTGGATTTAGAAAAGGCAGAGGAACCATAGATCAAATTGCCAACATCCTATAGATCATTGAAAAAGGGAGAGAGTTCCAGAATAACATCCACTTCTGTTTTATTGACTATGCCAAAGCCTTTGACTGTGTGGATCAAAACAAACTGTGGAAAATTATTAAAGAGATGGGAATACCAGACCACCTAACCTGCCTCCTGAGAAATCTGTATGCAGGTCAGGAAGCAACAGTTAGAGCTAGACATGGAACAACAGACTGGCTTCAAATTGGGAAAGGAGTACATCAAGGCTATATATCGTCACCCTGCTTATTTAACTTATATGCAGAGTACATCATGAGAAATGCTGGATTGGATAAAGCACAGGCTGGTATCAAGATTTCCAAGAGAAATATCAATAACCTCAAATATGCAGATGGCACCACTTTACGGCAGAAAGCAAAGAAGAGCTAAAGAGCCTCTTGAATGTGAAAGAGGAGAGTGAAAAGTTGGCTTAAAACTCAACATTCAAAAAACTAAGGTCATGGCAACTGGTGCCATCACTTCATGGCAAATAGATGGGGAAACAGTGGAAACAGTGACAGACTTTATTTTGGGGGGCTCCAAAATCACTGCAGATGGTGACTGCAGCCATGAAATTAAAAGATGCTTGCTCCTTGGAAGAGAAGTTATGACCACCATAGACAGCATATTGAAAAGCAGAGACATTACTTTGCCAACAAAGGTCCATCTAGTTAACGGTATGGTTTTTCCAGGAATCATGTATGGATATGAGAGTTGGACTGTGAAGAAAGCTGAGCATCGAAGAATTGATGCTTTTGAACTGTGGTGTTGGAGAAGACTCTTGAGAGTCCCTTGGACAGCAAGCAGATCCAACCAGTCCATCCTAAAGGAAATCAGTCCTGAATATTCATTGGAAGGACTGATGCTGAAGCTGAAACTCCAATACTTTGACCACCTGAGACAAGGAACCAACTCATTTAAAAAGACCCTGATTCTGGGAAAGATTGAAGGCGGAAGGAGAAGGGGACAAGAGAGGATGAGATGGTTGCATCACTGACTCAATGGACATGAGTTGTAGTAAGCTCCAAGAGCTGGTGGTAGAAGGGAAGCCTGGCGTGCTGCAGTCCATGGGATTGCAAAGTGTCGGACATGACTGAGCAACACAACTGAACTGATATCAGTTCAGTATATATATGTATACATATACTACATCTCACAAATATTCTTTATTGTTTTGAGTTACTTGGAGAGTTTTAAGATAATTCTTCATTCCAGGTACCTTCTCCTTCACTTTTGTTCAGTCACAGGACTTCGGGAGCACCTCAAATAGCTCTCCTGTTACAGAACCAGACTTGGGCCCTTGCACCTGTACGTAGTAAAGCTCATTTACTGACCCTGGTAGTGGTTGTTTAGTCCCTCAGATGCGTCCGACTCTTTTCCAACCCCATGGACTGCAGACCTCCAGTCTTCTCTGTTCATGGGATTTCCCAGGCAAGAATACTAGAATAGGTTGCCATTTCCTTTTCCAATGGATCTTCCTGACCCAGGGATCCAATACACATCCCCTGCATTGCAGGTGAATTCTTTATCACTGAGCCACAAGGGAAGCCTCTCGCAAACTAACACAACAGCTGTAAATGTGCTTCAGGAGAGTTTGCTTGTGGCTTCTGCCACTTAAGGAGCAGGGTGATAAATAGCAATTGGGATGCCCACTTTTCAGTATATAAACTTTCAGTTTCTCTGCTTCTGGTCCTGTGCTTCACTATCAGCACACCCAAATGTGCACACACACACACACACACACACACACACACACACACACATCTTATTGTGTCAGGTGTCCTGACATTTTTATTTAATTTCCTCAGAGAAAAAGTCCCCTGGAGAGCTATGGGAGACTCTCCTGACTTTGATGACTGAGGCTGTGGATCATTAACTCCAAGTCCTCCATTCAGAGATCTTTAAGAGCCCTCTCTTTTCTTCCTATGCCTACTATTTACTTTCTATGGTGCATGGTTTGTCTAAGACCTGAAACTCTGTGAAGGGTCTTGAGTCTTTTAGATGTACTGAAACTTCAGCAAGAGACATTGATATCCCCTTCTGCAATAGCTTATTTTCTAAACTTCCATGCTTCATAAATGACTGATCATTTCTCTGTTTTGTGGTTTTCAAAAGTGTATGGTATACTCATTGTCACCATTGTGGAGATATATATATATATATTTCTTAATTTTTTAATTCTCATCATAACTGGCTTTCTGGAAGTGTGGAGGTAAGTATGCATGAACAATTTATTTCTCTCTCAACAAAACTCGACCAGCCTTTAAATATGTTCCTAAATTTGTACCTCTCTAATTCCACATTTCCTTTTAACTACTGTTCTGTCAGTCTCCTCCACAGACTTCAAATTATTTATACTGCTTATCTCTATTTCATTACCTCTCCCTTCATCCTCACTCATCTCATCTAGCTTCTCCCCCCACACAGGCTCCATTAAAAGTCCCTGAGTAATGACCCCTGAGATTTCAGTGTCACTGTGTCCTGTAGACACTCTACAGTTGACTTCTCATCGTCCCTGTTTAGATGCCCATCCTCCTCTTCTTGCCTCATCCTCTCCTGCTGCTTCTCCTGACACTTCATCCTCACAACTCGTCTTCTCCCTTTAAGGTTATGCATTTCCAGCCTTCTTCCTTGGCTTAAACTCTGTTCTTGTTGTGTTAGTCACTAAGTCGTGTCCGACTCTTTGTGACCCCGTGGACTGTAGCGTGCCAGGCTCCTCTGCCCATGGGGATTCTCCAGGCAAGAATACTGGAACAAGTAGCCATTCCCTTCTCCAGGGGATCTTCCTGACCCAGGGACTGAACCCCGGTCTCCGACACTGCAGGCAGATTTTTTACTGTTAGGGGCCACCAGAGAAGTCTTCTGTACCTGAAACTGAAATGTTGGGCTTTTCCAAGGTAGTCTCCTCTACCTGAACACTACCTCTGAGGCAAATTTCTCTTCAGAGGCTGCTCTTTACAGGACAATTCATTCTACTCCCATGGTTCCACCTACTGTGCATTCCCTTATGATTCTTAGATGTTCTTCTCCAGATCACACTGTGCTGGGGACCCAAGGGTTCATATATTCTATTACCTATTTAGCGTCTCCTTACAGATTTCTTATAGGCATTTCAAACCAAATATTTAAGTCTAAAAATGATAATGTATCAATACCATGATATGAGAGAAAAGCTGGAGTGTATAAAGGAAATAAAATAATAACCAGAAATACAGAGGCAACAGAGTATGTGCGGTCAAGGAAAGCAGAATAGACCACTAGAACGATGGGTTTGTAAATCAAGGTATTATGAAGATCTTGTAAGAATCAACACTTGGAGAAAATAGGTATTAGGTTAGATAAATTTTGAAAGGAGAGTGAGAGGTTCCGCACAACTGTGGTTTTGGTAGTGTAGAGGCATTTAATGAGAGTCCTTGGGAAGCAGAGAGGTCAAAGTGATGGCACATGGAATGAAAGAGTCATATGTTAACCTTTTTCTCTCCTCATGTTCTTTCCTGATATTCCTTCTGATCACAGATTTAATTCTGGTATGCTATTCATGTATAAACATTTATATTTTCAAATCATTCATTCAGCATTACCAACCATCTCTCAAGCTATAGTCATGTAGGGGTACAGACAAGACTCAGTTTGACTTTACCCTGTTTATTTCTTAGTTTAGCCCCACCAGCTAGATCCCCAAAACTCCTGAATGAAAGCCCTTACCTCTATATGAGGTGAAGATGGAGAAGAAGATCACTGGAAAGTGTGACCTCTGTGGCTCCTGAGGAACTATTTCTTGTTCCTCTAAGGGACAGTCACTCAGTCGTGTCCTACTCTTTGTGACCCCATAAACTACAACACCCCAGGCTTCCCTGTCCTTCACTGTCTCCTGGAATTTGCTCAAACTCCTGCCCATTGAGTCGATGATGTCATCAACCATCTCATCCTCTGTCACCCCCTTCTCCTCATGCCCTCAATCTTTACCAGCATCAGGGTCTTTTCCAATGAGTTGGCTCTTCACATTAGATGGCCAAAATATTGGAGCTTTCGCATCAGTCCTTTCAATGAATATTGAGAGTTGGTTTCCTTTAGGATTCACTGGTTTGATCTTTTTGAGAGTCCATGGAACTCTCAAGAGTCTTCTCCAGCACCACAATTTGAAAGCATCAATTCTTTGGCGCTTAGCCTTCTTTATGGTCCAACTCTCATATCTGTACATGACTACTGGAAAAATTGTAACTTTGACTATACCTTTGCTGGCAAAGTGATGTCACTGCTTTTTAACAGGTTGTCTAGGTTTGTTTGGAGAAGGAAATGGCAATCCACTCCAGTATTCATGACTAGAGAATTCCATGGACAGAGAAGCCTGGCAGGCTACTGTCCACAGGGTTGCAAAAAGTCAGACACGACTGAGTGAATATCCACACAGGTTTGTCTCAGCTTTACTTCCAAGGAGCAAGCATCTTTTAATTTCATGGCTGCAGTCACTTTCACAGTGATTTTGGAGCCCAAGAAAATAAAGTCTGCCACTGTTTCCATTTTTTCCCCATCGAAGTAGGTAAGACTGCAAAGTTTCCAGAAAAAATATTGTCAATGAACCACACTTGAGTCTGCTTGATTGACTGTCAACAACATCAGTCTATTGACCACAGATGGTGGTAAGCAAAAAGTGCAGTGTTTATTGAAAGATGCCCAACATGGAGCCGAGCAAAGAGAACAGGCCACGTATGCTCAAAAGACCTGAACTCCTGGTGCCTTTTGGGGAAGGGTTTTTAAAGGCAAGGAAAAGGAGAGGGTTGGAGGGTACCTGATCAGCTTGTGCATATTCTTCTGAGTGGTTGGTGGCAAGGTAACTGGGTGGTATTTTGGGACTCTCAGCCATCAATGTTCTGGTTCCAAGTGGTTTGAGATCTACATCCTGGTGGTTAGCATGCAATTAACTTCTTCCATCTGCAGGCAGCTCAAGGATGTAGTTCAGGATTCTATCATAACCCTTGAGGAGGAACCAATGTCCCTTGACTTTGTTTTATGGCTAGCTATTATTATTTTGTCCTGTTGGACTGTTTTCCTTTGTTTTTGAATTTTCTTATTTCTTAGATTAAATTTGCTCCTTGGAACTCAGGAAAAGCCTATGAAGCTAAAGCTTTTTTATGAACAAGAGGAAGGGACACAGGGAGTTCTGTCTTACAGTGTTTCATCATGAGCCAACATTACTCTTTTATCGGTGTTGTTGTGAAATAAACTATGCTGGTTTGATACAACAACCAAGATGCTCTTTCTTCTGCAAGAAGTCTCATACCAGAGGTATATACTGAGCCTTTTGTTTTCTTTCTCCTGTAACTCTGATCCCAAAAAAGTATAAATGTGCTTCTCCATGGCAACTAGTGTTGCTTCCACAACCACTGCAGGAACTTTCCAGATGTAATCTGAAACTGGCTCCTGTCCTTGGTGAGGGAGACCAAGAAAAAGCTGTTGGTACGTGTGTTAGTCACTCAGCCATGTCTGACTTTGTGCAACCCCACGGACTAGGCTCCTCTGTCCATGGAATTCTCCATGCAAGAATACTGGAGTGGGTTCTCATTCCCTTCTCTGGGGAGATCGATCCCAACTCAGGGATCAAACCCAGATATCCTGCTTTGCAGGCAGATTGTTTACTAGCTGAACCACCAGGGAAGCCCAAGTAAAAGGTAGATTACTCTCTTTGATAGTTGGCAGGTTCAGTAAGCAAAGGATTTACATAGGATGCTTGTGTTGGGCAGCTGCAGGACCAATAGATCTCTGTATATACCTGCCAGAATCTTAAAAATTTACAATGTAGGCTTTACCAGGGATCAGCCATGTGCTCAGTCCATAGCTTCATCACCACATTTCTATTTCAAGGCTGTTTCCTTGGAGCAGCTCCTGGGAGTGGGGAAGGCAAGCTGAACACACATTCCAAGAACAGAGGAGGGGATGGGGAGCCTCCCGTTGCCTGGTTCCAGTATGTGCCTCAAGTGGCTTTCACATTTTGATTACCTCCTCCAATAACCAGTCAGCTTCCATTGTTCCACGCTTTGTCATTCTGATTTTTTTTTTATATTTTTCCCCCCTGCATCTCATCTTGGAACTGAGTTTTCAGATTGTTCCTCTTTATTTTACATGGACATTCAGTTTCACAGGGCAAAATGGGATCTTACAAAACTCTAACTTTCAGCCCTACCTTTTTTCCAAGAACTCATCTTTCCCTTATGCCATCCACCTTGCCTCGCTCTCGTAGTTTAGTCAGCTGCAACTTGATTATGTGTCTCTTTGGAGCTGTAACTATCCATCCTTAAGCTAATATTGTGAAATAGAACCCATTTCATATTCCCATCTTAAAGATGACTATACTGACACTTAGTCTAGTTATTTCAGAAAATTCTTCAAAGCTAGTTAAAATAAAGTACTGCCTATAAAATGTTTAGCAGATAATAACACCTCTCACTACTTCCATACCATACTACATGGTCAAATCGCAATCTCTCATCCAGATTATTCCAACAGGCTCTTCACTGAGCATCCCACAGTCTATGTTTCATTCTCCCATAACAATTCATGATATTTTTAAACATCAATTTGTCATTCCACAGCTCAAATTCTCCAATGGTACCCCATCTCAGAGTCCAAACCAAAGTTCTGATGGTGCTCTCACTTGATCTGAAATGACTTTTCCTTCCATGACCTGCCCCTTCAACATCGGCCTTCTTGTTTTCATAGAGCATAGCAAATATGCAGCCACCTCAGGGCCTTTCCTCTCTGCCTAGGCAGCCCCTCCCCTACCATCCCACGTGTTTGCATGCCTGGATCCATTATCTCCAGCCTCACCGTTGCAGCTTGCCTACCAACCTGATTTTAAATTGTAACCTTCCCAAGACTCCCTGAGAGCTTTCCAGGCAATGCTAGTGGTAAAGAACCTGCCTGCCAATGCAAGAGACCTAAGAGACACAGCTTCGATCCCTGGGTCAGGAAGATCCCCTGGAGGAGGGCCAGGAAACCCACTCCAGTGTTCTTGCCTGGAGAACCCAGTGGACAGAGGAGCCTGGGGGGCTACAGGCCATAGGGTCACAAAAGTTTGGGTATGCCTGAAGCAACAGCTCTCATGCACGCATGACTCCCTGAACTCCCTAACTTCCGCCCTGTTTAATTTTCCTCCATAATATTTTTCATTATCTGATATAGTCTGTGTTTTAGTTATTTTGTTTACTGTCTATATCCTAAACTCACACACACACACACACACACACACACACACACACACCCATCGCAAGCCACGTCAGGAATTTGTTTCTGTTTTGTTTTCCGTTATATCGCCAACAGATAGAAAATTGCCTGGATACCTAGTGGGTGCTCAATAAATATTTGTTGAATTAACAGTGAACAGCCTTTCCCATAGTAATAATTTCCATTGTAGTATTTTTCATATTAATTAAAATAATATTAGTATGAAATATTAATTTATCATATTCCCATAGTAATACTTCCCAAATATTAAGAAATATTTGGTGCACTTGGTATTGCTACCTTTCTCTTGACACTGTACTATTGCCATTAGTATTAGCCAAAATGAGAACCCAGTTCTTCTGATGTCACATCTCAGTGATCTTACTCATCCCAAAATCGTGTGGGTTAGAAGATAAATAAATAAATTACACCAGCAAAAATAAATAAATAGAAATAAAAAGCACTCCAACATAAGAACTAATCAGTTTTCATCAAATGCGCACTGAAAATATGAAGGATGCAGCAAAATTGTTAAAATATGTTCCATATCCTCCCACATTATCTTTCAAAGTAGCATGGAGGCCAGTGATGCAAATAATGATTCAGGTGTTGTTATCAAAGAATAAGAATTACATGGTTCAAGGTGCATGAATGTGTACGTGCTGAGAGCATTTGGGGAAGGCATTTCATAAATCGACAGAAGGTACTGGGAGGAAAAGTGTGTAACTTCTTTCCTTTGAACTTTTTCCTAACTTGGGACTGGAGGTACTAAATACATTTTCACAGCAGTCAAAAATTGGGAATAACTCCCAAATCCCCTTTCTTTAATTTTGAAGGTTATTAGATCATTCCCATAAAGATGGTTACATTAGAGTTTCCCCTAAAGACACCTCCTACCTACTCAAAGAAGTATTATTGGCCACATATCTATTGTATTTATGGTTTATGGGCTAGGTCAGACAACTGCTAACTTCCTGTCCATGTCACCACATGCCTAGCCTGTGGAGACCACAGAGTTGCAATCAATGTCTTACAGTAGATGAAGGAGCTTTGCGATGTCATTCAGCCTCCATGAGCCTTCCTTTTCTCATATGTAATGGCTCTCTTTGCATCCTTTACTTACAATGCTGTAAGGATTAAAGAGATGATTATGTAAAGTTCCTGGCTCAGACTCTAGAAAATAGCAAGTAATGATAAATGTTAATTTCCTTTCAGTTCCCCCAGATACTCAAACCCTGGGGCTCTTGCTCAAACTAGTTCATCTAATCACCTAATGTTGAATATATTCCTCTTCACTGATAATTGAAAACTTTCTTTCTGAAAAATGTTCTGTGCCAAAATAAGTGATAGAATTGATTGTAATATGGCATCTAAAATGCATCATAGAAGAGAAATTTTGAAGCAGATAAGACACAAGTAGCTGACTGACAATTTACCTAGGGAGGCCTGGATCAGGATAAACAGACTCTGTATAAATGCTGTTATGAGATGATTAAACAAGGCTGTAGTGAATGACTTGATCTAGATCATGGTATACATTCCACTCACCTTGGAACCTCCAAATTTTTTCCCAAAACCTCCATATTGTTCCTACCAACAGTGTATAAGTGTTCCAATTTGCCCACATCCTCACCAATATGTTATCTTTATTTCTTTCAGTTCAGTTCAGTTCAGTTCAGTCACTCAGTCATGTCTGACTCTTTGCGACCCCATGAACTGCAGCACGCCAGGCCTCCCTGTTCATCACCAACTCCCGGAGTTTACTCAAACTCATGTCCATTGTGTTGATGATGCCATCTAATCATCTCATCCTCTGTCATCCCCCAATCTTTCCCAGCATCAGGGTCTTTTCAAATGAGTCAGCTCTTTGCATCAGGTGGCCAAAGTATTGGAGTTTCAGCTTCAACATCAGTCTTTCCAATGAACACCCAGGACTGATCTCCTTTAGGATGGACTGGTTGGATCTCCTTGCAGTTCAAAGGACTCTCAAGAGTCTTCTCCAACACTACAGTTCAAAAGCATCAATTCTTCGGCGCTCAGCTTTCTTTATAATCCAACTCTCACATCCATACATGACTACTGGAAGAACCATAGCCTTGACTAGACAGACCTTTGTGGACAAAGTAATGTCTCTGCTTTTGAATATGCTATCTAGGTTGGTCATAACTTTCCTTCCAAGGAGTAAGCATTTTTTCATTTCACGGCTGCAATCACCATCTGCAGTGATTCTGGAGCCCAAAAAATAAAGTCTGACACTGTTTCCCCTGTTTCCCCATCTATTTGCCATGAAGTGATGGGACCAGATGCCATGATCTTAGTTTTCTGAATGTTGAGTTTTAAGTCAACTTTTTCACTCTCTTCTTTCACTTTCATCAAGAGGCTCTTTAGTTCTTCACTTTCTGCCATAAGGGTGGTGTCATTAATATCTGAGGTTATTGATATTTCTCCTCCAATCTTGATTCCAGCTTGTACTTCCTCCAGCCCAGCATTTCTCATGATGTACTCTGCATATAAGTTAAATAAGCAGGGTGACAATATACAGCCTTGACGTACTCCTATTCCTATTTGGAACCAGTCTGTTGTTCCATGTCCAGTTATAACTGTTGCTTCCCGACCCGCATACAGGTTTCTCAAGAGGCAGGTCAGGTGGTCTGGTTATTTCTTTTCTAATCACAGTTTTCTATTTTTCTAGCTCAACATTTTAAGAGTTAGCATTCTCTAGGTTTTTGCCTTTTGTTTTTCTCATAGTCCTCATTATTTAAAAAGTGACCTCATTTATCTCTCATATCCTACGGTTCCAACTTTCATCTTCTTTCTTCTCATACCTGTTTATCACATTAAATGCCCACAAGCCAACCTGCGTGCTGAGTCTCAGTACCCTAAATTAACTTCACTTCCGCTCCTCACTCACCATTCCCACCTGCCCCATACCAGAACTTGTTAACTTGTCATTTCTAAACAAGTGATTTTACCAACATGGAAGGCTCAGCACTAGAAACGAGCGCTCGTCCCCCTGCTCTTCCTCCCTTTCTCTCCTCCTTTCGTTATCTCCCCTTCTCTTCTGTGCCGTCCCTCACTTTTTTCATTATCCATTCAACAACTAAACATGACTTTTCACCTGTTGCCAAAATTACATTCATAAAGCCAAAGAGGAAAGTCAGAGGGCCAAACAAAACATTTTGGTTGAATTTACCCATTAGGACTGGCTACATAAATGAAGCCTGACCATTCAAGGCTGATGAGAATTAATTCAGAAATTAATATATAAACGAGTTATGTAAGTATCAAAAGTGGCTCCTTCTACCCCACCTTGTTCTTTGTATCCAATTAGTCAAATCATGTAAATTGTGACTTAAATAGTCCCCTTTCCACTTGACTCTGTTCTTCTCTCTTGACCACGTTTACGGGCCTTCTTAGGGCTCTTCAGTCCTGCCTGGGTTACTGCAGCCCAAGGCTTCCATTCTCTCTGTCCCAGCTTGGCACTCTTCCTGTAATGATCTTTCGGAAGGTCCAAATCGATTCTCCTTCTTCCTTTTCAAAGCCTTCGGGGTTATGGTGGTCTTAAAAGTGAAATCCAGTCTGCTGATCATATAAAGCCCTCCATGAGCTGATACTCTATTCCCCCCTCCCCTCCGTCTCAAGTCCAGTAGCTCACAATACACCAGTTCCCCCATCTCATCTGACTCTTCTGCGTCAACATAAATACCACCTCCTCTTGGAAGTCTTCCCCAGCTCCCCGAAGCTGACTTAGTTAAGCGCTCTCACTTCTATCCCCATAAACGTTTTGTGCAGATCCATTATGGCGAAGATCTCACTATATTTTATACATAGAGAGAGTCCTGGCACTAAAGTCCTGAGGGCAGACTTAGTGGCTTATTCAGTGTTAATCTGACACTAAAGTCCTAAAGCCACACTTGACACTGACATCCTGAGGGGCAGCCTTTGTGGCGTGTGTGTGTGCGTGTGTGTGTGCGCACAGTCGCCTCAGTCGTGTCTGATTCTCCGTGAACCTCTGGACGGTAGCCCACCAGGCTCCTCTGTCCATGAGATTCTCCAGGCAAAAGTACTGTACTGGGTTGCTGTGCCCTCCTTCAGCGGAACTTGCCGTCCCAGGGATTGAACACTCCTCGTTGCTGACATCTCTGTCATTGGCGGTGGGTTCTTTATCACTAGTGCCCCCAGGCTTTGTCACATTCAATGTTAATTTCCTAATGCTAAGCAAAGTGCCTGGTATGCAATGAGCTTTCAATAAATGCTTATTGAAAAAATAAATGAGCGAATAGGTTGAATGACATGTGGCATAGCTTCTCCACATAATATTGAGGGTCTATTATAAAAAGCCTAAATATCTGTTTGCTTTCTCAAAGAATCCTTAAAGATGTTTCTCAGGGTCTCAGAAACACAACTCCTCTGAGTATAAGGGATTAATAGGGCCACTCAAGTCATCTAACGGAGTCTGAGCAATGAAAGGTCATCTATAGAGCAATCTAATATACTTCTTTGGAGCAAAGCCTTGTGGCATATTTTCAATGACTTAGCAATGCATTATGTATTGTCAATAATATCCAGACTGTAGCCAATAGTTACATGAAACTGGAGCACAAGGTCACAGGAGAGTTTATGGTGCTTGTAACTGAGCAGCATAAAGTCAATCTTCAATTCAATGAAGGAAATAACACCACTGACAGCATCACTTTCCAATATGAGACAAATAAATTGCTTTTATGATTAGAGACATGTAACAGAAGTGTCCAATCTCCAATTCACTTCCAACAATGAGTTCAGCTCTCAACTAACCCTGGCCTTCATGGCCAAGCAGGTTATCATAAGACAGCATAATGCCATCAGAAGCCTCTCTCTACAACCCCTCCGCTGCAATTAGTTCAACCCAAATACATGGGAGTACACGTATATGTGTGTGTACACACACACACACATACACACACGAGCTATATATTATTTTGTGTCCCTGTCTGACCAAGGCTCTGGGGTACGGTCCTAATAGAAGCCTCCCTGCCTCTGAATTCATAGTCTTTTGCACTCTCTTTTTCTGTAACACTTTCTCAATCTCAAATATCACTTCCTTTTTGAAGACATCCAATCCATCTTGTTCAAAATGAGTCACCGCTCCCTCCTTTCCCCATGGCCCTTTGAACAAAATATACGGTAATACATATTTCAAAGTTATTCTAATTATTTGCATATCTGCATCGTTCTTTTCTACTTGCTGGTTAACTCCCGGAGGGTAGAGAATACGGTGTGCCTGGCCTTATGTCTCCGTGTATAGAAGGATACCTGTCACATCTAACGTTCTTGTTATGTTGTTGAATGAATCATTGTATTTCAGTTCTAGGTTTGCCATTATTCTTCTAAGAATACAACTTTAAAAACAAAAAACTAGTCCTTTTTGGATGGTCTGTCTTTATAATTCTAGTCTCACTCATATATGCAAAAAGAAAGCTCACGTGTTCTGTCCAAGAGCTTTATTTCCCAAGTGGGAGTCCTCCTTTCCAGCCAGACTGGCTCACCAGTGCCCAACATACATTAAATGCTAATCCCTATCTTGATTCATGCAATTTAAAGGGCCTTTTCTCCTTTTCTCCAAGTATTTAACACTTCCATATCATGCAAAATCCTATTGAAATCTCACCTCCTCCATAAAGCTTTCCCACCAAGTCCAGTCCTAACTTATCTTTTCATTCAAGAACTGGGGCCGAGGTTGCACCTTGGCCTGAAGTTATGCCTCTCTTATCTGCACAACTCCTTCATTTGTATTCTTCACAAGACTCAGCACTTATACATTCTTTCCTAATTACTTTTCACTTATTTTCCCACTTTATCACCTAGGCCCCCTAAAAGGTGTAGGGCATTCCAATGTTTCCCTTTTATAGCACTAAGTAGCTACAGATCATTTACACTGTAACCATCAACTTTGTCCAGTGTCATATGATCTCATGAAAAACTGATTAATTTCCTAAATATGGCTAAATCTGGGAACCTTGAATACAAAGATAAGACTAAAATAATTATTAAGGACTTATTTAGTATGGGATAAAAAATTTAAGAAAGAGATTATTAGGCCTTTGACTACTTGACAAATTAGGGAGAGGAATTCTCTTTCCTTAAGTCCAAATTAATTTTCACAGATGCAAAATTAATATCAGCTCAGTTCTGTTAAGTCACTCAGCCATGTCCAATTCTTTGTGACCCCATGGACTGCAGCACACCAGACTTCCCCATCCATCACCAACTCCTGGAGCTTGCTCAAACTCATGTTCATCGTGTCCATGATGCCATCCAACCATCTCATCCTCTGTCGTCCCCTTCTCCTTCCACCTTCAATCTTTTGCAGCATCAGGGTCTTTTCCAATGAGTCAGTTTTTCACGTCAACTGGCCAAAGTATAAGAGCTTCAGCTTCACCATCAGTCCTTCAGGACTGATTTCCTTTAGGATGGACCAGTTTGATCACCTTATAGTCCAAGGGACTCTCAAGAGTCTTCTCCAACACCACAGTTCAAAAGCATCAATTCTTTGGTGCTCAACTTTCTTTATGATCCAACTCTCACATCCATACATGACTACTGGAAAAACCATAGCTTTGACTAGACAGATCTTTGTTGGCAAAGTAATGTCTCTGCTTTTTAATATGCTGTCTAGGTTGATCATAGCTTTTCTTCTAAGGAACAAGTGTCTTTTAGTTTCATGGCTGCAGTTACCATATGCAGTGATTTTTGGAGGCCAAGAAAATAAAGTCTCTCACTGTTTCCATTGTTTCCCCATCTATTTGCCATAAAGTGATGGAAACGGATGACATGATCTTTGTTTTTTGAAAGTTGAGTTTTAAGCCAGGTTTTACACTTTCCTCTTTCACTTTTATCAAGAGGCTCTTTAGTTCCTGTTCACTTTCTGCCATGAGGGTGGTGTCATCTGCATATCTGAGGTTATTGATATTCCTCCCGGCAATCTTGATTCCAGCTTGTGCTTTTTCCAGCCCGACATTTCTCATGATGTGCTCTGCATATAAGTTAGATAAGCAGGGTGACAATATACAGCCCTGAAGCACTGCTTTCCCAATTTTGAACCAGTCTGTTGTTCCATGTCTGGTTCTAACTGTTGCTTATTGATCTGCATCCAGAGCTCTCAGGAGGCAGGTCAGGTGGTCTGGTGTCCCCATCTCTTTAAGGATGTTGCACAGTTTGTTGTGATTCACACAGTCAAAGGCTTTGGTGTAGTCAATAAAGCAGAAGTAGATGTTTTTCTGAAACTCTCTTGCTTTTTCTATGATCCAATGGATGCTGGCAATTTGATCTCTGATTCCTCTACCTTTTCTAAATACAGCTTGAACATCGGAAAGTTCTCAGTTCATGTACTATTGAAGCTGGCTTGGAGAATTTTGAGCATTACTTTGCTGGCGTGTGAGATGCATGCAATTGTCGGTAGTTTGAATTTTCTTTGGCATTGCCTTTCTTTGAGATTGGAATGAAAACTGACTTTTTCCAGTCCTGTGGCCATTGCTGAGTTTTACAAATTTGCAGGTGTATTGAGTGCAGCACTTTCACAGCATCATCTTTTAGAATTTGAAATAGCTCAACTGGAATTCCATCACCTCCACTAGCTTTTTCATAGTGATGCTTCCTAAGGCCCACTTGACTTTGTACTCTAGGATATTTGGTTTCAGATGAGTGATCACACCATTGTGGTTATCTGGGTCATTAAGATCTTTTTTGTATAGTTCTTCTGTGTATACTCTTGCCACCTCTTCTTAATATCTTCTGCTTCTGTTGGGTACATACCGTTCCATTTCTGTCCTTCATTGTGCCCATCTTAGAAAGAAATGTTTCTTTGCTATCTGTAATTTTCATGAAGAGATCTCTAGTATTTCCTTTTCTATTGTTTTCCTCTATTTCTTTGCATTGATCACTTAGGAAAGTTTTCTTATCTCTCCTTGCTATTCTTTGGAACTCTGCATTCAGATTGGTGTATCTTTCCTTTTCTCCTTTGCCTTTAGCTTCTCTTCTTTTCTCAGCTATTTGCAAGGCCTCCTCAGACAACCATTTTGCCTTTTTGCCTTTCTTTTTCTTGGAGATGGTCTTGATCACTGCCTCTTGTACAAAATTAATATAAACACTATAATTTTATAGCAATATTTGTATAGTTAGTATTAAAGAATTTTATATTCAGGGACACTGAGAAATGAAAAAATATCTCTCTATAGCAAAGTGACAGAAGGATTACAAGTAAATTTCTACAACACTTGTGTTTAACTAAAGAAAACTATCTCTCAGTAATAAGGGTTATTTCTCATACTATCTCGTTGATAAACCTCTGTACAGACTGATTCAATCAAAATTTCTCTACCTCTCAGAATTCCAATACAATTGAATATGTGTTCTAGCCTCAATTTCTAACATATAACTGCATTAGTAAAAGCACAAAACTATATGGGATTTATCATACCTGGTACCATACAGTTTATTATACTAATTTTTTTAGAGAGGTAGCTTACATAATTTACTTTCTCTTTCAGAGAGAAGGTAGAAAGCACAGGAAAAATTATTATAAGTGTATGTAGTTGGGGCTTTCAAAGTATAATGTTTACAGAAAAATGTTTTATTTAAAAAAGAGAGCTTAATATCCCAACTGTTTCCCAATTTGTTTGCTATTATATAAACTTGGACAATTTGTTTTTATTTCATAGTAAGATATATCAAGTTGGAGAAAAGCTGGGCCATTCTGCTCAGTAATGATTTTGTGAAATGTTTGTAGCCTTCAGGAAGCGAAAGGAGGAAAATTGCATGTATTTGTCACCCATTATGATCCAGGAACTGTGCTTGTTACTTAACCCTTATTATCTCTCCTACTATCTTGTTGATAAACTTGTGTACAGGCTGATCTAATTAAAATGTTCGCTTTGAGGCCATTAATATTTTCAGTGGTGCAGTGTACAGTGTATGCAGTTTACAGCAGAACAGCCAAGTCTAGAGTGAGAGAAAGTGAAAGTGTGACAGCGTTAGCTGCTCATTCGTTTCTGACTCCACTGACTGTAGCCCGCCAGGCTCCTCTGTCCATGGAATTCTCGGGCAAGAGTACTGGAGTGGGTTGCAATTTCCTCCTCCTGAGGATCTTCCCAGCCCAGGGATCGAACCCGGGTCTCCCTCTTTGCAGGCGGATTCTTTCCCATCTGAGCCAGCTAGAGTGACAGGGCCTCATTCAAGTCACAACTGTATCATTTACTGTCTGTAGGGACCTCTCTGGACCTTAACTTTGTAATCAAGAAAATAATAGCATTAAAACTTCTACCACGTAGTTTTCTGATAAAGATTAAGTTGAGTCTGATATTTGCACATCTCTTAGAATAATACATTGGCAATTAGAAGTGTTCTCTACGTGTTAACTGATATTACTTAAAACTAACCAAGTAATGAATTATTCTCTGCTCTTGAATTTTTGCAGTAGTTGCTTCTCAGATGTTAGTCTTGAAATCATCCTTGCTGGGTCACCCACATGGAAATAAAATGATAAGCTGAGCTCACCTGAACATAAACTTCTTAATAGATTTATTCAATTAGTTATTCAGAGACAGATGCATTGCTGGGGATAACCAAATCTTATCATAAAAAATGATAAATATATTTAAGTGGTTTTGTTTCGTAAATAAACATTTTCAAAAGATACAGGCACTGAAGTGCTGGTAAACCAACTCTCTGGGGAAACATAAGTCTCTTATTAGTGTTTGCAGATCTCTTTGATATAAATTTTCCCACAAGCTAACTACTCTTTAACACCAAGGAACCCAGTTCTTGGATATTTGACATTTTGATTCTCATAAACTGATGTGAGCCAGCCCCACAGACCATGGGAATAGAGGTATGATCTGCCTTCATTCCTTTTCTAACCAGAAGCCCTCCAGTGACGTGGCAGTGTTATCTTTGCCTTGTACTTGCTTTTCCATTTATTACCTGTTTTGATTCTATGTGACTAGAGCTTTTTGACTGCCCATGTATTTACACAACCTCCAGCCATTATGTCGCAAAAGGTTTTAATGCACTAACTGCCAAGTGAGCCCCAAACAGCGGGATGTAACATAAAGGTCACTACTCTGCAGTCATCAACTGGGTTTAGCTTTCAGAGGAGTTTCTTTTGATCAGTCAACAGCTTTCTGAAATACTGAATTAATTAGCAGCCTCTACAAATTAAGAGCTTTCACATAAAAACATGAATTCTCAGTTTGTCTTGTGAAGTTTGAAGATCTGACAACACCAAACCCACATCCCCATCAGGCAGTATCTTCCCGGAGCTCAAGGGCGCTGCCTCCTTTAAGAGCCTACCGCACGCTCTCTAGTTTGTGCATGTGGCCTCCACTCTTAATACTTCACACCCTGCTCAGTTTTGCTCATTTCTATTACCTGTCTTGCCCCTGAAAGATTTTGAGTTGGGACCAATCTAAGGCATAATGTGCTTTTAAAAAAAGAAGAAAAAAAAACAAAACTTTGGAGTTAGACAAACCTGGGAACTAGTCCAGCCTCTGCCACTGACTCATGTGTGAACATAAGCAAGTGATGAAACTCTGCTAAGTCTGTTTCATTCTCCAAGAAATGAAAATAGAAATGAAGTCACCTCGAAGGATTATCAGGAGGCCTAAACATGACAGCGCTTGACAGCACCTTGCCCAGTGCGCTCCGTCATGGTGATCACGCTCCCATTTCTCACGGGGACCTCTTGCATCCCTTCCGATTTTGTTCGTTTCACTTTGCGAGAACTCAGTTTCTCTTGCACTGTGCTCGCTCAATTAGGCTTCTTTATTTCTTTTCCTTTGCCATTTCTTTTGTTTCAAGTTACATTTTCTTTGTGCAAATGCTGCTTCTCTCAGAAATGTCAATTGCCTCACTGGCCTCACTTTTGCTCTCTGGTCTTGCCGATCATTCACCTGTGTAGGACACATGTACGTCTACTGGGTCTATCTCCTCTGCCCACACCCAGTGAAAGAAACATGGAGATATCCCAGTGGCTGAGATTGGAAACAACCCCTTACTAACCAGTCCTACACCCCCTCCCTGCTCCACAGAAAGCAAAGTACAGACTTTCAGTTATGAGACGGATAAGGTCTGAGGCTCAGAATAATAACGTGATGACTATAGTTGATAACAACTGTGTTGTATAACTGGAATTTGCTTAGAGCAGAGAACTTTAATGTTCTCACCAAATGATAAATAAGAGGTAAATATGTGAGGTGATGGATGTGTTAATTAATTGAGGAGAATCCTTTCACAGTGTGTACATATAGCACATCACCATGTTCCACACTTTAAATATCTTAAAATTTTGTCAATTATACTTCTATACAGCTAAGGGTGGGAAACAAGGTAATATCGCCCTCAATATATGCCCTGCACTTTCAGTCTGAAGCTTTTTCCACTGTTGTAAGCTGGGTAAAAACTGCCAAAAATATACCTTACAAATTAGCTGCTGATTCTATTCATGTTATTACTCTATACAGAGGTGTATTTTATCACTTTATCATTTTCAGTTTTATAACCCCTTGCTTCTGAGCACATATATGCTACCAACCATCTAACCAAATGAAAGTACTTGTGCTTCTTATTACAGCAGATAATAATAGCAGATTTATCTCCCTTCTTCACTTACTGTCACCTCATAAGTCCTCAGTCTCTGTTGACTTTACTTCCATAACAAGCCTTGAGTCTGTATCTCTGACCTCTGCTATCATCCCCCCTAATCCGAGCCATCCAATTTCTTGCACAGAAAACTGCAACAGCCTCAGAGCTGCTCTGTCTCCATACACCTGGACATACATGAACCCCGTCTCCTTCTATTAACTACAGTGATCTTCTGAGCTACCAAGTCTGATATGAACTCCCCTGCTTGAAATACTTCAAGGATCTCATGACCCTTCGGAGAAATCTCAAATTCCATGCTTTAGCACTGTGGGATGAATTGGTAGTACAGCATGGAATAAGCCAGACATGGCCCTGTCTTCAAGGAGTTTAAAATGTACTGGCAGACAAGAGACAATAAATTGCAAAAATGTAAGTAGCTCTACAGTTATAATTTTGGTAGGTTCTGTGAAGGAATTCTTGTGTCTATTTAAATTAATTTATAACATATAACTGAAACCAGATCTGAAAGATACACGTGTACCCCAGTGTTCATCACAGCACTGTTTATAATAGCCAGGACATGGAAGCAACCTAGATGCCCATCAGCAGACGAATGGATAAGAAAGTTGTGGTACATATACACCATGGAATATTACTCAGCCATTAAAAAGAATCCATTTGAATCAATTCTAATGAGATGGATGAAACTGGAGCCCATTATACAGAGTGAAGTAAGCCAGAAAGATAAAGACCAATACAGTATACGAATGCATATATATGGAATTTAGAAAGATGGTAACAATAACCCTATATGCAAAACAGAAAAAGAGACAGATGTATAGAACGGACTTTTGGACTCTATGGGAGAAGGCGAGGGTGGGATGATCTGAGAGAACAGCATCGAAACATGTATATTATCAAGTGTGAAACAAATCACCAGCCCAGGTTGGATGCATGAGACAAGAGCTCAGGGCTGGTGCACTGGGATGACCCAGAGGGATGGGATGGGGAGGGAGGTGGGAGGGGGGTTCAGGATGGGGAATACATGTAACTCCATGGCTGATTCATGTCAATGTATGGCAAAAACCACTACAATATTGTAAAGCAAAGAGCCTCCAACTAATAAAATTAAGTGAATATATATATGTATTTATAGAAATGATAGTGTTATTATTTCAGTTTTTGAGGTAGCCATGACAAAATTCTGGTGAGCAAGAAGAGGATGGTGCAAAGTTTTAGTTAATAGAAGCTTCTTACAGTAATAAAAGTGTTTTTCTAGGTGTTCTGTGGGGATCCTCTCATTGAATTTTTATAGAAGACCTTTGTATATTCTTTCACAAATATTTATTGACCACTATGCGCCAGGCATGGTGTGAGGAAATGATGTTATAGAAAAGATTAAGACAGAAAACAGAGGGGGAGATTAAAAACATAATAGCATAAGAAAAAAACAGTAAAATTACAATTAAAGTAATTGCTGTAAATGAACAGTAAGTGGTCTGATAGATATAACAAGGACCAAAATTAGGGGTCAAGAAGTCTTTAGACTAAGCCTTAAAAGATAGGACTTCAAGGAGAGGTAACAAATTAAGAGAAGATACAATATAAACTATGAGGTCTAGCATGTTAAAATGAATTGAGATCAGAAAACTGGAGTGGAGATAGATTTTGTGAGCAGACTACCTCCATTTTACAGATGAAAAAACGGAGGCTGAGGAAAATTAACAGCCTGTCCAGGGCCAGTTATCTGCAAAGCTACAATTCAGAGATTTGAACTCAAGGCTATCTTAATCTCAAGTCTATTCTTTGGATCACAATATTATGCCACCTCCTTGAGCTCTCTCCACAAGACAGAAGCATATATCTTAGTCAAGAATCCTACACTTATTTTATTACACACTTAAAAGAGCATGTCCTGATTATTTTTAATAGCTAAATATATAATTTTAATTATAAAACAGTTTCACACATTAAAAGCTACATAATAATTGGAAAACAATGATCCACACAATAGAGTATGAGCATTGCTAATTCATAATTAATTTTACTGATCTCAAAGTCCAAATTATTACTTACTTAAATCCTACAGTTTAGCCATCTCTAATGGCCAAAATTTGCCTCACTTGTGATCAGCAATAAAGAATCTGCCTACAAATGCAATAGTTGCCTTCTTGATCCCTGAGTCTGGAAGATCCCCTGGAAAAGGAAATAGCAACCCAGTCCAGTATTCTTGCCTGGGAAATTCTGTAGACAGAGGAAACTCGCAGGCTATAGCCCAGAAGGTAACAGAGAGTCTGACAAAACTTAGCAACTAAACTGCAACAACAATATTGACCAAAATAGTTGGAAGATTGCCAAATTCTCACTCCCTTTGGATATCCAGGTAGTGAGTTTTTCATGTTTTCGTTTTGCTTTGATTTTTGTCAGCCATTTCAATACAAAAAAATTATTCTTATGACAATGTTTCTATGTGGGCCATGTCCCCATATTTTAGCACATATCAATAGACAGTTAGATGCGAAATAGAGCTAACTGAATGCCTCCATCATAAGAAATGCCAGACTGGAGGAAGCACAAGCTGGAATCAAGATTGCTGGGAGAAACATCAATAACCTCAGATATGCAGATGACACCATCCTTATGACAGAAAGTGAAGATGAACTAAAGAGCCTCTTGATGAAAGTGAAAGAGGAGAGTGAAAAGGTTGGCTTAAAACTCAACATTCAGAAAACTAAGATCATGGCATCTGGTCCCATCACTCCATAGCAAATAGATGGGGAAGCAGTGGAAACAGTGACAGACTTTATTTTTGGAGGCTCCAAAATCACTGCAGATGGTGATTATAGCCGTGAAATTAAAAGATGCTTGCTCCTTGGAAGAAATGTTATGACCAACCTAGATAGCATATTAAAAAACAGAGACATTCCTTTGCCAACAAAGACCCCTTTAGTCAAGGTTATTGTTTTTCCAGTAGTCATGTATGGATGTGAGAGTTGGACTATAAAGAAAGCTGAGCACCGAAGAATTGATGTTTTTGAACTGTGTTGTTGGAGAAGACTCTTGAGAGTCCCTTGGACTGCAAGGAGATCCAACCAGTCCATCCTAAAGGAAATAAGTCCTAAATGTTCATTGGAAGGACTGATGCTGAAGCTGAAACTCCAGTACTTTGGCCACCTTATGCGAAGAACTGACTCACTGGAAAAGACCCTGATGCTGGGAAAGATTGAAGGCAGGAGGAGAAGGGGACGACAGAGGATGAGATGGTTGGATGGCATCACCGACCCAATGGACATGAGTTTGGGTAAACTCCGGGAGTTGGTGATGGACAAGGAGGCCTGGCGTGCTGCAGTCCATGGGGTCGCAAAGAGCTGGACACGACTGAGTGACTGAACTGAACTGAACTGAATGCCTGTTTCCAGGAAGAATGAAGTGTTAGAACAACCTAGGTAGAATAACTCCCAGTCTGGCAGGATTGTCATTTGCATTGAGCCATCTCATCCCAGAATTGGACATGATAGGAAAGGGACTCATTTCCAGCCTACTTTTATGTTCTTAAGTGCCTGTCAACGTTGACACCCGGTGGTTATGTGGCACATAAAGAAAAACTCTACTGATGAGATACTTCTCAGAAAAGTACTGCGGTCTCTTTCCTGGTGCAAAACCTTATGGATCCCGACTGTCCAATTTGAGACATTCAGAGCCAGTCTGTTTCCTCTTCAATATAACTAGCCCATTGAACATTATTATGCATCTGTTGAAATATCACTTTATTAACTATTAAAAGCAGAATAACTATTATGTTACATTTGAGTTTTACTTCCTAATGATCACTGTAACTAAGGCTGTCTTTCTGATTCTACATCTGTGAAAATGAGTAATGGTTCTTATAATGTTCTGCAGGCCATCCAAAGACATTTACTCCAGCTATCTTATCAGCTCCCTCTTCATCTTCCTTTTCAGCCTAACCCATTTAGTGCCTATAAGCAACTTGTAGGAAATAGTTGTAACTTCTCTGAGTATGTTGCCAGTTCATTGCCTTCTAGAAAAAATCCCTAGATACCAACTCAACAGTTACTATGTATATTTTTCTAAGCTGTTTTGATGGCAACATTTAAAAAGAAAACTTACTTAGAAGGTGTATTGTTTTAAATAAGTGAAAAGTTCAAGGAAAAATCTTTCTTCAGGACTGGCTGGGTTCGAGGCTGCCAGCAATGAAGTCAGGGATGTATAATTTGCACTAGACTCTTTATTGGTTTCATTCTCTGGCAGTGGCTCACTCACATTGCTCTGGCATAGCAAAACTATGGACAGAGCACACTCATTTTCCAGTTCTAGCAAAATGCTTGGGTTGATATTGAGTTCCTGGCTGGCTCACATGTCTACTTTTCGTCCAAAAGCTGAGTGTTTGAGTTATTCTGTTCCCTTTGGCCAGGCTTGAGTCATGTGGCCATCCCAGGAGGCAGCATCAGTTCCACTCAAATCACATGAACTGAAAAAGAAAAATTATGAGTTCTCTTATACCAGAAAAAGAAGGTAGGGCAGGTGAAAATACTGATATTCATTATACTACAAAAAGAGCCGTAGTGACGCTTTTGTATGCCCTGTGATCCAACAGGTACATAAAATAAATTACCCTTTGGAGCACCTGAAAGTGGTGATAAGTGACTTTAAGTTAGAAGGCTAGTTTGAATTTGTCTAAAATTTGAATCTTTAAATTCACCAGCATATGTCCTGTACCTAGCACAGTGCTTTGGCCATAATAGAGGCTCAGAAAATATTTGTAAAATTGTTATTTAAGTTTTAAGTTAATACGATACCACAAAATGGTGTATTTATTTTCAGACATTATAATCAAGACCCAAATATAAACTATGAATGAGTCAGATATCCATCAACAAAGTATAGACCTTCTTTGCATTCAATGTGCGAAGAAATTTACATAGATTTGTTTATTTAAAGTAGGTGAGGGGGATATAAGTAGTTTTGGGGAAAAATAAAAGGAAAACTCTATGTGATATCATGGAAAAGCAGAGAAGGAAGGTGTATATCAGTAAAGCTCCTTAACTGTGAATAATACTTTTAATTATTAAAACTGAAAGCAGAGTAAACATTCTGTTTACTTTGATTTAACACTCTTCCCCCTTTCATCTCAAACTGGAAGATGAAAATAGACAGATTCATTGTAATTTTCTGAGCAGTCAGTTTCACTTCTTGATCAAAGCATAGATTTTTCATGGGTTCACAAGGCAGAGAATTTGTTGATCCAATAAAAACAATTTCCATGGGTTTAATTTAAATTAATTTTAAAATTAATTTAATAATAGCTTTCTTACCAACATTAAAGTGTATGAAATTCATTTGCAGAATGAAACTAAAAGCTATACTTTTCCTTTTAACTTTGGAAAAAAGTAGTAAACTATAAAAGAAAATTTATCAATAATCATTTCCAAATGTATAATTTAAAATACATAAATTTCAGGCCAGTGAGGTATACAAAGAGCAAAAATCTAAGCAAACCAATAAAATAATTTAAGCTTGTAAGTCTCATTCAAGAAACGAAACAACAAAATACTGATTCAGCAAATGATAAATGTGGTGAGGGTCAGTCTTTCTGAGAAGGTAATATTTTAAGTAAGACAAAAATGGTGAAAAGAAGTCTTCCATACAAAGAATGGAAGGAGATGCTTATCTGGTAGGGAGAATAGCACAGGCAAAGGCTCCAAGACCAAATGACATTTGAAAGTTTAATGAACCGTAAAAAGCCCTGATGTGGCAGATGTTTAGATGGTTTACTGTGCAAAATAGAAAGAGTTCAAATCATGCAGGACTTCAGAGGCTGTGGTAAAAGAATTTAAGTTTACTCTTAAGGACAAAGAATAAGATGCATCACTGGTTTTAAAATAGGATAATGTTATGATTTTATTTGTGTAATACATGTTTATAAATAATAAATTGAAATCATCAAAATATATCTGTTATGGGAACCCAATATTCCCATCATTAAATAAAAACCTCAGTTCTCCCACATCCTTTGCTCAGGATGGTGAAATACTTTAACTACTGGAAAAACTCTCTAGATGCCCTAGACAGAAAATAGGTAAGATCCACTTCTAAAAATGATAACATAATCTCAGATTTGTTAAAAGAGTTTAAATAAACTTCTTGTATTAGTGATGAACAAAGGATATTTTCTTTAATTTATCATTCAAATCGATAATGAAAAGTTAAGCAACATATAAAAATAAACAAATGATAAGAGGAGTTCATAAAAAGAAAAATGTAATGGTAAACAGAATTTTGAAATAATCCTTAAGCTTACTTATTTTTTAGCTTTTTATTATAGACAATTAACAATGCTGTGATAGTTTTAGGAGGACAACAAAGGGACTCAGACAGACCTACACCTGTGTTCATTCTCCCCCGGTACTCCCTCCCATCTGGCTGCTGAGGCATAATATTGAGCAGAGTTCCCTGTGTATACAGTAGGACCTTGTTGGTTATCCATTTTAAATATGAAAACAATGCTTAAGCCCATAAATGAATAAGTCTATTATAAGTCTATTATATCATATATGAATAGGTCTATTATATCATATATCATATATATATAATGATATATAATGATATCATTATATCATAAATGAATAGGTCTATTATACATAGATTTATATATTGTTTATGTAGCTATAAAATATACTTAACAACTATTACTCCCCTTACATATGCAGACAAATCATTTAATGTTGAAGAAAACTAAAAACTAAAAACAATCACCCAACTAAATTTTAGTACGCCCAACTAATTGTGGGCCTTTTTTGATTTGTATGTTTACAATTTATTTTGTTATTTAGATGAAATTGCTTGCTTTCAATTCCAAGTTTTCTTGTGCACATACAGAAACTGAAGCGATGGCTGTTATTATGCTAGTTCCAGTAGCAGAAGAATTTCACCGACGCTCAAAAAATATAAATTTTGTATGTCATAAGATACTTGGGGCTTCCCTGGTGGCTCAGTAGTAAGAATCTGCCTGCAATGCAGGAAATGTGGGTTCAATCCCTGGGTCAGCAAGATCCCCTGGAGAAGAAAATGCCGGCTCACTTCATTACTCTTGCCTGGAAAATCCCAAGGACAGACCACCCTGGGGGGCTACCCTTCCGTAGGGTTGCAAAGCAGCTGGCTGTAACCTAGCAACTAAACACCAACAAAGATACTTCAAATAGAATGTCAAAAAAATTAATTTTGTTAAATGTGTTGTTTCATCCAATTCATGTAATCTAAATTTTAAGATATTCATTAATTCAGTGGTGATATATGACATTATTTTGAGTGCTAATATAAATTCAATAAATCCCCAAAATTGAAAATAATTTTTTTTGAGATGACAGTATGGATACAATTTTGGGTAGAGCATATTGTGAAGCAAAACCAAGTTCTCGTTAATTAAGAAAAATCTAAAAATAAAATGTACTTACAATTGATGGTGATGAGCACCTAATTTATAATTGTGTAGAAAGGAGCTGTAATATACCAGTCCAAAATGAAGCTGAAGTGTCAAAAGATACAACTAGCTTTACATATACTAGTGAAAGTAACTTTGTTGAAGCAAAGCTGATGTTGAACACAAAAGAATACTTCAGCTTTATAGGGTATGCTCTCTGACTTAAATTCCTTCCATCAATTTGATTTTAAACATGTATGAGCTTTTGAAATTGACTTTGTAAATAAATATTTTAAGCTGCCTAAGCATGTGGGCAGAAATGATAATTTTATATAGAAGAATAGAGGGGCCCGTAATAGGTTAGGTAGTGTTAGCCGCTCAGTCATGTCCAACTCTTTGAGACCCTACGGACTGTAGCCCGCCAGGCTCCTCTGTCCATGAAATTCTCCAGGCAAGAACACTGGAGTGGCTTTCCACTTCCTTCCCCTGGTGATCTTCCCGACCCAGGGATCAAACGTGGGTCTCCTGCATTGCAGGCAGATTCTTTACTGTCTGTCACCAGGGAAGCTCCATAATGGGTTAACTTAGTTTAATTTTTTTTTTTAATGTTCAGAGCACTCATAAAGAATGTCAACATGTTCCTTCTTTTCCACAGTGTCACTCAGAAGACTGAAGCGTCTCCCTGGAACAGTATGGAAGTGCTCAAACCTTCTCTAGTTTCCTTTATGAATTCTCGCTGTTTAAAAACACTTTATTCTGATTTCAAAAAGTCACAAATGGAGTAAATCACTGCAAATATTCAGACTATTATGAAAGATATAAAATATAAAGGGAACATCCTCCTTAATTGAATCTCACAGAATAATTACTGTTAACAGTGTGTGCATTATTGTTCTTTCTCTCAATCTCTCTTCATTTATATTTTTGTATATGTATGTGTGTATATTATACATATATATGCATGTGTAGGTCAAATGCATGTTTATGTGGAGCATGTTCTACAGTTTTTTAAAATCTAACAACATAACAATATGCACTGGATATCTTTCCATGGCATACTGACCTCCCACAATCTGTTTAAGAGCGTAGAAATCTGCTTTTAAACTAGCAGCCATTCAGAAAATTGTATGTTCATTATACAAACTGAGTCTTTCTCAAGATTTCACTAAATTTCTGTTAATCTTTCTATCAATGTAAAGTTATCAAGGATCACAGGAAAAATAAATGAGTATAACAATCAATTGAGGAAGCAGGAAAAAGCTGCAGCTGGAGTCACTCACCACTGCTCAGGTCTCAGGGTGAAGTGACAGATTGAATTTAAAGAACTTCCATAAGGAAATACCCCAACAATCAAGCAGCTGTGGAGTATAAAATGGTCTTATAGCTGACAAAATATATATTTCTAATAATAGAGTAGTGTATTGGAGGCTGGTTTGGGGGCAGGCTATTGTTTAAGGAAAAGTCTGTCATCCCAGTGATGTCAGGGTTCTGAGGTTATGGAAATCGACTCTATCAGGACCGTAGCTCGGGAAATGGAGTGTAACAGGTCAAGTACTGTGTCAATTTGGGGCAAGCCACTGGGCAGACGTGCTCCTGGCATGGGTCAGTGCCCCAGCCAAATGAAAAAGAATGAATAGATCCAATTAAAAGCAACCCCCTTTTGGAAGTCACTTTGGCTCTTAAACAGGCGGGCATATCTGCATATCTTTGGTTAATATTCTCGGGGGAGTAAAAAGCAAATCTCCCTTACCTACCATGGCTGGAAGTGAAATGAGTAGTTAAAATGGAAGAAATAAAATAAAATTCCATGATCATAACTAGATTATCTAAAGAAACTTGGAGGGTGCTACTTGGAGGGTACAATTCAGTTTCTGTTGCTGAAGTGTGTCCTTAGGAAGTTAACTAGTGTACTATCACAACTCATCATGGCTAAACTTCCACAGGCATTAAGAATCAGAGAGTTAAAAATAAACTGCTTAGACAATTGGAGAGAAGACCATTCAAGGTGAATATTTTCTGTCTCAATTAGCTAGATGGGCAGAATATATTAAATGAATTCACAACATGGGTCCAAATTTCACAAATATTTATTGAAAATGCTACGTTCAAAACACAGTACTGGGTACATTCACATAACTTTCCGTAATCAAATTCAGACAACAATTATGAAAGAGGGTTATGATAAAGACTGTTACCAAAGAAGCGACGCACTAGAAATCATTGTTAGCTAACAGAAGAGCCCTTTTTGAACTCAATCCTCCATACACCATGGCTATAAAATTGCTAGATGTTCTACTTTTCTTAACAGAAGCACATTCGGCAACACGTGAAGTCTGGTTGTACACAGTGACCCATGTCACTTTTGTTTCAGCAAGGTTCACCAGTAAAAAGCCCACAAGGCTGCTCAGAAAACCAGAGCTTCAGCCCTAGGACTGCCCTTAGCTGTGTGATCCCAAGCAAGTCAATTAAGCTGCCTTTGATTTCCTACAAAGGGAGGGAATTGGTAGAAACCATCTAAGATCTATTCTAACTCCACAATGCAAACTTCAGTGTTAAAATTTGTATTAATTCTGTGAATTGTGATCCAGATTTAGCAAAATGCACATACCCTGAATAAAGGGTACTGTGCTAAATATGTATCCAAAGATTAGACATTTTTTTCCTCCCAACAATCCTATGGAGTAGATATTAACATTATTGTTCCTATTTCACATATTACTAATAAAAAACTACTGAGGGACTTCCCTGGTGGCCCAGTGGTTCAGACTTGGTGCTTCCAATGCCAGGGGGATGCATGTTCCAATGCAGGGGGCACGTATCTGACCTAAAATCCCACGTGCCGTGAGGTGCGGCCAAAAAAACCCCAACCAAACAAACAAAACAAATAAGCTCTCACTGACTATAAATGACACGAGCCAAAATTTATATCTAGGCATTCTGACTAGCTCATCATCTCTACCACGACCACCCAGACGTCGCTTGATCATGGTGCCTTATTGGGCTCAGTCATGTTTGACTCTTCGTGGACCACCCCCCCCCCCCCACACACACACAGACTGTAGCCCGCCAGGCTCCCCTGTTCATGGAATTTTCTAGTCAAGGATACTGGAGTGGGTTGCCATTTCCTTCTCCAGGGCATCTCTCCAGCCCAAGGATCAAACCCGCAGTTCCTGCATTGCAGGTGGATTCTGTACCACTGAGCCGCCGGGGAAGCCCCTTGATCATAGAGGATGAATTTAATTTATATTGGCTTCATTACCTCAAAACTCCTTCTCACCATCACTTTAGAGGTTGGGGTTCCAAGAAAACAATGTAGAAAAATTGAGAAACATCAAGACTTTTTTTAGAAAGTTGCAATAAAACTGAAATATATGGCATTGACTGTATGTTGCTCACCACTTTAATCAGCCTGAACCATTCACAGGAAGAAAGTCTGTGACTGTGTTTGCATTCCTAAAACCAAAATCCAGAAATGTAATCTGGCTAAGAGAAGGGAAGTGTGATGACAAGCACTTCTGTCTCTAGTATTTGAGAGAGATTCTAAAAGCAGCTTTTATATTATGTCCTTTATTCAGCTTTCACAAAAGCTGTGAAAGATGCAGCCTGGGCTGAAAAACTGGGAGAGAGCACACATCCCAGAATTGTTTATTAATGTTTTCCTTCTTTGTAAACATCTGGATTTCTACACTTTGGACTTCTCTCATTTTGCTCCTTTGCAAGAGACTTAAATTATTTTTGTCCAGATTTATTGAGATACAGTTGACATATATTATTGTATTAGTCTAAGATGTATAACACAGTAATTTGATATACGTCCATACTTCGAAATAATTACCCCAGTAAGTTTCAGTTCAGTTCAGTCACTCAGTTGCGACTCCATGAATCCCAGCACGCCAGGCCTCCCTGCCCATCACCAACTCCCGGAGTTTACTCAGACTCATGTCCATCAACTAGTGATGCCATCCAGCCATCTCATCCTCTGTTGCCCCCTTCTCCTCCTGCCCTCAATCCCTCCCAGCATCAGGGTCTTTTCCAATGAGTCAACTCTTCGCATGAGGTGGCCAAAGTATTGGAGTTTCAGCTTCAGCATCAGTCCTTCCAGTAAACACCCAGGACTGATCTCCTTTAGGATGGACTGGTTGGATCTCCTTGCAGTCCAAGGGACTCTCAAGAGTCTTCTCCAACACCACACTTCAAAAGCATCAGTTTTTCAGCTCTCAGCTTTCCTCATAGTCCAACTCTCACATCTATGCATGACCAATGGAAAAACCATAGCCTTGACCAGATGGACCTTTGTTGGCAAAGGAATGTCTCTGCTTTTTAATATGTTATCTAGGTTGGTCATAACTTTCCTTCCAAGGAGTAAGCATCTTTTAATTTCATGACTGCAATCACAATCTGCAGTGATTTTGGAGCCCAGAAAAATAAAGTCTGACACTGTTTCCCCTGTTTCCCCATCTATTTGCCATGAAGTGATGGAACCAGATGCCATGATCTTAGTTTTCTGAATGTTGAGCTTTAAGCCAACTTTTTCACTCTCCTCTTTCACTTTCATCAAGAGGCTCTTTAGTTCATCTTCACTTTCTGCCATAAGGGTGGTGTCATCTGCATATCTGAAATTATTGATGTTTTTCCCAGCAATCTTGATTCCAGCTTGTGCTTCCTCCAGTCCAGCACTTCTCATGATGTACTCTGCATATAAGTTAAATAAGCAGGGTGACAATATACAGCCTTGATGTACTCCTTTTCCTATTTGGAAATTAGGAATTTCCTAATTAGGAAAAATTAGGAAATTTCCTATTTCCTATTTCCAGCCTGTTGTCCCATGTCCAGTTCTAATTGTTGCTTCCTGACCTGCATACAGGTTTCTCAAGAGGCAGGTCAGGTGGTCTGGTATTCCCACCTCTTTTAGAATTTTCCACAGTTTATTGTTATCCACACAGTCAAAGGCTTTGGCATAGTCAATAAAGCAGAAATAGATGTTTTTCTGGAACTCTCTTGCTTTTTCCAGTAAGTTTAGTTACCATAAAATTTCCTCACATAGTTGGGACTTTTTTCTTGTGACAAGAACTTTTAAGATCTATTGATGCTATTTAAGCAACTTTCATATATATAATATTTCTGATTATAGTCACCATGCTGTACATTAAATTGTCAATAGAAGTTTATATCTTTTGATTACCTTCATACATTTACTGCAGCTCCCAACTCAAACCTCTAGCAACCACTAATGTGATCTTTGTATCTATGAGATATCAAGTTTTTTAGATTCCACAAAGTACTTTTCTTTCTCTGTCTGGCTCATTCCCCATTCATTAGCATAATGCCTTCAAAGATCCATCTAGGTTTTTAAATGGCAGGATTTCCTTTTTATGACTGAATAATATTCTATTGTATATACAAACCACATTTTATTCATTCATTCATCTGTCAAAGGACACTTATTTTTTTTTCCATTTGGCTATTGTAAATAATGCTGCAATGAACATGGGGTGCAGATGTCTCTTTGAGATTATTTTGTTTCCTTTAGATACATATCCAGGAGGAGGATTGCTAGATCTCATGGCAGTTCAATTTTAAATTTTTGAGCAACCTCTGCAGTGTTTTCCACAGTGGCTGCACCAACTTACATTCCCACCTACAGTGCACAAGGGTTCCCTTTCTCTATAGCTTAGCCAGTATTTGTTATCTTCCAGGTGGAGCTAGTGAACCCACCTGCCAATGCAGGAGACATAAGAGATGCAGGTTCAATCCCTGAATCAGGAAGATTCCCTGGAGAAGGAAATAGCAACCCACTCCACTATTCCTGCCTGGAGAATCCCACGGACAGAGGGACCTGACAGGCTACAATTCATGGGGTTGCAAAGAGTTGGACACAACGGGAGCAACTTAGCATGTCTTTTTGATAGGAGCCATTCAAACAGGTGTGGAGTGATATCTCATTATGATTTTTTAAAAGACTTCAATTCTTAACTAAAAAAGATTTCTGAAGAGATAAGGAAACGTTAGAATCATGAATGTCATTTCAGTAAATGATAGTACACATTCGTAAGAACAGTCCAATAACACACACATACACTTCCTCTTTAAAAAACTACCCGCTATTTAAATCCAACTGTTTGCATCTCTAGCAATCTTTAAAATAGCAACAGAAGTGATAAGAAAATGTGTTTGTGACTATGCTCACTTTTCTGGGGAGCATATTCAAAGAGCTGTGACCCTCAGGAAATTCCAAACAGCTCCTTATATATAGTGCTGGAAAGTTAAAATCTACCAAGACTGCTTGGAACGTAATCTAGAAAAGGCATTATTTTTTTTCACTGGGTTCGATATTAATGGGGACTATTAAATTATCTACATGGCAATTGGCATCCAGTGCTGTTGGATAACTCTTGTTAACAAACTCTTGTTTGTTATCCAAATTGTGTCACTCACCATTCACATTGAATCATATCTGGAACATGAAAAAATGTATACACATCACTATCAAATCAAATGATAACTTTTTATTGCCTTATTTTGTTGTATCATAGATGGAAATTTTTTAACTGAATGAGATAGTATGTATTGAATAATTTATTTTACTCATAATAAAAAAAGTGATAGTCTAGGGAAAATGATGATTTTTTTGGTCTTTCCTTTGAGAATGTGACATATTGGTGGCACTTTAAACAAATTCTGTACCTAAAGACTTAATGTGCATTTCCTGACCATCCTAGATATATAGTCTCCATATATTTCCTTCATTTTTATTCATTTATTTAAAATGTCCTTCTTATAACAGTTATTTGTATTTATCCACTTTTCTCAAATAGATGAAATTCTCTTAAACAGAAATTTTAAATATTGGTTTAACTGCTGAATGGAAAATGAATTAGGAGATGAGATAGGAAGAAAAGCAGCCAGATCATAGTAACAATTTAGGGCAGAGACAGAGATAGGGCAAGTGAAGTAGATTTCAAGTTTATTTGAATTGAACAAATAAGGAACTATGAATAAACAGGAAAGTGTGTTGATCCTTGTCAAGAATGACCAGCATTCTTAACTTCAGAAATTGTGTCCTTGGTGGGAGAACTTTCTTGTGGGTAATGATAAGAAGAGCAGTTTGGGGGACAGGGTAAGGTATATCAAAAGTGTATCTGTGTATATTAAGTTTGAGATGTCTGTTGGAAATGACAGATATTTGGCTATAGGAGTGAGGAGTGTAGAACTCAGAATAGATGTTTGAGTCAGAGAAATCGTGGAGTTACCACCACAGAATGAATTGTAAGCCATGCTTTAAAAGACACTAGAAGGGGTGTACACAAAGGAAATGTATGAAGAACTTAAACCAGTTCCTTAAGAACTCCGCTATTGAGAAATCTGGAAAGGAGTCGCAGTCACCAAAGGAGGTGGAGAAAAACAGTCAAAGAGAGAACACATGTAAATCCATGGCTGATTCATGTCAATGTATGGCAAAAACCACTACAATACTGTAAAGTAATTAGCCTCCAACTAATAAAAATAAATGAAAAACAAAAAAAGAGTAGAAAAAACACTAGAAGACAAGAGGAAAAAAAAAGACTGTGAAAGTCATTCAGTCTCATCTAAATTTTTGCCTCCCCACGGACTATACAGTCCACGGAATTCTCCAGGTCAGAATACTGGAGTGGGTAACCGTTTCTTTCTCCAGGGGATCTTCCCAACCCAGAGATCAAACCTAGGTCTCACTCATTGCAGGAAGATTCTTTATATCTGAGCCACCAGGAAATCCCAGAAGACAAGAGAAAGGACTGTTTCAAAAAGTGATCAACAGTATTATCTTCTGCTAGGTTTAATAAGATATATACAAAATAAAAAGTTCACTCCCTTTGTATTATGGGAGTCCTTAGTAATCTGAGTGGGAGAAACGTAAAATGTATAGAAGGGGCATATATGTGAAGAAAATGAAAAAGTGTGACAAGTCTTTACAGGAGTTTGACTGTGGGAAGGGGTGGAAGGACAGAGTGGTAACTCTGTGTCTGGATAATTTATGCAGGATGCCTCTAACAGACAAACCCAAGGACTTCACATGGTCAGTATGTCTCTCTCACGTGGTGTTTGGTGATGATCCCTCCTGCACCTCCCAATCCCATAATCATGACGTCTAGAACACGTGGCCTCTAAGTTCACTGTGACAAGACCAGTGGAAAAGGTGCACCAGCTCTTAGCATCACATAAACCTTTCACTCACAATCCGAGAGCCAGAACCAGTCTAACGACCCAGGGAAACTGGAAATTTTAAGGGAGCACTTGAAATACTCAGTGCACACACACTACTGTACCACCCAAATTGAAGCAGCAGGCAGGGGTCAAGGAATATTTTTTATTTCTTGATCGGTGTGTTTTGTTTGTTTTATAAGATGGGAGATATTGTAATCCATTTTTGTTATCTGATGAGAATAGTCTGGGAAGGAGAGAAGGAATGAGATAGAAGCAGAAAAGAAAGAAAATCTCAGAAGACAAAATTTCATGGGAAGGGAAAAGGGAATAGAGTGCAAAGACACACAAGCAGAAACTAGCCTCTGACATTTTATCTGCTGAGTCACTGTCATAAATGGAAGCCAGGGAGATTGGTGGAATTACACTCTGAGATTTGGTGGTAGAAAGGTGAAGTGCCCATTTGGTGACTTCTTTGTCATCATAACGTGAAGCATGGTTATCAACTGAAACTCGAGTACATGGTGACGTGGAAGCCCAAGAGACTGAGGAGCTTGGTAAGGATGTGAACGTTTCCAAACAGAAAAAAATCTTCCGTTGGAAACCTGCTTGATTGATTTCCTGCCACTTTCCCTCAAATATTCAGTTTTCCAACTACCCTAAAATATTCAACATAACACAAATATGCCATGTGGGCTGCCCTGGTGGTTCAGACGGTAAAGAATCTGCCTGAAGGATGATGAGGGAGACTTGGGTTCGACCTGGGTCAGGAAGATCCCCTGGAGAAAGGAATGACTATGCACTCCTATAATCTTGCCTGGAGAATTCCCATGGACAGAGGAGCCTGGCAGGCTATAGTCCATAGGGTTGCAAAGAGTCAGAATATGCCATGTAATTGCTCTGATTCCATGATATTTATCCTTGCTTTTTCTCTTCCTGGATTAATCTCTCCAACCCAATCTTGTCTGCCTTGTAAATCTTCAGCTCTTGACTGCCGGGAGCCAACACACGAGACTCTACCCCTAAAAAGGCCATAGGGGAGAAAACCAGACGGGCAAGGCGAATCAGGTTATCAGGGGTTTTTCGAAAAGGCCAGCTCATGAGATCCCACCCATGACAAGGTCACGAGGAGAAAGCCTGACAGGCAAGGCAGATCAGGTTTTCAGGGATTTCGGAAAGCTGCCCCCAACTCTCACCTTAAAGATGATATCTGTCTTTCTGATGCCTGCCTCAATGGACTACTCCCTAATTTCTCTGACACAGGCAGGAAGGCCTTCCCTGATCTCTTCCCAAATAAGAATCAATTTAGAATTTTAATCAATAATTTTCCCAGGTGGTGGTATTTTATGAAATTATTTAGGGTGAAAGGAGTGTTTTAATTTAAACTCCTTTGCTGGTAGTTTGTTAGCCAAATGCCTTTATGCCCTTGGTACTAATATGCATGATTGCTTATAATATCCTAATCATAAAATAGCATAAAGAACCTGATTATATAAAAGCCCTAATAGATATAGAGCCCTTTTAAGGGGTAAAGGAGTCCTATTAGAAAACATAAGAAAATTTATTCTATAGGTGGTTATTGGGTTGTGATTTACTTGCTGTGTTTTTGCTTGCTGTATTTTTGCCTTTAATGTGCTAAGGTTGTGTTATAAAAACCATTGTTAATATAGTTAAAGATCTAGGGAAATAAGAGCTTAGCCCTAGTGTGGTAACAATGAGATGGTTGTTTATTGTCAGCCAGGAGTACTAGGCAGAAGCTACCTCACTGAAGCCGCAGAGTCTGTATGGGGTAAACTTCTTAGATAAATGCAACTGACAACCTTTGCAGAAAGATTAATTTTTGTATTAACAAGAATATAATTCTACTCTGTACTACCTCCCTATGACCCTGTTACCTTTCAGTTAAGGTCACCATAGAAACAGAAAATAGGTTTACAATCACCTGACCTGCAAAACTGTTGATAGGCCCCAAGGCCAAAAGATAATGTACAAGACCCTCATAAACAAAGAAGTATGCAGAAAAACACCCTGGTTTCGTGAAGGACAAGCTGATGTAATGTTAAACTATCTTCCCCTTAGAAATGTACTAACTTAGGGTATAAAAGCTATGGTAAAAAATAAAGCATTGCCAGACTCTGCCAGACTCTCTGCACCCCCGTCTGGTCATTCTCTCTCTCTCTCTCTCTCTTTCTCTCTCTCTCTCTCTTTCTCTCTCTCCCTCGCAGACTTGGCCCTATCAAGGCTAGTCTCACGTCTCTCTCTCTCTCTCTCGCCGACGCCGTTCATCCTGAGGGTACCCCCTGGATCCTGCCGAGGCTGGACCCCGGCACTTGACTCAAGTAGGAGCTGTTTTATGAAGACTTTTCCCCTTCCAGGAAGAGTTGGTCTCTTCTCCTTCCTCTTCCAGTGGTCTGTGTCTCTCTCATTGAACTCTAAGTTTCCTGAGATCATGAAACCTTTATTCACAGAACCTAGGATACAGCATTGCACAAAATGTGGAGATACTCATAACTGCTGCTTGAAGTTCCTGGCATATAGTAGAGTATGAAGTATGTTAAAGATTGTGAATAAAGTTTGTCACTCTAAAGATCTGATAGAAATCTAAACTTTAGTTAAGTATTTAAAATATAATTCAAAATAGCAAAACAGGATAGAAATCAGCCCATATTTACTAACAGAGAAGGGGTGTTTTCTGCCACATAAGCAGCTAGTTCCAAGTCAGAAACACTGTAAATAACTAATTAAAATATCTTTCTGCTGTAATAAAAATAAAATGCCTTAAGCAGTCTAACCTGCTTTCCCCAACTCATTTAGCAACTTCCTTACTGTGTAAAGGCCCTTCACAAAATAGACACCAGCTTTGCAGAAGGTATTTTTGAATAATTGAAATATGAAAGTAAAAATTTTAAGACATGCCATCTGTTTTGTTTTTCTTGGAACCCAATGATTTTATCTTTCCTGAGTTTCAAACTACCTCACCCTTTATAGCAATTCATTAAAACTTCACAGCAGGGGGAAGGTGAACAGGAGAAGCACAGCCATAGGATATGAAAAATAGCTGTTTCTGCTCTGATTTCTGTATTCAGACCTCCCAATTAATCCAGGGCATTTCTATCACTTTGGGTTGTTTCTCTCAACTCTACAGACCCTACAGGCAGGAAAACTTGGAGCTAATTTTCAATTTGGCAACTCAATTTTTAACCAATCTAACCTGACATGGTTACATCTTCCATACCACTGCGCAAATCTAATTAAACTCACCACTGTTTAGGTAATAAACGTACTGCCATATTTCTCAAAATCAAATTAAAATCCAGGGTTCCAAAGTTGCCATCACCATATGCACCCCTGCACATTATTAGGAAGCAACATAAAATTATTGGAGGCAGAGTTTATGGGGAGTGCAAATTTATTTGGCTAAATTTTGGAGCATATTCCTTTATCCTCAATTAAGTTGCAAAATTAAATGTCCCCTCAAAAGTAGAGGCAGCCCCCATTGCGTGGGAAACACTGAAATGAAACTGGTACAATTGAAAGAGCACTGGTCTCATATACGAGAGCCTCAACTTTCACAGCTCCTACCACCACCTACTGAGTAACATAATACCTCTGAGCCTCGGTTTCTCACCTGTGAAATGGGGGGTTTGGACCTCTTGATCACTAAGATCAATTTCAGTCCTACAATCTGCCTACAATCTAGTCCTACAATCTAGCCTTAGCAAAGGCTACAGAGAGCATTCATGTCTCATTGTGAAACCTATCTGTATTCTTTTCATATTGCCCAGTGCTGTGAAACTCAATAGGTGTTTAATAAATGGTGGATAAGCAAGTGTGTAAGTCAGTGGAATGCATGAAATTAGAAGAGAGAATCAGGGAGAATGATTGATTAAACAGAAGGAAAAAAATAAGACAAATGAAACATTTATTTAGCATACTTGTCCCCTCCTTCTTTACTCACCTGCTATTTATTCTTCTTTTAAGTACTGTTTGCTCCAAAATAAATTGTTATGTATTAAAGTACCTGTTTTAATTAATATTTATCTCAGCAACAAGCATCAAAAAACCCCAAATAATAGTGGCTTAATTGAGAAAGGTGATTAGCTCTCACTCCTGTAAATTAGGCACTTCAGAGCTGGTGGTGTAGCTCCATGACCATCAGAACTATAGTCTCCCTATGTTCTTCATTCTCATTTTTATTTTTTGAAAACTTTTTAATTTTATGCTGGGGTATAGCCAATTAACAATGTTGTGACAGTTTTAGATGAACAGCAAAGGTCCTCAGCCATACATACACCTGTGTCCATCCCGCCCAGATTCCCCTCACATCCAGCTGCCGCAGAACATTGCTCTGCTCTCATTTTTGAAAGAAAGAGTCCACCCTGCGGTCAAGAGGGCTGGTCAGCTGCAGCGTAACTGCATGTCAGAACTAGGAGGATAAAGTGAAGAAAAAGGCTTGAGGAAACAGCACATCCTTTTACACGCAAGGAGCATAGTCATGACCACACAGAGGAGGCCAAAAGTTCATTGTCTTTTGGAATCTTTCTGGGAAAATATTACCACTAATATTTGGGGTGCATCTATTACTTTGAAGGAAGAGGAGAATGGATTTGGAGAGATGATACTTCCCATTGGACCTCTGGCCTATATGCAAAATCTTGCGCTGAACTCAGGAAAAACTGTGAAGCAGCTTTTAGGGACATCTGGCTTCCATTTTCTGTGTCACTCTCATTTTTGTAGAATAACAATGGCTTGTTTCCTCCCAATCTCTCTTAACCTGGAGGAAACTAAACAAACTCCTTCATTTTAATCTATTAGATGCTCAGGGTGGTATCTCCTCAAAGAACATTTGCATTTTCAAAGAAATCTCAAGAGGTCAAAACTTAAGCGGGGAAAGGAAATGAATGTCTCATTGAATAAAGGCCTCAATGAAGGAAAAGGGGTTTTAGGAGGCACACTCCCATGAGCAGCTCAAATGTGACAGCTAAGCACTATGCTGGCTTCCCTGGGGGCTCAGACAATAAAGAATCTGCCTGCAATGCAGGAGACCTGGGTTCGATCCCTGGGTTGGGAAGATACCCTGGAAAAGGGAATGGCTACCCACTCCAGTATTTTTGCATGGAAAATTCCATGGACATGGACAAAGGAGCCCGCAGGCTACAGTCCATGGGGTCACAAAGAGTCGGACACAACCGGAGGACGAACACAAGTACCACATAGTTCATCCAGCAATCAGGCCAACCTGATAGCACCTTCGTTATTGTTTTTGCTCCGGGAGTTCTTGTCGCCATCCTTCTGCTGAATCGTGATTTTCTTCCTGCTATGTTCTTGTTAACTGTTATGGAACTACATGGTATATAGCAGAGGTTTATTATTTTAATGCTATAATTAAACTTGATCTTCTAAATCTAAATGAAGATTACTGCTTGACATCATTGAAAACTTTAGGTTACAAATTTGCCAAAAATAGAACTATCAAAATCTTAGTAGATGCTAATTTATGGACACTAATACACTCAGATGCCATTAATGATATTAAATTTTAATGAATGATAGTTATGCTTATGAAAGCAACAATAATGAGATAAGTAACATCTATTACTCTAAGACATTCCAATTTATGGACTAAATTCAGCCCTTCATATGCCCCACTGTATCTAGCTATTAAGTACAGGGATGGGTTATTTTTTTTGCCAGGTTATTTTTTTTGCTAGTTTTTTTTTTTTAATTGCAGGATAATTGCTTTACAATTATTTGTAAATAATTTGTACAATTGAAGGATAATTGTTTTGTGGTTTTCTGTCAAACATCAACAAATATAAGCCATAGGTACACCCATGTCCCCTCCCTCCCAAACTTCCCTCCCTTCTCCCTCCACATCCTACCGTTCTAGGTTATCTCAAGCCGCTGAGTCCCCTGAGTCACAGCAAATTCCCACTGGCTATCTATTTTACCTATGGTATTGTAGGTTTCCATGTTACTCTCTCCACACATCTCACCCTCTCTCCTCCCTTCCCCAGGTCCATGGGTCTGTTCTCTGTGTGGTTCTCCATTGAGTGAGTGAAAGTCCCTCAGTCGTGTCCAACTCTTTGCAACCCCATGGACTATACAGTCCATGGCATTCTCCAGGCCAGAATACTGGAGTGGGTAGCCTTATCCCTTCTCCAGGGGATCTTCCCAACCCAGGCATCGAACCCAGGTCTCCCACACTGCAGGTGGATTCTTTACCAACTGAGCTTTCAGGGAAGCCCCTGGTTCTCCATTCCTGCCCTGCAAATAAGTTTATCAGTACCATCTTTCTAGATTCCATGTATATGCATCAGTATATGATGTTTGTATTTCTCTTTCTGACTTACTTTGTTCTGTGTAATAAGCTCTAGGTTTGTCCACCTCATTAGAACTGACTCAAATTTGATTCCACATCGTGAATCACTTATCATTCACATGGTTCACTTTATAGACATTGTGATCTACTGGGTGAATTCCAGATTCTAAATTAAACAGCAGGGAGCGTGACAGCTCTCCATATCTATAAACTTCTGTTTAGAACAATGTAGACTGCTTAAAATTGGTCTAAAGCATCTGGTAGGTGTTATTTCACTTAAACATGGTACATTTTTATCTAAATTAAAATTTTGGAATATTTTAGGAATCTTTTAAAGATATCACAGTTATGCTGAGGATTTGGAAATAATTGGGACTCAGTTTCATGACCACCTACTGCACCAATATGCAAGTTCCTCAGAGAGCATTTGTTCTGAGTCCCCAGGCCACTTGATTCTGACTAGGTCAAAGATAAAGAATGGTATTTAAAATGAGGAAGATATGTGCATCGAAATATCTGGGAAACTCTTAAAATGGCAAATTCATGCAAAGTCCTGGGTGTCAATCTTATATAGGCATAGAGTGCAGAGAGAGTGTTAAAATCTTGATTTTTTTTAATTACTAGAAAATCAAGTGATTCTGATAGAGTTTGCAGCAGTCAGAATACTCCCCTTTCCCCACCTCATAATCTCTGGAACCTGTGACTATTTGCCTTACACAGAAAAGGAAATTTGTATTTTGATATTGAACTTCATGAGCTGTTTGTATATTTTGGAGATTAAGCTTTTGTCCACTGCTTCATTTGCAAATATTTTCTCCCATTCTGAAGGTTGTCTTTTCCTCTTGTTTATGATTTCCTTCGCTGTTCAAAAGCTTTTAATTATGTGATTGTGGTAAAGGACTTTGAGATGGTGAAGAGCCTAGATTACCCAGGTGAGTCTGATCGAATCACCCAATCCTTAAAAGTAGAGGACCTTCCCAGCTGTGGTCAGAGGAGCAAGCTCGAGAGGTAGGGTGAGAGACATTTAACATTTCTGGCTTTAAAGATGGAGGTAGATCGCCGTGAAACAAGAAATGTGGGTTACCTCTGAAAGCTTTTATGAAAGGCTTGGATTTTTTTTTTTTCTTTTTCTTTTTCTACAGGCTTCAGAAAGGAACACAGAACTGCTGACACAGTGGTTTTAGCCAATGAGATCTGTATTGGACTTCTAACCCACAGAACTATACTGTACTCAATTTATGTTGTTTTAAGCCTTTAAGTTTGTGATAATGTGTTAGAGAAATAGTAGAAAACGGATACATGGGTGCCCTAAAAACCTGCAAATTCCTGTTAAGTATTCAAAAATACTAAAACACACAATCAAATGACATTTGAGAGGAATAAGTGTGATCTGTTCCTCAAAAGGGAAAACCTTTCTTCCATGTTCAATTGCTTAAATTCAGTAGTGGGGGATTGCTCTTATGATATGGTTACAAAGCAAATGTAAAATTATTTTTCAATTGCATCATAAACTAAAAAAGAATAAGGGATAAAAAGATATAAAGGTAAGGAAGAAAAGAATGCAAGAAGTAGAAAGGGAATAAGGAGAAAACAAAAAAAATGAGAGAAAAAAGGGAGACTTGTTTACTTATTTTAGGGAAGTAGCCTGATAAAAGATTTTAATGCTTTCTTATTACCAAGAAAGGCCCAGCAAGTTAAAGTCATGATTGGCATAATAAATAGCCAGGACCGCTTCGTAATTGTAGAACGTTTTTCTGAACATGCCAAAGCTATTATGCCCTGTGAAGCACATGCGCACCAGTAACTTTGATTCTATTCTAAATTTGGCTCATAATCACTATTCCACTTTCAATCAAAACCACTCTGCATCTCCTGTCTCCAAGCATTTTGACTTTTTAATTTCTGTAATAGAATCTCAGTCTGCTGAATGCTATATGTTTCCCAAATCCTGAATTCCAACTCGATACATTTTAAAACCCAACCGAGTTCTCTTGTCTCTTCTCCAGTGCCAACCAAAAGCAAACTGTAAATGGGGAGAAGTTTGTTTTTGAGTAAAAGGTTTTCTCTTACTAGAGGCTGTACAATCTACTCCATGGGTTGGAAACCCTAAGGCTATGTGGAAAGTTCCTAAATGCTTGTGAGCCTCAGGTGGGGGTAATTTGGAGGGCATGTAGAAGGTCTGAGTTTCCATATTTTACAGCCAAATATCAGATTACAAAAAAGTGATGGTTAAAGCATTTACTAGTTAATATGAAGATGTACTAGAAAATATGTAGATGACATAAGTCTTAGCTTGGTGAGAGCAAGGAGTCTCGGTAATTGGTCTCAGCCCTTATCTAGGTAAATAGTGCCATCGACCATCATGTTCATTGTCTTTTGGGAAAACTGCCTTTTTCCTCTGATTTTTTTTTTCCAGATGAATACTCTGATTTACCAGAAATAAGACAATGCTTACTATCATGTTTATAAAAGTTCCTTATTTCTGCTGACACTGATCCAGAGAGATCTTGGTCTCCCTAAGCATTTCTTCTCTGTGAAAATCCCATCCACCTTCCATCTTTTATTTCTCCTCCATACACTCCCCCAGCTGGACCAGCTGCCATGTCAGAGCATAATGGATAATTCACAGAGCTTCATTATCCTGAGTTAATCCTCTTGCAGTCTAAACTCCCAGTAGGTTCTAACTAAGGAAGCAATGAGTAAGCCAGGATCCAAAGGCAACCTCTAGACCTTTTACAATATGGCCCAGAAATTCAGTTTACAAAAAGCAGTCAGGTTTGGATTAGAAGTATATTTTAAGGCAATTGAGGCAATTACAGGGAAATTTTTTTTAACGTTCATTCTTTTGAATGGAACTAAGCATGAGCAGAAGATATTTCTTCATGAGATGGACATTTTTCTTTGTTTTAATTGAAACTGAAACTTGAACACAAGTATCTGCAAGAATATGAATTATACTGCATGGTCAGAGCATGTGGCAGCCTCCCCTCAAAAAATAAAAATAAATAAATAAAAATGGGTGATGCTGACACTGCTGATAGCATGTGTCACCCTCCTTAGGTAGCCCATGTAAGGAGGAGAGAAATAAACAAAAAAGACTTGCATATAAAAATAAAACCACAAAATCTCTAAAAGGAGTATCAGAGAAAGGGGTGGTGGTTATTATTGATATTCTGTAGTGGAGAAGCATTTCTATGTTTTTGATGTTTATTATAAAATTTTCAAATATATAGTATGGTAGGCAGAATAGTCCCCCAAAGATACCTACAACATCATCCCTGGATCCTGTGACTATATTACTTCACAGGACACAAGGGAGTTTGCAGGTATAATTGAGGCAATGAATTTTAGGATAAAGAGATTATTACCCTGGATTATCCAGGTGAACCCAGTCTAATTAAAAGCAGAGAGCTATCTCTGGCTGGAGTCAGTGATGTGGCAGAAGTTGGCGGGAATAAGGTTTGAGAGATGTTGATCCACCTTTGCTGAAGGGAGACCACCCGGAAAGCATGAGCCATGAGCCAGATTATGGCAGCCTCTAGGAGGATAGATGTACCTAGCAGACATCCAGCCAGGAAACAGAGCTCAGTCCTATGACTGAAAGGAGTTAATCTGCCCTTGGAAGCACATTAGTTTCCCTAAGCTTGAGAAAGGAACTCAGCCTTGCTGCCTAGTTAAATGTGATTTTGTTATACTGGAAGTAGAGGTCCGAGTTGAACTATTCTGTACTTGCTCTTCTGATCTCCATTCAAGTTAGCAAATTACAGAAGCAATAGAAAACTAATTCATATTTTTGAAATGAAACATGATAAACATCTATGCCCACCACTTAAATCCAACAGTCCTAAACATATTACTCATCATTTCACTCATTTATGTTGTATTTTGCTCAATTATTTCAAAGTGAGTTTTAGAAGACCTGACTTAATCACTAAGTACTTGATCATGCATCCCTTCAAAAAAATACTCTCCTACATAGCCACAATATCATTATCACAATTAACAAATTGAAAATACAATCAGTTCTGTTATAATGCTTATCATGAAATGTGAATTTGTTCCAATGCAATTAATACATTAGGAACAATTTGAGCATAACAGGACTTTGAATTTGCTTATGACTATGATGTTATCAGCAAGCTACAAATACTTCCAGCTTTTCTATTATTTGGAACAGGATTCAATCAATCAGATTGCGTTTGGTTATGTCTCTTAAATTTTATGTGAAAAAAACACCTTTTTTTCCTCTAATGACACTGATTTTTTTTGTTTTGTTTTTTGATTGGGTCAACTGTCTTAATAGACTATCTTAGATTGTTCCTGGGCTTATCTACTTGTATCCTCATGATTTAATTTATTTCTCCCTTACATTTTCTGTAAAATGTTATTTAGAACCAAAGTTTTAATTACAGTCAGTTATATATTTGGGAAGAGCAACTTACGGGTGAAAACTGTAAATAACCCCCCCTCTCTTTTCTTTCACCAACTGGGTCTATTTGTTATTCTGTCTAAATTTCTACTGACAAGTCAAATAGAATGTTTAACTCTTCCCTTTACCAGTTTTAAGAATAAGGAGCAGGTGTTGGAGAAGGAAAAGGCAACCCACTCCAGTACTCTTGCCTGGAAAATTCCATGGACAGAGGAGACTGGTAGGCTACAGTCCATGGGGTCGCAAAGAGTCGGACATGACTGAGCGACTTCAGTGTCAATGTCAGTGTAATAGGAATAGGAGATTTCTAGGAAAAACTCAGAAGTAATAAAAGAGAAGATTAGTATGCAGTAGGTACATGTATTTTTAAATAAATGTATCATAAAATTATGAAGTTAAAAGAGTAAACTAGAAAGATTTATTACTCATGTTGTAGATAACTGATAATTTTCCTAAAAGAAAAAAATCTATATGTCAGTAAGAAAAATACCAGCATTTCTGTAGAAAAATTAGGAAAATGGCTATTAATATAGAGAAATGTACATGACTCATAAGTATTAATATGCTCCACATTTATCTCACCTTTCCAGTTACCAAAGATCAAAGATGTATCAATGTACAACTTTTTTCAATGTGTAATAAAAATGATAAAATACGTTGTGATTGAAATGTGGAGAAACTGGTGTTTTCACGTGTTGCAATTAAAGGTCGAAGTACATACAACCTTTATTAAAGGCTATTTATCAATTTTTTTTTAATGTTGGAACTGGTATATGGATTTTTAGTTTTTGTATATTGGAGTATATTTTGTATATTTTTCTTAAATTTTGTATATATTAAAATATTGTATATTTTGTATATTAATGTTGGAGTATGGTTGATTAATAGTGCTGTTTTAGTTTCAGGTGTCCAGCTAAGGGATTCAGTGATACATACACATTTATCTATTATTTTTCAAGTTCTTTTCTCACTTAGGTTCAAGTTCTTTTCCCATTTAGGTTACTAGAGAATATTGAACAGAGTTCCTGTGCTATACAATGTGTTTATATGTACACCGCATCTTCCTATTGGTTATCTGTTTTAAACATAACAGTGTGTATGGGCTAATCCCAAACTCCCACTCCCTCCCTCCCCTCCCCTCTTCTTCCCTGGTTCCTATAAATTCCTTCTCTAAGTCTGTGAGTCTATTTGTAAATGAAAATATGGGCCGGCAGCTCACCACCCAAAAGCCAATAAGGAGATCAAACTGGTGGACAGGAAAGCTTGCTTTATTTGGGCTGCTGGCAACTGGGAGGGCTGGGGGCAGACGCCTGTCCAAAGCTCAGCTCCCCCCACCCCTGACCATCAGTGGGCAAGCGCGCTTAGAGACGGGGAGGGGGCCACACTAGAAACAGCAGAGTCAGCTCTGAGAGTGGCCTTTGCGTTGGTCATGGATGGTCTGACCATTGTCACCTTGATTGTTTTAAGCACAGTCCATCTTCAGTTCCAGGTTTGGTTTGTTTCCACTTTTTCGAGGCCGGTTCTCAGAATTAGGGCAGGTTAGGTCATGGCCGCCGTCTGCTCATCATGCAGTTAACTTCTTCCACCTGGTGGGGGTTTCAGCATCTGCGAAACAGCTCACAGGCTATGACTCAGAATATTATCTGTAGTCCTCGAGTATCCTTCATAATTGAATTGCTATTATTTGGTCTCCTTTGACTGCTTTCCTTTGTTTCTGCATTTTGTCACATCTCTGAATAAACTGATTCTTTGACTAACTCTTGTCCACAGACAAAAGGCAGGCAGAGGACATGGGAGGCAAGGACCATAGGGTCCTGCTCCATTTCATGTTTCTGTTTTGTAAATAAATTCATTTTTATTATTAAAAAATAATTCCACATATAAGTGATATCATAAGATGCCTGTCTTTCTCTGTCTGACTTACTTCACTTAGTATAATAATCTCCAGGCCCATCCATGTTGCAAATGGCATTGTTTCATTCTTTTTAATGGTTGGGTAATATTCCATTGTATATATACATATGCATATATATATGTATACACCACATCTTCTGTATCCATTCCTCTGTTGATGGACATTCTGGTTGCTTCTATGTTATTATTATTATAAATAGTGGTACAGTATATCTTTTGGGGGTACATGTGTCTTTTCAAATTATGGTTTCCTCTGGATACAGGCCCAGGAGTGGGATTGCTGGATTACATGTTTTCAGTTTTTTAAGGAAACTTCATACTGTTCTCCATAGTGGCTGCACCAACTTACATTCCCACCAACAGTGTAGAAGGGTTCCCTTTTCTCCACGACCTCTATAGTATTTACTTGTAGACTTTTTGATCATGGCCATTCTGACTGGTTTGAGGTGATAGGTCATTGTCATTTTAATTTGCATTTCTCTAGTAATTAGTGATGTTGGGCATATTTTTGTATGTCTTTTAGCTATCTATGTGTCTTCTTTGGATAAATATCTATTTGGGTTTTCTGCCCACTTTTCTATTGAGGTACTTTTTTAAAACATTGAGCCAAATGGAGCTGTTTGTAAATTTTAGGAATTAATCTCTTGTCAACCACATCATCAGCAAATATTTTCTCCCATTCTGGGTTGTGAATTTCATTTTGTTTATGGTTACCTTTGCCATGCAAAAGCTTTTGTTTTTAAATAAAACCCATTTGCTTGTTTTTGCATTTGTTTCCATTACTCTAGGAAAGAGAAAATGTATGACTGTGATTTATTTCAGAGTATTCTTCCCATATTTTCCTCTAAGAGTTCCATATTATCCAGTCTTAAATTTAGATCTTTAATTCATTTTTAGGTTTTTTTTGTGCGTGTGTATGGTGTTAAAGTATGTTCTAACTCCATTGTTTTATGTGAAGCTGTGCAGTTATCCAGCATCATTTATTGAAGAGACTGGCTTTTCTCCACTGTCTAGTCTTGCCTCCTTTGTCATAAATTAATGGACCATAGGTGTGTGAGTTCATTTCTGGGCTTTCTGTCCTGTTCCACTGGCCTGTATTTTTGTTTTTGTGCCAGTACAATACTGTTTTGATGACTGTAGCTTTGTAGTATTGTCTGAGGTCAGGGAGCCTTATTCCTCAAGCTCTGTTTTTCCTAAGATTGCAGTGGCTATTTGGGGTCTTCTGTGTCTCCATGAAACTTAAAAAAATTTTTGTTCTAGTTCTATGAAAAATGTCATTGGTAATTTGATAGGGCTTGTATTGAATACACAGAGCACTTGGTACTGATTATCAAAATTAATCCATATACTCTTTTAATCACTTCTCCTTAAGAATTTAGCCTATGAACATTCTTATAGATTAAAGACTAATGTAGACAGTATTTCAATTACATTTTCAATAATAATTTGGTAATGGTCTACATGTCCATTAGTTAGGATTGAGTAAACAAATTTATGCAGGCTTTTCAGAGAAAGGGCTTCCCTCACAGCTCAGTTAGTAAAGAATCTGCCTGCACTTCAGGAGACCAGGGTTCGACTCCTGGGTCAGGAAGATCCCCTGGAGAAGGAAATGGCAACCCACTCCATATTCTTGACTGGAGAATCCCATGGACAGAGGAGCGTGGAGGCTCCCATATTGAGTAAAAACACATTTTAAGTGAAAACGTAACATGCAGAACAGTGAAAATAGGCCAGAACTGACATCTATTAAAAATATAAGTATGTGTACAAGCATGTGTCCACACATCATATACACATAGTCATTGCTGTCCGACTCTTCACAACCCTATGAACTGCAGCCTGCCGAACTCCTATGTCCATGGGGATTCTCCAGGCAAGAGTACTGAAGTAGATTGCCATGCCCTCCTCCAGAGGATCTTCCTGACCCAGGGATTGAATCCAGCTTCTGTTGGTCTCTTACGTCTCCTGCATTGGCATGCAGGTTCTTTACCACTAGCTCCACCTGGGAAGCCCAACACAAACATACACATGCCTATCTGCAAAAGTAACTGATAGCAGTCCCTTCTTGGAATGAGAACTATGTGGCTGGAACAAGAACTGGAGAGAAATATTTTAATATATATTCTTTTGTACTCTGTGAAGGTTATGCTTTCTGGATGTATTACCTATCCAAAAATAAAATACATATGTATGACTGGAAGAGATCACTTAATGGGTGACTCTTGTAGAAGGGGAAAATTCAAGAACTTTGTTTTCATTTATGGGGGCTAGAATTTGGATATCAAGGTGACAGAGGATTATGATCCCACTGAGACACGAGGAAAGAATCATTCCTCATATATTCTAGCTTCTGGTGGTCCCAGGTGTTTCCTGATCTGTGAGAAAATAACTCCAATCTCTGCCTCTGTCCTTACACTGCCCTCTTTTCTCTGTGTATGTTTTTACAAGTCTTCCCCTCTTGAAGAACCCCAGTCACTGGATTCAGACCACCCCCTGCCCAACCTAGGATGACTTTATCACAAGATGCTTAATTATGTCTGCAAAGACCCTATGTCCAAATGAGGTCACATTCTGAGGTTTCAGGCGAGGTGAATTTGGAGCAGACACTGTTTAACACACAGCATACTCCTACCAGGGAAGCTGAGGAGGATAACATTCTGAGCTGCCATGAGTGCAGTGAAAAGTGAAAGCTCTGTTGGTGTGAGAGAGAAGGCTACACTGATTTAGAGGGAACAAGCTGTCTCTGGCTCTCTGCACTAGCTTGGTTTATTTTTACCTCACTGTTTGGTCCCTTTTTTAGTCATTATGGTTTTTTCTTTCCCTTTTATTTTTCCCCTGAACTTTGTGTGTTGGAGAGCCTCAAATCCTAGTTCTTGAATTTCCCTAACTCTGATTTCCCTGGATACTGAGTTTCATACCCAGAATCTTTAAGACCCCAGCTCCTCATCAGCGCCCTCACCACTGTGCCCAAGCAGGACCACAGAGTGTGTCCAATCGTAGACTCAAAGATGGGTCCCTCTCAGAGACTTGCAATTCAGTCTGTGCATCCTATTTTGTGGCCCAAACACTGGCTGCTACACACATCTAACTCCCAGCAGTTTACTTCTCCTGCTTTTCCCTCTGTCTGGAATTCTTCCAAATTCTTCTACTGTGTTCCAACTCATTCTTCAACTGTCAGATAAATATAGCTTCCTGAGAGAAGCTTTCCCCAACCTATCACAAATTAGTCCATGCCCCCTATTATATACTCTCACCTTTTACTCTCTACACTTTTCCATCATAACACTTACTTCCATTAAATTGAATTCATTTATGCCATTGTGTACTGAATGAAAGGCAGCATCGCAGAGTGATGAAGACCCAGTTCAAATGGGTTTAAATCCTGTCTCATAACCTCCTAGCTCTCTGACCTTGGACAAATTACTAGACTATCCTCAGCTTCCTCATGTGAAAAATAGGATGAATATAGTATATTCCTGATGAGACAGCTGTGGGAGTAAGGATATGAACATGTCCATGTGTAGAGACATGTGAATAAATACAGCTGATACACGTGACATATCATTCAGTCATGGAATAACAATATGTTTCTATAAGTGATACAACTTGAACTTCTGGTATTATAAAAGCTGTAACTTAAAATTGCAGATGGTGTGAGGCACGATTGCATATTTTATTAAAGTATGTGTTTCTTTAGAAAGGCTCCATATACATGTGGAAAATAATACAGATTGTCTCAAATTCCTATTTTCCCCCTTGTCTTATTCAAAATATCAGCTTGGGTGCAGAATACTATGATTCTAAGCTTTCTATGAGCCAGAAATGAGTGAGAGATCAAATTTTGACCAATGACAAGGGTACAGAAATACCTGGGAGGGCCTTTCTTGCCGAATCAAAAGGCAGATCCTTCCAGGAGAAGACTTAAGTGGTGGTTACTGAACCTTTTGCTGAACATCCCTGCCCAGAATTCTTGAGATCCAAATATTGAAGAATGGTAGAACAATGAATGAAAAGAGCCAGGTGCTTGATAACTTTTTTGTACAACTATGTTAGCCCTGGATGCCCACACTGGACTTCTTATTATGTGGGAAACATTAATCCTAAAGGGCTAAGTAGACATACAATGGCCAGACTAAATGCAGGAATAGAACTCTGGTTCACAAACGAAGTCTAGGAAGCCAAATGCCAGTCTGCAGCAGTGAGCCTAGAAACGGTCAGAACTTTGTCAAGGGTTCCTGACAACTCTTTCTGCTTTCTCTCCTCATTCAAACTCAGGATCAACCAGCAAAAGTCAGTATTTCCCTCCAAACCAATCACATAAGATGCCCTAGTCCTAGACAGCCTGCCCCCAGCTTCCCCAAGTCAATAACCTCCAATCAGAGCACATGTGAATCCTTGTCTTTTTTTTTTTAACTATAAAATCTTCCCACTCCTCCAATTGCCTTTGAGTCTCTGCCAAATGCAAATGACAATGTCTGACTCACTTGCAATAGAAAGTTCTGAATAAATAGTCTGCTTTTTTTCATTTGGGTGGTCTTTGTTTGCACAACCTCATATGTGTTTAAACATCTGTTTGCCAGTTTCTCTGTTACTCAAGGCTAAGCGAAATCTTGATGTACCATTATTGTTGATGCTTTCAATGAGCTATTTTACTAATAAGACAAAGAAAACTATTCCTGAGTGCAGTGTGTCTCAAACTTCACTGTGCATATAAACTCCCTGGGTGTCTGATGTAGTTGGTATGGGGTGAGGCCCAAGTCTCTGGTTCTAACAAGTTCCCAGGTGATATCAATGCTACTGATCTGAGTACATTCTGAGTAGCAAGTGTACAGTGGATACCTCCTAGCAAGCATTTAGATTTCCACCTTCAACAATTTTACAATTTAAAATATCAGTTTTCCTTCCTACTGGGGGAGAGTGATGCTAGGAGGGCATGAGTTCAGCCAAAGAAATGAACATGGTATTTCATGTTCTACTTGCCCCCGAACTTGGTTCTTTGGTGTCTGGGACCTCTCTAGGTATCCCTTCTAGACATTCTGGGTAGACAAAGTCAAAGAGTTTAATAAAAATGCACTAGAAAACCATGCATCCAATCTGAATCCCTCAGTCAAACACTCTTCTTTGTGTAAAGCGATGAGAAGCCCGCGCTTGACAGACTAGTTGCTGCAGGGCTTGACCACCCATTGGTCATACAATCTGGTCCTCCACTATCAAAATGATGACACAGCAGTGCTTCAGTGATGAGAGGAAAATGTTTCTAGAATGAGCCTGCAAAATGCTGAGTCTTCAGCAGATAAATCTAAGAATGAGAGAGAGGGGAATTCATCAACAATTTCTCTATAGCCACATTTTTTTACATTCAGAACAAACATACAACATTTCCCAAATCACTCCCTTATGCAAACACTATAAGAAAAAAAGCACCCCACTATAATAAATAATGAGTCTGCTTATTAACATCACAGAAAAGAATGCTCTGAATTTCTGAGGGAAGTTTTATGTTCTGAAGACTAAGTCTGAAATTTTGTTCAAACAAAATCTTGATCAGAGGCCCTGCCAAGAGAAGAAATCTTAGAATCCGGCACTTACCTTTTTGTCCATGTATTCTGAAATGCATGAAACTCAAATAGGAGTTTACCACAACCCCTAAGCAGACACAGAAGCTGTCTCCAGTCCCAATTTTGCGGCAACGTGGCTTTAGATACATTATGAACAAATCTACCCAGAACACATAGTTTTGAGAATTATAAATCAGACTGGCCGCTCCACTCACAGAAAATAAAGCCATTATCAGAACTTTCTCAGCAGCATCTGAAAGTGACCAAAACGTGAAAGCCTGATACATCCTGATATGCGGTAAACGGACATTGAAGCACGCGGCTCGGCAATTACATCTTAAAGTGCAATCTGACAATCTCTGTGCTCTCTGAGAGCGCAGCAAAAGCAAATGTAATCTTAAAGGTGGTAGGTGACCAAGACAGACTACTAACGTTGTTTGACTAAAAGCTTGATGGTCTTCTCAACGCCCTAACATCCCTTATCTTACAGAATTTACATTAGAAAACTTGTGATTGTGAACACTTTCCTTGCCCCTTTGATATGTAAGTCTTCCTAAAAGTTTCACCACCCAGAAATGTCTGTCTGAAGGACTTGGGTGTCATCTCTTCGAAATAAAGTCAAGGAAACAACCATAGGTGTGAACAGGAACACAGGGTATTTGGGGCCTCAAGGCTCTTTCTTTTGGAGGAGCTTCTACTTCCCTGAAGGGTGAAGTTCCTCATCACTCATTTAGCTCCTGCTTCTGGGAGAGCTCCAGGAATACCTGAAAGGGGGAGAAGAAATAAACACAGGGATGCCATGCTGCCTCCTGGAGTGAATGCAAAGTATATGCATATATTATACGTTCATACCCCATGGATGATTTAAAATTACTAAAGCTGACCCACGTGCTCCAAGGTAGACCATGGGATGCTGTCCTGATACAGGTAGGCTGAAGTTCTGGACCCACTTCCCATTCTCTGTGGACTTGTAGGAGCCCAACTCCTATGAGTTCCTTGCTCCAGGTTATAAAACTACCTCCTGTTAGGATGATAGGGGAATGTTGACTCTTCTTTCAGGTAAAGCCAACTAGGAAACACAAATGACCTAAGACTCTTCTCACTTCAGCTCTTAAAAAACTCCCCAGCCATTTGCTTCAACTGAGTTGATCTCAGACTGTGTTCTGGTCTCTCCCCTGTTACAATAATCTTGAAAATTTTCCTTGCCTGTTATCTTTATCCAGTACAATTTTTCCTTTGACATAGGCATTTAATTACGTAATCTACTAACTGAATACACCCATGTTCTCTAACATGTTTGCCATTTAAGAGAAGTAATGAAAGGGGGCAGTTTTCCGAATACTGCTTACAGTCCCCACCACAGCAAAATTGTTAGCATTCTGGAATAGAAGATGACACCAATGAGCTGATGTAAGCTTCACAACAAACATGTTAGGTTTATACCATATTGGAGGTAAAATGTAAAGAAATAGAAGTATAGAGGGGAAAGGCACACTTCCTGCTGATTATCCCACCCACACTTTGCAGTGAGGAGAGTCTGGAATGTAAATCAACAATTGGAATTCAGTATGGTAATTGATTTTCGAGGAGTACATGCACTGAGTCTTTAGAAGGTCAAAGAGGAGTATCTAATTTAGATCGGGGAGGTGTTAGAGAGCAAGTGACATTTTAATTACAACTTGAAGGATCAGTGGGTATTAACCAGGCAGAAAGTTAGAGAATAGTTTGCCTAGGTAGCAGGAACAACATGCACAAGCCACGGAAACATGAGCAGGCTGAGCATGACCTGATGCTGGGAAAGGCTGAAGGCAGGAGGAGAAGGGGATGCGAGGGGACGAGATGGCTGGATGGCGTCACCGACTCAAAGGACATGAGTTCGAGCAAGCTCCGGGAGTTGGTGATGGACAGGGAGGCCTGACATGCTGCAGTCCGTGGGGTTGCAAAGAGTTGGTCATGACCGAGCCACTAAACTGAACCGAACCTGAGACCATGTGTTGTTGCTTGGGTAACTGGTTCATAGTGTGTATGTGGAACCCTTAATTCTTGTTCCCTCACCCCATAACATATACATTAGCTAGTGCATTCAACTTAACTTCCAAAACAAGATCTTCCCCCTTCTCGCCATCTCTATCCTACTTAAGTTTGAAAACGAGAATACATTTTAAGGTTTTGATTTCAGAATCGAGCCTCTGTGGTTTGAGCAATGTCATAACACTAGTAAAATGGCTAGCATGAAATTCAACTACTTCTTACCTCCCCTATCATGACTTCCCTAGCCAGCCACCATAGTTTTCCCCTGGGTCATTGCACAGCTTCCTGACTAGTCTGCTTGCTATCGCTCTTCACTCTCCTATAATCTCATCCTTACCGTTGCTTCACATTGTCCTTAGAATAAAATCTAGACTTTTATTTTTTTTTGAGGGGAGCATGAATATGTTTGTTCTACCTCTCTGGTTTCATGAAAGGTTTTTTTTTTTTTTTTTTTTTTTTTTTTTTTTTTTTTTTAACAAAGGTGCTTTTAGGCTTTTGCCTCATTTTAAAACCCTAATCATGAAGGTATCTGTAATTACTGCATCAATAAATTGGGAAGAGGACTGACCACAGATGGCTTAACCCCTCCCTTCTCCTTGGGATCTGTAGGCTTGCACAGAACTTGCTCACAAGCCTGCTCTCTGGCAACCA